>NC_137271.1:22809041-23416541 GCF_053477335.1 Acartia tonsa | reverse complement strand
TATTTAAGGGAGCATAGCTACTCCATAAGTCGGACTGCCCCGCTATAATATAGCTGTACATTAAGATTTTAATCTTGTTTACAGCAGTAGAAAGTAAATTTCATTCGAACTCACGAGGCGTCTATTGATAGATAATAGTTGTTATTTTTTCTTTTATAATTGTTCTAAAGATTAAAAACAAAAGGGTTAAAATGTATTTATGTAATAAATCTTTTTATTAGTAAAAGTACCTTTTCGAAATATAAATTGATAGTGTTTTTATGATCAAAAGTTGATTAAATTTTGTACAATGATATATGTAAATGTTTTATTATAATTACAAATACCTAGCGTTAAAAATTTAAACTAAAATGTTTTATCTAAATGCATGTGCAGTGCAATGCTTTTTATCACATTTAAGGTGCTTGTCGAGTGCGTAGTGAGTTTTTTTTTTGTGTGAGTGTGTTTAAGTGTGTGTGTGTGTGTGTGTGTGCGTGTGTGAGTATCCACTTGGTTGAGCAAAAAGCGCGGGAGGGAGGGAGGGGACATAGGGTTATTTATTACACTAGTCCCCAAAGTCTTAAAATAATGTTTTCTTATTCGTTGAAGGGGTAATTTTGTGTTTCATCATTTGGGATGTACATCAATTTATTGGTCATTGTTTATCCCTTTAGATCCCTGGCTAGCGAGGTAGATGACTTGTAATGCGAATTTTGCGTGCGTGTGTACTGTAATGTTAAAAAGAAGAAATGCATGGTTTGCTAACGCTCATCGCGCGCGGGCTAGACAAAAGTTTGTGTGTGTGTGTGTGTGTGTGTGTGTTGGGTAGGGAGGAAAAGAACTGTTTAAATTATACTTTAGTACCCAAAGTTTTAAAAACATATTTTCTCATTCCTAGTATAAAGAACTTTTATAATAATAAAATTGAATTATCATAAATTCATACTTGTATGTGTACTTTACTTTATTTTGCAAATTGTCTTATGTTTATATATATTCCTTTTAAAAGAGTATAAATATGTATGTCTGTCTATACAGAAGGAAGAACGATATGGTTCTCGAAGGTTTATACCAATTTTGGGGAAGGGTACCACTAATTTTACAAAGAAATAACAAAAAAAAATCAAAATTAAAGCACCTTCACTGAAATAGTGACTCTAGTTGCCTCTTGGGGCGTAGCACTTTGTTTTCACTAAATTAATATAAGGCACGATTTAATGAAACTGTCTTAGCAATTATACAATTAATTAATTTCTTTCGCGGTACAGCGGTTTACGATATCTTAACGATCAAACACTGAAAATCCACTATTATTTATAAATATTTGTAGAAAGATTTAATTATCTTTTATTGCCCTATCCCATTATCCATGGAAATCAATCAGAAAGGGATGGGACAATGGGCTGTTTATAACGCTTGTTCCCAAAGTTTTATAATAACATTTTCTTATTTGTTGGCTTAACAGCATTTGGGACCTTTAATGAATTAAGATTAATTGGTTCTTTAGGTTGAGTGTCAAAACGTTTTAACCACTTATTGTAATCTACAGAATGGGGATGTACTTCAATGTATTGGCCATTGTCTTATCCCTTTATATCCGTGGAAATCAATACAGTAATTAAGCAATGTGTAGTCCATTACTAAAGTAAACATTCACTTTTTTGGTAGGAAAACTTTTCTTCAAGAAAGTGTGCCAGTTTGTCTATTTTGCTTCGTATTGTTAACCAATTTCTGTAGCGCAACATGTAGCATATCCGTTCGTCGATTGGAAGATTATTGCTTCGAATATCGGCCCAAACCGCGACGTAACTAAACTGTACTTTCGGATAAAGGTTGTGCAATCAAAGGGTTGGTTGTCTGCAATAGTTGGATGTTGTTGTCTTAGGACCTATTATAAAGGTTTGCCTTAACGTTGTCCCATTTAAAAACAATATACCCATGGGGTAAAATTTTGACAGAGCGGAGAACAATAACACCTTCCCCTTCGTAATTTTTTTATAGGGGGGGGGGGGGTTAATATACTTATTGTTGATGGGAAATGCCCAAAATTTACATAAATTTACAAATTTTAATTCAGGACATAAAATTATAAAATTTAGTTTCTAAAAACTGAACAGATATATTAGCTTCGTTTGAATTATAAAATTTCTCTTGATGAAAACAAATTGCAGGCTAGAGCAAGGAGACAACGATTACGAAAGGGGGAGAATAGTTATTTATCAATTGGCCGAATGCTCGGTCTTACAAGTTTTCGTGGCAAATTGTTTGTAATACAATGCCGTACATAATTTTTCAGTGTGGCTGAAAACCGGTTCTAATCTAGCGGATATAAATCGGTTTTAAAGCCATACTGGAAAATATATATGTATAATGATAGAAGAGAATAATGAAAAGATAAAATAATCTTTTGTCATGCTTCGAAAGACATATTTATCTAAAGAAGTTGTATCAACTTTTTTGCTTTTTATTTAAGATAGCTAGCCGGTTCTTTCAGTAAGTAGTAGATGTAAAATTTTTCATAGAATTCAGATATGCAATCGGTTTTTTTGTAGACCTCTTATTTTTTAAGTAATTTAAGTTTTTTAAAAAAATAATTAAGTCGGTTTTAAGGTACTAAAACGCAACAAAATAAAAGAAGAAAATGGCCAGTATGAACAAAAATAGTAAGATCTTTAATTTGACACCTTACTTTTAAAATTCTGTTGAGTAATTATTGAAAAAATCAATTTTTTTAACCTCGGTTTAATAAAAACTTTAGACCTAAATATTTTCTCAAACAGACATAAAAAACATGGGTTCATATATACCTTTAGAATCAGAAAAATATTACGAATCTATTCTAAGCAAAATTGAAAAAGTTTTATAAAACTATTATACAAAAAATAAGTTTATTTTAAGAATCATAATTTTCGGCTTTAAAGGGTTAGCTTGAACCAAACCTGAACCAAACCTAAACAAAAGACAATGCAATGTAGCAGATATTTTTTAAACGCAAGAAACAATAATGTATTTTTAACTGCATTGTTTTGAAGTTTATAAACAGACTGATGCATATTTGTTCATAATTTTTCATTCTTTACATGTTCTTTAATATCACTATATTTATTGTAGTATCTATTGTATATATTGTATGAACGTTCTCCTTTTTTTCTGGCAATTCTATAGGTTAATTTTATAGATTAAGCTTCCCGATTCGTCAATTTTTGCGATTTGTGATTGGCTAGTTTAGTAGTTACAATTCTTAAAATAAACTTTTTATTTTTTCTATTTTTTATTACAATTTTTTTTAACTTTTTCAATTTCGCTTAGAATGGATTCATATTATTTTTCTCATTCTAATGGTATATATGAACCCATATTTTTTATGTCTGTATGAGAAAATATTTAGGTTTAATGTTTTTATTAAACCGAGGTTAAAAAAATAGATTTTTTCAACAATTACTTAACAGAATTTTAAAAGTAAGGTGTCAAATTAAAGATCTTACTATTCTTGTTCATACTGGCTATTTTCTTCTTTTATTTTGTTGCGTTTTAGTACCTTAAAACCGACTTAATTATTTTTTTAAAAAACTTAAATTACTTTAAAAATAAGAGGTCTACAAAAAAAAACGATTGCATATCTGAATTCTATGAAAAATTTTACATCTACTACTTACTGAAAGAACCGGCTAGCTATCTTAAATAAAAAGCAAAAAAGTTGATACAACTTCTTTTTTAATGAAAATTTATCTTCTAAGGACGTCTATTCGGCTTTGTGCGCCTCTAGGGGCACTTAAGGGAGGAGTCGAAAGGTTGAACCTTCATCTTTAAGTTAAGTTTTGAACAAAGTAAGTAAAAATTCAATGAAATTTAGAAAGGAGCTTTTCAAGGGGCGGTTTCTCTTTGAAGATGGAGGTACCCTCCCCAAAAGTTGTTATGAACTTTCTTTTTTTAGAAAAACCATATCAACTATGATCGCTATAGACACAAGATAGCCGGGCAACCTGTTACTTTTGCATAAGGATTGTTATTTCCCTAGACCTCTAAGAAAAGGAGAATCATATCGGTTCAGCAGTTAGCGAGATCTTTCGCCACAGACACAAAGATAGACGGGCATCCTGTTACTTTTGCATATTGATTGTTATTTTACAGGACATACATATAAGAAGCTTCATTGTAAAAACTAATCATTTCGGCTCAGCTGTTAGCGAGATCCTTCGCTTGTGATATGAAGACAGATAAATATCCTTTTATTTACACAAGAGTTGTCCTATCTATGTACAGAATTTGAATTATACAATTCATTTGAAATTGTAAAATTTTTACTTTAATGAAAATAATAATTTTTCGGAGAATTTAATGTTTGTCATAAATCTAACAGACACAGACAGACAGATAGACAAATTAAATGGACAATTATGTCCATAAGTAACACATTATTGACTAATCCCAAATTTAGATAAACAAAATTACCCCTTTTGTATGAAAGCATTATTAGTTTGAAAACTCCTAGTTTGGACCAACCAATCAAGATTTAGTAAGAAAAGTTTTTTAAGCCAACAAAAGATAGAACGTTTGAATAAAACTTTTTGTAGAAATATAATTCATAATATAATGTCCGAGGGAGTAAAGGGACATTTGGCTGTTTATTGGCTAGGCTTTACAACTTTAGGGACTTTTGTAGAATTTTGATTTCTTCATTAAGTTGAGTGTTCAAAACTTTTAACCATTAACTGTAATTTACAGCAAGGGTACTTTTGTTAATCGTCATTCGGAATGTACGTACAACAATTTATCAACCATTGTCTTATCTCTTTAGATCCCGGGATTTAAATGTAATGAAAAGTTTAATTTTCCGTCAAATTGAATTTTCTAAAATATTTGTTTATTTAAAAATTCTTTCTTTCTTCTTTTACAATTCAAAATTTCAATTTTATTTTGGCTTTTGTAAGTATACTATAAATCTATTGCTCTATTCTTTCTATTAATTGATCTATCCATCTATCCATCTATTCTTTACTCTATATATCCTTCTATCTATTTATTCATCCATCAATATCTTTATCTATCTATCTCTTCACTCATATAGCTATCCACTTATCTATCTATTAAACAATCTTACCATCTAACCATCTATCTATCCATCCATCTAACCAACTATCGATCTATGCATTTATCTATCCATCCATCTATCCAACTATCGATCTATACATCTATTTATCTATCTATATATCTATTTTTCTATCCATAAATTATTTATATATCCATCTATCCTTTTATGTTAACCTATCAATTTATCCATCTATTCATCTATCCATTAATCTATTGATTTATCTCCTAATTCGTCTTTCCATTCATTCATCAACCTATCATTCAATCAAAAAATTTACCCTTAAAATAAAGTAAAAGGATGTCTGTCTGTCTCTTTGTACCAAAGGATCTTGTTCACCGCTGAAACGTAATGGTTCTCCTTTACAGAGTAACTTCTCATAGGTCCTTCAAAATTTTAAATCAATTACTCTTCCAAACCAGAAAAAATAATTTTGAAGAACTAAAATTGAAAATGGTTTGGGGTAGAGCCCCTCCCCCATAATCTTTAATACTTTTTCTTTTTAAATCTAATTACAAAATTGGGTTATCGAATTAAACTCCCCCTCCTGAAGTGCTCCTTAAGATCCCTGTTTTATATTTAGAATGGTATGATGCTGTGGTACCTAAATATTATTTATTCTAGAATGGTAGGATGCTGTGGTACCGGAACCTCTGCTCCAACGGCCATACAAGACCTTAAGCCTGGACAGGTAGAAATTAATCAGTATGGCTTCAAAACCGATGAATATCCCTGGATTAGAACCGGTTTTCAGCCATAATGAAATATCATGATAACATCGTATTACAGACAATTTTTCACGAAAATGAAAATAAAAATCATAAAAATTAATACCAGTTTTTTGGTCCCTCGCGGCTACTAGAACAGTTTTAATCAAGATTTAATAAGAACCCATCACAGTTCACTCGAAGCGACAGTAAGAGAAAAAAAATTCCCAGACATAAGGCCAACTGTTTCTAAAATGTCTTTAATAATGACAAGAAAAGCAAAGATTATTTATTTAAAATTTTGAACAACTTTGCTTTCATTTTATAAAGAACTAAATAAATAATTTTTGCTTTTCTTGTCATGATTATGTGGTTACTCCTGGGTATGAAAATTTAACTTGAAATTTTCAAATCTAATTTTCTCAAAGAGGCCTTATTTTAAGATTTTCGTTTATTAATACTAAATTTATATGTTGATTGGGACATTTTAGAAACAGTTGACCTTATGTCTGGGTAATATTTCTTCTTTTATTGTCGCTTCGAGTGAACTGTGCCACAAGATTTTTAAACCGAAAGAAAAAAAAGAACTTAAAACTTTGGGAACCAGATTTTTAGCAGATAATTAACAGTCAAATGTCGAGTCCCTCATTCGATGATACACCAATAAAAAAATATTAACAATCTCTATAACCAAAACATGTATATGGTATTTTTAATACATGCAAAATTAAATATTTGCTCAGGATTATCTATTGTTTATTCATCTAATCCTGACAAACAAAAAATGGATTTACATTGTTTTATTTACGTACCAATGGTCAACATTCTACAATAATCAACGATCTAAAGGGATAAGACAATGGGCGATAATTGATATACATCCCCAAAGAAGATACGAAAAATTACCCCTTCTGTAGATTACAATTAGTTGTTGAAACTTTTGGACACTCAACGTACGGTGCGAAAGTTACTCAAAAATCAGCCACATTAAGTCATAAAAATGAGGGATTATCCATCTATATTTAGGTGTTTATTTCCCACTTCTCCTCTCAACTTCCTCATTTTTATGACGTCACGTGTCTGATTTTTGATTGACTTTCTCCCCGCACCACTCATCTCAAAATCAATGAAAGTCCCCAAAGCCAACGAATAAGAAAACGCTTTCATATAACTTTAGGTACAATTGTAAAAAAACAGCCCAATTTCCCTTGCCTCTCTGACAATTATTTAGTTTCTGACAACGTAGTGTAAAAATATACAAGTCCCCAAAGTTGAATCTCATAATTGGTTTTAAAACCATGAAAACCATGGAAATTGGTTGGTACACACTAGTTGTTTCAAAATTAATCCGCAAATTATTTAAATCTACAGTTCGTGCAATTTTGTTTCTTATAATTACCAATTTGTATTACATTGTCTTTTCCCCTTAGTTCTCTTGTAATGATGCACTATTGTTTTTAGCGTATAAAAATTATCAGAATTTAATTTTTAGAATTTTCATTAATCGATATTTTTACGTGGATATTGAACCAGATTTTTGTGTACTCTGATAAAGTAATACTCGCAGTTGGCTCAAATAGTAATACCACCAATCCTACCCCTCTACCCCAACCCCTTCCCTCCTACTGGATGGACGATCTGACCAATAAATAAAGTCCATATTAGCAAGCTTAATTGACGACAAATTTTCCCCTGTCAATATATCCACTAGGATATATAAGTTGGAAGGAATTTTAATGTTAGAGGGAGATTTGAAATCTGCATCAAATTTTAGGGATTTTTTATATAATTCGTTTTTTGTATATTTCTTTATCTAAAAGAGGAAATACAATTTAAGTTCATAAATTTTGACCAATAGGATAGGTGGATTGGAAACTACCTGCGCTCTAATTGGTTGAATGAAGTGCGACACTTAAGCTTCTCCTATCAGAGCGAAGATAATTTTCAATCCACCAATCACTCTATGTCAAAATTAATCAACTTAAATTGTATTTCCGCTTTAGATAAAGAATTATACAAAAAACGAATTTTATAAAAAATGCTTAAAATTTGGTGCAGATTTTAAATCTCCCTCTAACATTAAAATTCCTTCCAACTAATATATCCTAATATCCACATCTATCCAGTACAAATTTTTCCATTTTATCTAGTGAATAGGTTGTACTATCCCAAGTCAGGGACCCCAGAGATAGACAATGAAAGAAAGATTTTTCCAATAAAGCTATTAACTATTATCCCGTCTGTAAATTAAAACACCATATGTTGAAAAGTTTTTAAACTGCTAGAAACAAGATTTATATAACCCTTAACGGTCGGGGGGGGGGGGGGGGGACGTTGAAGGCCCCCCCCCTCCGGTTTTTTCTCATTTTCTGTGTGTGAAAGATAAAGAGCCCAAACTGCGTGACTTTTTAAGTATGGGTATGACACATAACTGAGAGTTGGAATTTTTTGAATATCTCCATCATGGCGGGCACAGGATGCCAGCAAACCTGACAGGGTAATCCAGGTAAAGAGCAAAAATATTTTTTTTGACTAAAACAAATTATTTTATCATACCACAATACTAAAATATCCTCTAGTAGTACATCCTTATATGAAATAAAGGTTTTCAAGTCACTTTTAGTTCCAGGGGCCCGACTGTAAAGGGTTAAAGTATCCAAAGTTGTAAGCTAAAATGTTTGAGGAAGAGAATATATTACAGTCCAATGTCCCCTCCCTCCCTGGTATAATCCCTTTAACAAATATGGTTGTTTTAATATATAAATATCAAATATTTACATAGGCTTATATATCCAAAAATACATTGTTAATACATGACATAGTTATTTAAGCATTTACTCTTATTTTATGTTTGTGTACTCCCACTTACCATACCCCAACAAACTACTACAGTTCACGGTAAAAAATTGCTGGTAACGAATATTGCCAAAAATCTATGAATTTTAAAGGCTGCTAGCTGTCAAACGGCTGAACGTACAGATCATGCCCGCACACTGTTTTAATCAGTATAAGAAGGCTTATAAATAATCTGGAATACCCATAAATAATTATCTCGCAGTGCAGAGAAATTCGCGAAAAAGGCCTATTTTACGCGTTTTTTCTTCTGTGAAGCTTTCCCTGTGCATCATTGGTTCTTGGCTATTCCAGATTATTTGTAGATTTTTGGCAATATCTGTTACCAGCAATATTTTACCGTGAACTGCAGTAGATCCAAATATTTTAGGTACTTATTTTCCAACCCCCTTACCCCTCCAATATTAATCATCCTATTTTTTTCTTTGAAGCTAAAGATCTTGGAAAATGCTGGTCTGAAAAGGTTGATCTTTAAAAAAAGTTAGTAAATGTCTATGGCCGATAAATTTATGGACATACCCATATGTATATTAGAATAAGTGGTCGATACATTTGAACACTGAACTTGATGAACTAACAAATCAAACTTTAATATTATTCCCCAAATTTGTTGAGCCAACGAATCAGAAATCGTTATTATAAAACTTTTGGGGACCATTGTAATAAACATCCTAATGTCCCCTCCCTCCCTCAATTAAACATATAATAGAGGGGGGGGGGGGGTGATTTACTTACGTAAGTATTTTGCCGTTACTTAAGCACATATCAAATATCATATAACCAATAGAATGAAAGCATTTAAAAGAGCTCAGAATATATTTTTACTATAAGGAAAAAGGATAAGAGGATGAATACTCACCCCTTTTTCGTTGTAAAATATTACTTCAACCTACATAAAATAATTGTCTGCTATTTCTTTAACCCTTAACGGTCGGGGGGGGGGGGGGGCGTTGAACGCCCCCCCATCCGGTTTTTTTCTATCTCATTTTCTGTGTGTGAAAGATAAAGAGCCCAAACTGCTTGGCTTTTTAAGTGTGGGTATGAGACATAACATAGAGTTGAAATTTTTTTAATATCTCCATCCTGGCGGGCACAGGATGCCAGCAAACCTGGCAGGGTCATCCAGGTAAAGAGCAAAAATATTTATTTGACTAAAACAAAGCATTTTATCATACCAAAATACTAAAATATCCTCTAGAAGCACATCCTCATATTAAATACAGGTGTTCAAGTCACTTTCAGGTTCCAGGTATGATCCTGCAGGTCCTGATCCTCCAGGTCTCCAGAAATCTTTAAAAGGCTCCTGTGGCAGCAATTTTTGACTTAGAGACTTCAAATTTCAAACTTAAGCTTTTCTTATATGTCTACATAACGTATTAATATTTCATAAAGATCCGCCGCCGTTTTCCCGCCGACCGCCGACTGCGGCGGCTGGCAGCTGCCAAGTACAGCTGCGGCCGCTGAAATTTATATTTTGATATTTCTAATATAAAATTTATATAAAGATAAACATTTTCTGCAAAAAAAATTTTATTCTAGCTTCAAAAATAAAAAAGTTACAGCCGTTTGAAATTTTTAAGTAAAAAAGGACCTAAAAACAAAGGTTGTTAAAGAAAAGGGTGAAGTAAGCGAAAATTGACCTTGACTTACATTAGGTGGGAAATTCATCATAACACAGGGGACTTGCACAAAAATTTTTAGCTCTCTAGCTCTAAAAGGAACTGAGATAATAGGGGGAGCATTGAACGCCCCGCCCCCCCCCCAACTAATTAAGATGCGGCAAGGGGCCCGACTGTAAGGGGTTAAACCGCTCACGGCTTTAATCATAACCTATTCTATATGTAAAAAAAAGATTATATCATTATTATTTTATAATTTATTAGGTTTTAAACAAAAAATTAAGGAAAATCATTAAAATACAATTTGATTTAGAATCTTAAAAAGCAAACAGCCAGGGGCAGTTTTGGTTTGGCATAAAAGTATACTACACCTGGTAAAAAATGAGAGGACTCACCTTTTATGATTGAAAATTTTTTTTTTTCAAATTAGCTTAAATGTGATTTTTCTATAACATCCTATAAAAATTAGATGTATGCTGTAAGGACTGAACCTATACCAGGGGAGGGAGGGGGGGGACGTTTGCAAGATTTTTTACCCACTTAATATTCACATTTACATATTTACTGTTATAGGACCTTCCAGACAAATGAACGGACAGACATCACATTGTTGCTATAGAACAACCTCAAAATATTAGGTATAAGTCCTGTAAGGACTGAACCTATACCAGGGGAGGGAGGGGGGTGGGGCGTATACATAGGACATATATGTCTATAGGACAGACATCACATTGTTGTAGAGTAGCATTGATATTATTATATTATTATATTCCAACATAATATTACACAGAAAGCAAGGGAACAAAAATATCTATCTTTTTTCAACCTTCTAGATTCTAGATAAGTCAGATAAATTAGTAACAAAGTAACTAGATTTTTCTTTTTTATCTTTCTAAAACAGTCATTCATCTTACTCTAATTATTATTTTTTTTTACTCATTTTTTCTTAAACTCTTCTCATCAAATTTTACCTTAATTTAACTTCTAGTTTAAAATGCATCAAATGGGATAGTTTACCGCTGGCTTCTTGTGGAGCAGCCTCGAATTTATTTCGGAGGCTAGATTCGACTCGATTGACAAGGAAAAAAAATATAGGATATCAATTAGAACTGTCTATCAATATCAATGTCTGTTAATCTCTATTATTTTTAACTTTACCGTCTGTTACTCAACTGTATAAGTGGACGTGGTTTGGCGCGCCGAGCGCACAGGATCTTGGAGCAAAATTCCACGCATGCAGCAATCCACTCCTCGAAGATAGGAGCGGCAGACTGCATGCGTCGCAACAAACTCAATCTGGACAGACAGCTAAGCCTGGTCTTAGCTGCCGCAGCGAGAAAATGTGCCCTCGGCCGCCAAATCACGTCTATATCAAATCACGTCTATATCAAATTTGTTCCTATAAATTCATCTAAAAAACATGAGAGAATCACTCTATCAAAGAACAATAACGTTAAACTGATGTGCCAAAGATTAAACAAGTTAATATCTTCTATTTTAATTTTAATCCTCAAAATTTTCTTCTTTCAATTCATATTAACTTAATATTAAATTAATATATAATCAATTATCAATAATAATGTTATGCAAACCAATCATACAATATCTTATCCTAACTTATCATGTTTTAACTTAATAAGAATTTGATCGATAGAACTTTCTATTCCGGAACCCAATATTATTATTATTTTTTACTTTTAAAAAACTCAACGCCCATACAAAATTAGTTGTTCTTACAAAATTCTTATTTGTATCATTTCTATTTATCTTTAGGCTTTATCTTTAATCCTTTTCTTTCATTTCTTGTCTTTTTATCTACTTAGGTACCTAGTCACGCCTCTCGTAACTAAGTATCCTTGTTATTGCAAAATTAAAACTTAACAATTAAAATAAATAAATTCTAATGTCAGGTCGAACCTAGCGGATAGTAAATATTTGAATAATAAGTGTTCTTAAGTGGTTATCATTCATTCATTTATTCATTTATTTATTTTCTTAAACCATACAGGGATGTAAGGAATCTCAAGTAAACGGTTGGGAGGAGGATCAACTGGTTACCTATAGAATTGTGAGATTTTTATCTCACGGGATTAAAAAAACTCAATTCAACATTTATCTAATCCAGGGAACTTTAGGACGGTGGAAGCCGCAGTTCAAGACGGGATTGGGAACGCGGTAAATTCCGCGGCACTGGTAACTTAATCGTACCGGTCTTACCCTGGATGAGCCCGTTTATTCTAAAGTGGAACATCTGTCATAATGGCACAAATAGCATACCCAGTAATTATTATGTATCATGTATTGTAACAGTCACACCAACTGTCACATTTTATTATATAGCTAAGTTGCGACTTGGTAAGCACCGCGAAAACCAGCGGTTCAACAACCTCAGCAGAGGTTAAGCCAACCACTCGCCGCTCAGCTGCTCAGTGTTCATAATTGTATTAAACATGTCAGCAAAAAAATATTATGTAGGTGAACAGAGAAGGAGTAAGTTCACTACAGCCCTGAGCTAAGGTCTATAATTATAAATCGTTTATTAAAATATCACCTGATAAAGTTATTGTAATATATATGAAAGATAATAACTCTGCAACCTATTTCAGGAAGAAATCATTATTATAAACATGCATTCTCTTTCAGGAAGAAATCATAGTAAACCATGTAACTTTTATCAGTAACCCGCCCTAATTATATGCACCTTAAGGAAATAAATTATTATTATTATTATTATTATTATTATAATTGTCTAGAAATTGCATCTAATTTTTAAATATTCCTATTTAAAAACAGTAGTGGATTTACAATAAAAGTTTAGCGCGGCATTAGCGCAATATAGGCCTCTAGGCCCACTGCCTATTTTAGTCCTCTAAATACCTTGATTCCTCTCTTTTATTTATTTCTCCATGATTTTTACACTTTAGGAAGAACTGGCTAGAATCTAGAGTCTATGTGTTCAAAGGATAAAACCACCCCAAGGGTTAAATATAAAATAGAATAGCATAAAACCATCATGTTACCTATGTTATGCTTACCTAAAAAGGAGAATTCAATCAGTTGAGTATTTATTGTAATCTTAAGCTTCAGATAAAAAGATATCACTATCATATACTAGATCCCTCCCCCCCCTCCCCAATTAAATAAAAATCCATAATCTTAATTAGTTTAAAGCTTTCAGAGAGGGAGGGAGTGGACACTAGTACGCAAAGTTTAATATTAAAGTTTTCCTATTCTGGCTTTAAACTGATTGCCCATTTTATTAAAATTTAACTGATTGGTTCATTAAGTTGAGTGTCAAAAGGTTTCATTATATTGTAACAATCTACACAAGGGGTAATTTTGTTTATCGTCATTTTATTTCTATTTTTTTGTTGTAGGTATCAATAGAGGACCAATGGAATCATTACAATGAATTTGTCTTTGTCAGAGATGAGGCATGTCCAAGGTATCTATCTATCTATCTATCTATTTATCTATCTATCTATCTATCTATCTATCTATCTATCTATCTATCTATCTATCTATCTATCTATCTATCTATCTATCTATCAATCTATCTATCTATCTATCTATCTATCTATCTATCTATCTATCTATCTATCTATCTATCTATCTATCTATCTATCTATCTATCTATCTATCTATCTATCTATCTATCTATCTATCTATCTATCTATCTATCTATCTATCTATCTATCTATCTATCTATCTATCTATCTATCTATCTATCTATCTATCTATCTATCTATCTATCTATCTATCTATCTATCTATCTATCTATCTATCTATCTATCTATCTATCTATCTATCTATCTATCTATCTATCTATCTATCTATCTATCTATCTATCTATCTATCTATCTATCTAGATGCTGTGGTGGATCGCCTGGGATAACAACCAACGACCACAGCCCCGATATTGAGAGGCAGGAATTATAATATATGTGTTTATTTAAGTAACGAGGCTAAAATATTTTTTTATAATGTAAGTACGTCGCAAAAATGGTAAATTGGCCAAGGTTGCGTGATTTGTAAAAAGAAAAAAAAAGTTTATTTTTCTTTTAAAAGATTTTAGGTGGACAAAGGAGCAAAATTATGTTTAGACTTTTATCTTTAATAGCAACTGGGAAATTCACTTTATTCCTTCGTAATTCCTTATTTCTAAATCTAAACAGCGTAATAAACGTACAGACATACAAAATGAGTTGAAGCGTGAATACTCTTATGTGTAATAAGAATCTCCACTAGATGTTTCAGACACCTATTTGAAACGAAATTCTATGTACAACATAGCACCATAGACAGACTTACGGACATAGCGATTTATAAAGTAAATGCTAATTTGATCAGGGAAGCTTTACAAATATACATGTAATTAAAACTGGGATGACAACATCCATAATTAGCAAAGCAAAATATATAATAAATTGCACAAATGGGACATGTTCAGTTGTCAGAACAAAGAAAAGAAAGAGAGTATATGCAACAAAAAAAATCACGAAACTATAAAAAGATAATGATGTTTTTGAAGCATTAACAAAAGACAGACGGACAAAACTATGTATAGAATAAAGATGCATATATCATAGGAATCTTCACTTGAAATTTTAGTGGTATATCTTCAATAGGTTCCGAGAAAATAACATTTCCCCCATAGCATTACGGACTGACTTACAGACAGACAACGTTAATTATAGATTAGCGTCGCTACTAAAAAAACGTATATTATAATCTGTAGGCGAGGTAGTTACTTCTAAAATATTGATGAAAATAGTACAACTGAAAATATCCACCAAGATAGCAAATATAGTAGTAGGGATCTAGTGCATTTCATGCTAAAATGTTCTAGGTAACGATTATACACAAAAATTTATAAACTTTAAAGGCAGCTAGCGGCCAAACGGTTGAACGTATATTAGTTTATGCTCGCTCAAAGTTTTAACCGACAAAAAAAGGCCTACAAATAACCGAGAATAGCTATTATTACTCAATAATGCACAGTTATCTCGCAGTGTATATAAATGCGCTAAAAAAATGTATTTTACGCGTGTTTTTCTTCTACAGTTAAGCTTTCAGGGGCGTCCAAGCTTTTTTTTTGGGGGGGGTAAAAAATTTTAAGGGGGGGGGGTAAAATGGCGCGCGAAGCGCGCCGAAATTTTTTTTTACCCCCCCCAAATTTTTTTCCCCGGGGGTAAAATTTGATTGGGGGGGGTAATTACCCCCCCTAAAGTCTGTTGGGGGGGGGGGGGGTAAATCTAAAATAAGAAATTGGGTTATCAAATTCGACTCCCCCCTCCTCAAGTGCCCCTAGAGGCCTCTAGGGGCGTAGCCGCTAGTCCTATAACATAAAGTAGTAAGTAAGGTTTATTTGACTATAGCTTCAGATTCATTACTTTTAATACTGAGTTCTCCTTTTTAGGAAAGCTTCACATAGATCCCATGATGGTTCCACACTATTATAGGTCAATCCTTTGAGTGGTTTTAGGCTATTTTTCTCCTCCCTTTTTACCCTTTAGAAAACACGAGTTCTTAGATGCTAAGGGCGCCACTACTATTCAAATATATAGTAGTATCTCATTCTTTAGAACATAAAAATACAATAATTGACTCACTAACCAATGAACCAATATGATTATACTTTAAAGTGAAGCGTCTTATAGGTCCTGGTAAGTTTTAAAGTGTGTTACCTTTTTTTATGTTTCATTATTATTTGGCCACAACTTGGTCAAAAATGCTCACAAATCAGACCTTTTTTGACCGAAGATGCTCAAATGGTTCCTTTACAAGCCCAATCAATCAGTTTTAAGATATCTTTATATAAATACTAAAAAACGGCAAATTTGGGTGTTACTTTTTATATGCACAGATACCATAAAATCAACAGAAAAAATACTTATTTTTACTTTTCTGTCATTTTTAAAGTTTGATTTTGTTAAATTGGCTATTCTTGAAGGGATTTATGCATTGATTATACTGAAACATATTATTGGACAGAAATTAATGTATTTCAAAGAAAGAAATTTTGGAAAATAAGAAATTCGACCTCTATCACTTCAGAGGACAGCTGCCAACCTCCAGTTGACAGGATGTAGTTAAATACTTGTTAGCAATAATAATTAGCCCAAAAAGTAAAACAAAACTTTTTTTAATATGGTAAAAAAATGATAATCTAAATCTTAATTTTGGGAATGATGATCTTAAAGATGCTCTTGCTGTTGGTGATGATGACCCAGATGGTATCCAAATACATGAGCATTATGACAACTTATCTATTAAACTATGGTCCGATTTTTGTATTTGTAGCATTCTCCAATTAAGAGAAATCCCAAAACATACAATCATGGTTTTTAAATTCTCCAATTCATAAGGTAAATATAGTAGTTTTTAAAAGATGGTTATATTTCTTGTTACAACTTTTAATTGGAGGCTGCTACAAATACAAAAATTTGACCATAGTTCAAAAGATGAGTTGTCATAATGCTTATGTACTTGAATATGATCTGGTTCATCATCACCACCAGTAAGAGCGTCCTTCAGATCATCATCCCCAAAATTAAGATTTAGATTATCACTTTTTTTAGCATATTAAAAAACTTTTTGTTTTACTTTTTGGGCTAATTATTATTGGTAACAAGTATTTAACGACATCCTGTCAACTGGAGGTTGGCAGCTGTCTTCTGAAGTGATAGAGATCGAATTTCTTATTTTTAAAATTTTCTTTCTTTAAAATACAATAATTTCTGTCCAATATTAAAACTTTTTTTTAAGAACATTCAATTTGGGGGGGGGGTAATTTTTTTTGGGGGGGGGTATTGTTCAAAAAATTATAGGGGTTGCCTACGGCACCCCCAAAATCGTTTGGGGGTGCCAAATGGCCCATTACCCCCCCCCCCCCTTGGACGCCTATGTAAGCTTTCCCTGGTTATCATTGGATCTTAGCTATACTGGATTATTTACAAGCGTTCTTTTGCGGTTTAAAACGATGTGCGGGCATGACATGCAGGTTCAGTCGTTTGGCAGCTAGCAGGCAGTTCATAGTTTTTTGGACATCATCGTTACCAGGAACATTTAACCGTGAACTGCACTAGATCCAGTAGTATTGTATATTTTAGTAATGTTTGAAATCATTGTAATTCCAAAATTTTTACGTTCAAAAAGTTATATTTAGGGATCTTTAGGGATAAGGTAATGGGCGATAAATTGATATTAAATGGATATTATCCATACAGGGAGGGCATGTGACTAGTCCCAAAAGTTTTATTCATTTGTTGGATTTTAAAAAATATAGGGACTTTCATGTTTAAATCACCATCAATATAATCTAAAGAATGGGAATTTTGTTTATTATAATTGGGGGTCAATTAATTGTCCATTGTCTTATCCCAGCAGATTCCTGATATGTATGTGATTTTAAAATTATCAAAGCTTTGTTGATGTCAAACTAACGATTATTCAATGAAATTCAGGGATGGAGGGGACATTAGTCTGTAAATTACACTGGTGCCCAAAGTTTTTATTAACTAAGTTTCCTAAATCGTTGGCTTGAAAAATTTAGGTTGCCTTTTTTAAAAATTTTTACAGGTTGGTTAAAAATAGTGGAGTCCAAACTGTTTAACTAATATAGTAATAATTATGATATTCACAAAGGGTAATTTTGTTTAAATTTATTGGGGTTGTGGATCAATTTATTGTCCATTGTCTTATCCCTTAAGTCCCTTGCTGTTATAATAAAAAAAAATTAATTTAGAAATTAATATTGATAAAAAATCGGGAAAAAATAGTTGTTTTTTAAGGATTAAATCTCCATCCTAAATTTAATATAGGGACCAATATTGTAAATATTGTTTTTTTTGTAGCATCGTATTATAGACATATTTTCAAACAAAAATTTGTTGGCCCGGGCTATCATAACTAGTATACTTTAATAACTTTTTTTTTATTCGTGGAAAATTGTCTACAATACGATAGGTACATGATTTTACAGTATGGCTCTGAAACGGTTCTAATCCAGCGAATATTAATTAGTTTCGATGTCATGCTGAAAATTTTTTTTTTCTAATATAAAGAAAGTATTATACATGTTTATGTGCCAAAATATTTCAGTATTTTTAGTATTATTTTATATCAAAGCTACTCTTAAATAAATTTCGTCAAACTATATTCAGATTTTTCTAAATAGTAATACACACTTTGAGTAATATGAGGTTTTTCTTAAATTTAAAAAAAAAGATAAAAAGTTTTATTCACTAAATTGACTAAAAAAACTATTAATGAAACTTTCATAAGAAGTTTAAAAGTGCTCGCTAGCTGCGCGTCAGGCGCAACTAAGTCTTATATTCAAACCAGTTTGAAAGCTTTGAAAATTTTTGTTGAAAAGAGGAATTACCATTTTTGGGTCAGGTTTAGACTTCCGGCTGATTTTTAGAATTGTTGATAGCATGGTTAATAGCATAAACTAATAAAAACCATTTGTATCAAAAGGTTTACAAAAGAAACAGTTTTAATTAAATATATATGTGTATTTAATAATCGGGAAGCTTATTATGTTTCCCATAAAAAGGACGACATACTACCATTGTTCAATTAAAATGTTTACTGGCCTACCACTGGTAGTTTAGTCTCTGTATTGGCCTATCATTTGTAATTTGTATTGTATGGCGTCATATTTTTATAGGCACTATAAAAAGCTTCCAAAAATTGCCATTGATGAAACAGTGTATGATTGTATAGTGTCCAATAAACAGTGACACAATACAAATAACCAATGCTAGACCAGTATACATTGCAATTGTCTAATTATACTGGCATAGCATTAGTCATTTGTATTGCATGACGTCATATTTATTGAACTCTATATATTTCCCATTGATCTATCACTGTATTCTTAATATTAAATGTAATAAGTATAAAATTTATGCTAATTTTAAAGAATTTATACCGTAACTAGATGCTGTTTAGAAATTTATTTCTACAGGAAAAAAAGAAACAAGAATGACAACATTTCTTAAGTACCGTCTAAAATAGCAAACATCACCCCCACCACATTTATTAGTCAGTTCGTTCATCCAGTAAAAGGAAAGCGATTGGGGTATTGTCATTAAGTTACCTGCGATGCTAATAATAGCTTTTTTAATGGCGAACATACCTACATAGTGAACTAAAGAGTAGCTGCGCTACATAATTGCTTTTCATTGTTGTAAATAAAATTTTGTAAATAATTTAGGGCTCGGCAGCCGCGCATCAGACGCGATTAAGCCTAAGTTTTATCCCGCTTAATTGCAAAAAAAGGAAAATGTCAAAATGATGGACTGTCTGTTTAGGTACAGGTTTAGACAACCAGCTTAAAGTTTTAATATGAGCATTTCACTAAAGCTTACAAGCAGCTTACGCGCGGCTGCCGAGCCCTGATAAATATTAATTAACTGTGTAAATTAGAAAATGGAATTTCTATTTATATTGACAAAATGAAAATAAAACATATCACAAAACTTATGTTTTTTTTGTATATGCTAGTATGCTAAGTAGCTAGATGTTTGCAGGGATCTAAAGGGATAAGACAATGACCGATACATTGATGTACATTCCCAAAATTACCTCTTCTGTTAATAAAAATTAGTGGTTGAAACGTTTGAACACTCAACTTAATGAATCAACCAATAAAAATGCAGTAGAGTCCTCAAAGTTGTTAGGCTTACGAATAAGAAAACGTTATTATAAGCTTTAGGGATCAGTGTAATAAACAGCCCATTGTCCCCTCCCTCTCTCTCTGGGATGTTTGTATGTACCATTGGATCTTGGAAACTTTGCCCAAGTCCTAATAACGAAATTAATTCGGAAAAAAATCACGAAACCTATACGTGTTTTTCAGCTGTCGTTGAGGGGGGCAACACATCGTAAAATTGACGACCTCTCCATTTGCCCCCAAAATATTATTTTAGATTTATTTTGCTTGTTGGTTATACCTTATTTCTGATTTGCTCCGCTAGTACTTAATAAAACTTTAGCATCTCTACTTTAAACAAAAAATGTTCTTTAAATACAGGGTTCGGCAGCCGCGCCTCAGCCGCGCATAAGCCTCAGTTTTAAACCTGCTGGTAAGCAGAAAAAGAAATTTTAGAAAGAAGGATTGTCTGCTAAAGAGCAGTTTTATATACATCCAGCTGAATTTTATAGTGATAAAATGACGATTTCACTGAGGCTTATACGCGGCTTCCGATCCCTGTTTAAATATATTATTTTTCCTCTCCTGTTCTTGAAAGCTTTTCTATAATTGGGGTAGGGTCGTTCGTCCGTCCGCTCTTTTAGTTAATTTTGACATGTTAGAATTGTCCTATCGATTTTAGACTTACAATTATCCTATTCATCTGCTTTTTGGAATACTGATTTATATTACAGCAAGGTGTAATGTTATAAGCGAAGCTTTTCCGAAATCAAGTCCTAATAATGTAGAACTATATCATTAAACAGTGACCTGTATTTAAGCAGTTTTGCAACAAATTTACTTGTTACGTTTACATTTTGTTCGTTCAGTTCTGACACTATACAAGTGTAAATGTTCGTTAGTCCTGCCGTTTCATAGCTTCGCTTTAATGGATGTTGTCATCCTTTTTCTATATATTTACTTGTAAAATTGTGACCCAGTGGCGTGCGAAGCACTTTGTCTAGGGGGGGGGGGGCATTTTGAAGATTTTGTAAAATTTTGCCCCCCCCCCTAAAACAAAGTGCCCCGGGGGGCACTTTGCTTTAGGGGGGGGCATTTTGATTATATATATTAATTTTAAATAAGGGCGTTTTAAGGGGTGGGATTATATGATTATGGGCCTTCTAGTTCTTATCCCTTCTTCCCCATCCCTTCCCCCATCCCTGTTTCCCATTTATATCCCACATCTCTTCCCCCCCCATCTCTTCTCCCCCTTCCCTTCTCCCCACCCTGCAATGACCGAAGGGAAGGGAGCTAGAAAGCATCTTTGAAAAAAAAGTACAGAAGATAAATTAACCTCCCCCCCCCCCCATGGAATGGGATGTTATAAAATCTCAGCAGGAAGGATGAATAACCCAATTTAAAAAAAAAATGTTTGGGGGGGAGATAAAAACACTCATTTTGGAAATAATTTACCAAAAATTAACCTAATATGGAAAACTTTGGGGTATAGTCTCTTTTGTGGCAACGCCTCTTAAGGGGCATTTCGTCGAATTTTGATAGTAGCTTTTAATAGGTTATTCTAGGTTAAGTTAGGTCAGGTGATTTCCCCGCAGGGTTAGGCAATTGGCCCCGCAGGAGCTATACATAGGTGAAAAGCTACTGTAAAATACGACGAAATGCACCTTAAGAGGCAATGTCACAAAAGGGACTATACCCGAAATTTATAAGATACAAAAATAGCCAAAAACGTCCTGAAAAGCAGTCCGACCTCCATGAATTTTTAATAGTTAATTATACTCCATAATAATGGGAATGTTACACTGTGGGCTAGAATTGAATCAAGACAAAAGTAAGTGCCGAGCCCTGGGACCTATGTATTGTGAAAATAGACATAAAACCATGATGATTCCAGGTAAAACCAAAATATTTCAGCGGGGGCTTTTTGAGAAAATTAGATTTAAAAATTTCAAGTTCAATTTTCACCCCCTAGGAGTTGCCGCAAAATAATGACAAGAAAAGCAAATATTATCTATTTTAAATAATGAACAACTTTGCTTTTATGAAGTCCTTCTTAAAACCTCTATATATATGATTTTTTTAGGCTGAATTTTCGTGACCTTTGCAAAGCAAGTGATAAAAATGGCCATTTATTAACTCCCTTCAGGAGTGGTTTTATGAAGAACTTTATAAAAGCAAAGTTGTTCAAAATTTAAAATAAATAATATTTGCTTTTCTTGTCATGATTATGCGGCAACTCCTAGGTGGTGAAAATTGAACTTGAAATTTTCAAATCTAATTTTCTCAAAAAGCCCCCGCTGAAATATTTTGGTTTTACCTGGAATCATCATGGTTTTATGTCTATTTTCACCATACATAGGTCCCAGGGCTCGGCACTTACTTTTGTCTTGATTCAATTCTAGCCCACAGTGGTTAACATTAAGTTTTAGCCTTCTATCTTCAATTGCAGCTGAAAAAATCACATTTCCCCTTAGCATTACGTACTGACAGCCATAGTGAATTATAGAGAAGCTAAAAAGTTATCTCAACATATCCTACTCTCTTTAAATGGCACTTTAAAACTCTGTTAATTTTTGATTAAGTGGTGTTTCCAATGTTTTATAAGGGCGGTGCGTGAAGCGCACCTAAAAATATTTACTCCACCTTTGAACTAAAATCAATTAAAGACAACAAGAGAGGCGTATTTTATCAAGTTAGGAATATAGAGTGTAGTTAGTTTTAAGGGTTTTTAATGAAAATTGCCATAAAAAAACATGTCTTTTTGTAAGGGTATGTACACAAAAAAAATGATAAACTTATCCTGAAAATAATATGACATCATATATAGTTATTCATTCAGACAGACATACAGTGTTGACAAAAAGGCTTAGATAAATATCAACGCTGTTTCTTTTTTATATAAAATAACTTTTTGATTAAATATTTGTTGTTTACACATGTTTTTTATAGAAATAAAAACAAACTATACAGTTGTGATAAACAGCAGAAACCATTTGGAAGGGCGTGAGGCGCAAATTTTTTTCTTCAAATATGCAGGTAGGGAGGGGTTTTTGGGCTATTTATTACAATACTCCCCAATATTTCATAAAAAATTTTCTTATTCGTTGGCTCAACAACTTTGGAGACTTTAATGGAATTTTGATTGGTTGGTTAATTAAGTCGAGTTTCCATACATTTCATCCACTGATTGTAATCTATATAATGGGTAATTTTGTGTATCATCATTGGGGATGTACAAAATTTCTTTGGTGAAAAGTTTATATTATACAAAATAAAATACTTTCTATTACCTGGTTTGTTATGTTCAGTGAAATAATATTATAACCTTATTTCTACACTAATTAAAAAATTTGGTAAGGTTAAAGGAATAGCAACTGTCTGTTTGTCTCTACAAAAAAGACAAACTGTTCCCCAAACTAGCCAAAAAGTTTCCCTGGCTTTAATTTTGTAAATGAGATTCTGCACAACGCATTCATTAGTCCTGAAACAATACGCAACCTCTCCGATAAGTTTCCAAACGTTTTATCCACAAATTCTAATCAACAAAAGGGGTAATTTTGTGTATCATAACTGGGGATGAACTTTAATTTATCGGCCATTGTCTTATCTAATGAGTTATCCAACAACTTAAATGCTATTTGAATGTGTTTTTGTGTTATTTTGTATGAATAACCTAATAAAAATTGTGATAAATAAGTCATAAATTGTAAATAATTCAAAATATATAGAGCGTAGTAGGTAAAGATAAGAAATAGCTACAAGGTTTTATACAAGTTTTAGACATTATCACAATTCATCAAGTTTAATCAAGAAGGGTATATAAAGGGATAAGACAATGTACTATAAATTGATGTACATCCCCAGCAATGTATGCAAAATTACCCCTTGTGTAGATTACAATAAGTGGTTGAAACGTTTGGATATTGGACGAAATGAACCAACCAATCAAAATTCAATAAAAGTCCCCAAGGTTGTTAAGTAAACTATTAAGAAAATGTTATCATAAGACATTGTGGACTTGTGTAATAAACATCCCATTGTCCCCTCCCTCCCTGATACTTATATCTATCCTTATATAAAAGTAAGAGGATGTATGTCTGTCTGTATGTGTTTCTGAAACTTAAGATATATCTCGTTAATTGACCTACATGGTAAAGCTTCTTATAGGTCCATGGGAGGTTCCATTATTTTTTTGGAAGAGGGTACTCTTTTTTCCCGAGGGAAATCGCACTTTCCTCAAATGCCCATATTGACCTCTAGAGATCTTAGGTGATAAGACAATTAAAGATAAATTGAAATACATCCCTAATGATCAATACAAAATTACCTTATCAATTGATTAAAATTATTGGTTGAAACATTTATACACTGATAGTTTGGAATCAACCATTCAAAATGTTAGATATTGTGTTCACAAAACTTTGGGTGCCATTTTAATTTATGTTCAAAATTCATGGGCATTAAGGAACTTTAGAAATTTAAATTTTTTATTTATAAATTTTGATTTGACTACACCGCTTTGAAAACCTTGGTGGTCTAAAAAAGATAAGAATTGTAATGAATTAACATTTATTTTATTCTTAAAAACTTAAATAGTTTCAACAAGTTTATTTTCAACAAAGTGTGATTTTATTTATTGAAGTAAAAAATGCCGCTATCCGCGCATCCGGTGGAACCGGTTTTTGTAAGCCGCGAAGCGCAGCTCAAAAATGCGCAGCTTATCGACAGTTCTGAAGTTCAGGTTTGATATTTTGTATTTGAAGTTAAAGAATTTGATTTGTGATTTTGGATCCTGTTATTAATTTTTAGTAGCAAAGCTAGTCTATAATTCAATTTGTCTGGATGTACGTCCATAATGTTATAAAAGATTTGTGATTTTCTCGATTGGTGTTCAAGATAGACGACGTATGCAATTTTCTTGTTATACCCCTTACCATTGAGCATCCAGTATACTTAACTTACGTAGTCCAAAAAGGTTTTGTGATTTTCAAATTTAATCTTTATTATCCCCCCTTTCCACTTAACATCCGTTATGAACTCACTTTCTCACTCTGTTTGTCTATTCATGATTTTTTGTGCTTTGTTACTTATGAAATATGGATGTTGTCATCCTTGTTAATCTATGAATATTATTGGGATAACATTTCGCCATTATTAAGGGGATCGAATAAAGCGAAGCTTTACAAAAATTATGGTTGGTTCATCCATACGTCCGTATTCGTAACGGATAGTACTTTTTGTTAATTCAGGCATGTTAGAATTGTTCTATCGATTTCAAACTTGTCATGATGACTCATGTCAATATATATGTCTATTAAAATATGATGTCTTTTTTTGTCTTTTTTTTGAAAAAAAAACAAATCAATTTATATAATTGTATTGTAATCAAAACTAAGGTAGATGAATGTTTGTCTGACCTTCTGATTTATTAACCTTCGCTTTTATGAATGTTGTCATCCTTGTTATTTTAGGGTTTCACAAGCAACGGAACTATGGCAAACATAATTCGACAGTTATCTAATTTTTCCAAACATGCTGAAGAAATATTTGCCAGCCTAACCCTGGAAGTTCAGTGTATTACAAATAGGAAAGAGTCTATAGAAAAATATAAGTCTGCGGTCTATGGTGGTTAAAATAGTTATTAACCTTCCTAGGATCTTCATTGAAAAGAATAACCCTATCGGTTCAGCGGTTAGCGAGATCCTTTGTTGCATACAGACAAACACATACATACAGACAAAGATCCTGTTACTTTTATTTAAGAGTAAATAAAAAACATAATAAACTTTAGTTTTCCTTTGGTTAATTTTACGTTTTATTTTAGTTTTGTAATTAGCCGCCAGGTATAAATATTATTGTAAAAAAGTTTTTTTTTTATAGTTTTAGTATAAAATTAAAATCCTAATTGAATTAAACTAAAAACAAAAAAATATTTTTAATTAACATATGATTCTTTAAAACTATTTATTCTAAATTTAGAGAAGGTTAATATACTTGTTATTTTCTAAAAAATATAAATTTTAAAATTTAATTTAACTGTTATCATCATTTTCAATACTCACATAGTTTGGTTTCTAAAATTTAGAGGACTGTTCAGTCCAATAAGCAAATATAGTGATTTTGCGCTAAAGGCATTTAGGGGGGAGAGTGTAAAATTCCCATTACACATTTTTTAATTATAGTTTTAAATGAAATATTTTGGGGATTAAATTCTCTTGGGGGAGGGGGGGGGGGGAAGTAGTAGTGGTACCCTCCCCATAAAAAATTATAAACCTTCCCGGAACATAAGATAATCTAAACTGTAATCAAAATTCTTTAGTACAGACAGACAGAGTTCCTTCTACATTTGTACAAGGATTATTCCATCCTTACATATAAAAACTATAATCTAGACTCTTAAACTTAAAATCAGAACAGCAAGTTTAAAAGCAAGAATTACTAATCTGTCAGAACAAATCAACGATTTAGATGCTAATACAGGTCTTTTACAATATCTATCAGTAGCACTATGATTACAAATTAGGCATGATGATTTCTATAACCGACGCGATATTCCATCCCCTCCCTCCCACTCGATGAACAAACTGACCAATAAATAAGGTCCATATAAAATGACGACAAATTTTATCTTGTCAACATATTCTATATCCATTTCGATAATATTGGCAGGGAGGGTGGGGACATTGGACTGTAAGTCACAAAGGTAACCACAGTTTTATAACTATGTTTTCTTATTCATTGGCTCAAAAACTTTGGATACTTTAAATGGAGTTTAATTGGTTGGTTCCAAAATTGAAATGCCTATACTTGTCAATCAAAAAGTTATATTAAAAGGAAGAGTAATTTTGCTTACCACCATTGGAGATGCATATCAATTTATAGTCCATTGTCTTATCCCTTATTTCCCGGCTTTATTGTAAAACCAGAAGAGGTTGTCCAAGTGAGAGAGACATTCAAATCAAACAAAGCTTTTGAACAACAGATAGTCTCGAGGAAAAATAATATAATATAACTTCAAGTATAGCTTTGAACATGATTAATATCCGCTGGATTAGAACTGGTTCTTAGTCATGATAAAAATTCATGCAAAGCATCGTATTACAGACAATTTTCTACGAATATAAAAAAAAAATTAATACCCACTTTATAAGACAAGCCTTCTGCCCATAGAGACTGGAAAATGATTTTAATCTTATAACAACACGCGGTAAGCTGTCTATAATACGATGAGGTAAATAACTAGCAGCACATTTTATGAGGTACTAAGGTTTATTTTATCTGAAGCTTTGGATTTAAATAACTACTGAAGTGATAAAGTTTTCCGTTTGGGGAAGCTTCACATTGGTCGTGGGCTTGTTTTAGTCCATTTTGTTTTGATTATTTTGTTTATTTAAAATAAAAAGTGTAAGGGATATTCTATCGCGTGTAAGTTTTTAGATTATATTAGGTTAGATTATATTGCGTACAGGAAAGAACAGATCCGAAGGGCTATTGCCCCCGCAGGGGTTAGGTATAAAGTAACCTATTTAAAAGAAAGCATTTACCATATAGATAAAGTAATTATTTTAGGAAAGTTTTCTTTGCTATATTAATAAAATTGGATGTTGCACCAGATTTCACGTACTTTAATAAAGTGATAATTACAGCTGGCTAAAATGACGATACTCCCAATCCACCCCGTTTACCCCGTCGTCTCCTCTAATGGATGAACGAAATGACCAACAAATGAGGTCAATATTAGCAACCTAAATTGACGAAAAATTGTCCCTGTCAATTATCAATGTATTATATATTAATTGTTAGTAAGTAAGTCTTTTGGGCAAAGGTTTTTTAATTAAAAGGTTCTTTACTAAATCTAATTATATTATTTAAAAACAAGGATGACAATGCCCAAATCAATGCAAGAACTCTATATGACTTGTGACAGGTGATGTTAGATTAATCTTCCAACTATTTTTTTTTTAAATCTTCAAAATCGAATAGGATAACCAATGAAAACCCCACTAAACATAAGTATATAATCGATATGTAATTACTTGGATATTGTACCAAATGATAATCTACTCTAATAAAATGATATTTCAAGATGGCTAATATAACGATACCATATATCCATCCCCTGCCCGCCTACTGGAGGAACATATTGTCCATTAAATAAACACTATGTAAGGAACTTAAATTGATGGCAAAATCTATGTATTATATATCCAGTGCATTATATATTCATTGGTTTGTTTGTATGGTATCTAAAAATTACTAGATCAAACCCAACCTTACTCACCCCTTCAAATATTACTTTTTTTGCCCCAATATGCATATTTTTGACGACCCATACTTTTGCTTTGGTTTTTCTATTTCTAAACTAGACTTAACTATATACAATTATAAAATAGCCAATAGGTATTCCTAACATGATATAATCTAACATTATTATGACCATGCTTATCATTCTTAGACCACCGCCACTTTACAAGTTGAACTATCTACGCGAGGATGGAAAAGATGGGATGAAATTGTACACAGATCCCAACCATTTTCTTTACTTGTGGCAGGTATTGCTAATTAATAGCAGGGATCTAATGGGATAAGACAATGGTCGATAAATTGATCTTCATCGCCAGATGATGATAAACAAAATTTCTCCTTCTGTGGATTAAAATTAGTGGTTGAAACGTTTGACCACCCAACTTAATTAACCAACCAAACAAAATTCACTAAAATTCCAAAAGTTATAAGGCAAACGAATAAGAAACCCATAGGCGTCCAAGGGGGGGGGGGGGGGTAATGGGTCATTTGGCACCTCCAAACGATTTTGGGGGTGCCGTAGGTAATTACCCCCCCCAAAATAAATGTTCTTTAAAAAAATTTACTGATAGTTTATTTTAGGATAGGTTATATTGGTTTAGGTGATTGCCCCACATGGTTAAGCAATTGGCCCCCTGCAGGGGCTCCCAGCTAGAAACGTCGTAAGGAAACTCGCATCCGATATGTAGTATTTTATCGCGAAAATCTTATTTACGATTTTATAGCAAAAATCGAAAAAAATCGCTAGGGATTAATTCGATTTTGTAGTAAAAATCGCGGCAACCACGATTTGCCTAAGAAATCGTAAACAATAGCATTTTATGTGTGTCAACACACACTTACAAACAGACACACAACCAACTTATAATCAAAATCATTGTGTGATAAATATAGTTTATAAAATTGCCGCTAGGTATTCCCATTACTTTATGTAGACAATTTGATTTTTTTTGTTATCAACCAAATTAAATTCAAAACTGGTATGACATAATATCATAATGTGTTAATGATCTATTATTAAAAAAAAAAAATTGTTGAAAGCATTTTCATTTTAAACAACAATAAAAGTACAAAAATGTCTTAATGGTTCTTAAAATAACCAATATTCAGTATAACACAACTTCCTCTCTATTCTAATTGTAATGGTAACAGACGCTATATCACCTCTTACAATATTTGAGTACACACTGTACACATAGAGATTGCGACCCTTTCTCTCACTCTATCTCTGTATGAAATGTACAAATTTTAATTATTATGAAATTGATTGAATTATGTACCCTTTTCCTAACATTAAACTACACGATGTTAAATATTTTTTAAATGTACTGTTTATTCACGATTTTGGCACGATATCGCTTACGAGCCTTACGATATCGCTTAAGATCTCGTGGGTGTATCGCGCAGCTGTAAGTACCTTTTCGATCATTTATCGTATGATATCGTCAATGTGAATAGGGCGATTAATTAGCGATATCGTAAGAACTCGCGCGAGATTACTCTACGACATCGCAAGCGATTGTAGCTCGATAGTAACTCGACTTTCTGGCTGGGGCTAGAAATAGGAGAGAAGCTTGTGTGAAAAAAACGAAGAAACGCCCCTTAAAGAGCGTTGCCACAAAAGGGACTATACCCCAATATAGTCCAACCAGTTAAAACAGTTCTTAACCATGATAACAAAAAATTTAATAGTTTGATCATGTTTTATTTGCTTGGGCCTTTATAAGGGCTAAAACCATCCCGGGGATCTATGATGTAATTGTAAAGCACTGAAGATTCCATAAAATAGATACCTAACTAAATTAAATATTTCATTAAATAATGAAAAAGAATTTCTATAGGCGATTTCTTTTGGGAGGATGTCAGGGTGTCTCAATACTAGTTATAAAACTTACCAGGACCTATAAGACGCTTCACTTTAAAGTATAATCATATTGGTTCATTGGTTAGTGAGTTAATTATTGTATTTTTATGTTCTAAAGAATGAGATACTACTATATATTTGAATAGTAGTGGCGCCCTTAGCATCTAAGAACTCGTGTTTTCTAAAGGGTAAAAAGGGAGGAGAAAAATTGCCTAAAACCACTCAAAGGATTGACCTATAATAGTGTGGAACCATCATAGGATCTATGTGAAGCTTTCCTAAAAAGGAGAACTCAGTATTAAAAGTAATGAAATCTGAAGCTATAGTCAAATAAACCTTACTTACTACTTTATGTTATAGGATAGTACTTATTAACTTAATAGATTAGGTAGGTGCTTTTTTTACATAATAAATTTACCCCCGGGGTAAATTAGTTTGGGGGGGGTAATTACCCCCCCCCCCCCAACAGATTTGGGGGGAGTATTTACCCCCCCCAACAGACTTTAGGGGGGGTAATTACCCCCCCCAATCAAATTTTACCCCCGGGGTAAAAATTTTGGGGGGGGTAAAAAAAAATTTCGGCGCGCTTCGCGCGCCATTTTACCCCCCCCAAACACGAATTACCTCCCACCCTAAAATTTTTTACCCCCCCCCCAAAAAAAAGCTTGGACGCCCCTGAAGAAACCCCTATTATAAAACTTTTGAAGACTAGTGTAATAAACAGCACATTGTCCCCTCTCTCTCTGAAATAATAAGCTTCGGCGTTAGATGTATACCATTAAGAGATGATTAAATTGCGGGATACTAGAGACATTAAAAAGGGTACCATCTGGATTTAATCTAAGCATGTTTTTTTTTTATCTAGAAATATTATAATTTAATATAAAAGTAGCAGGATGTTTGTTTGTCTGTAACTCACTAACCGATAAACGGTATGATGTTCTTCACAGCTTCTTTTTGGTCCAGGGAAGGTTTAAACCTATGTTTTGTGATGGTATCTACATCCTAACAAGAAAATTCGCCAATGGAACCCCCCTTCCTATTTTTTCTCGTTTTGAAATTAAAATAGAAAGTGGGAAGGTCAAATTACCTCCTCCCATATCCTCGATTGTACACATTTAGGCCTCTAAGGGCTTAACTGCAAGTATAAACTACCTTATCGCTTAACAAATACTAGCAGCTTCGCCCCTAGCATCTAGGAGCTCTAAATTTGAAGGGATATGGAAGGGAAGAAAAATAGCTTAAAACCATACAAAGACTTAGTTATAAAAATAAAAAAAATAGCCAAAACCATCTCAGAGCCTATATATGAAACTTCCCTCTAAAGGAGAACCTTATCGGTTCAGTGGTTAGCGAGATCCTTCGCTACAGACAAACAAAGCTTAGTACTTTATAAAATAGGATTATATTTTAGGTAGAAATGTTGCTTGATGAATCTAAAAACCAGCAACGAGCCAAGAAAAATCAGTTCCAGTTTACAGGGGAGAAAAATAACATTCGAATTATAGACAGCTTTCCGCGGGTATTATAATGACAAATTTAAAGATTAAATCCAGTTTTGTTTCGAAAGGACGTGTTGAATGTTATTTTAATTTTATTATTCGTGGAAAGTTGTCTGTATAACGATGCTATACATAATTTTTCAGTATGGCTATAAAGCGGTTCTAATCAAGGGGATATTAATTGGTTTTGAAGCCATACTGGAAATTGTAATCTTATATTAGTGCTGCTACTATGTAACCAGAGTAGGTCCGACCGTCCGACAGACCCTAGTTCAATCCTAAAAAAAGGGACAGGATCACTGAAAGTTTCTTTATCGTTATGGTTATCCATTACAGTGTTGCTTCTCATAGGTCCTGAGAAGGTTTATAATAATTTTGAGTACCACCCTTCACCAAAAAAAACCAAAGCTTTATAACTATGTTTTCATATTCCATGGTACCTAACTACTTCTATTGAATTATGATTGGTTGGCATAAACTTTATAAACAATGTTTTAATGTACAAAAGGGGTAATTGATTATGTAAATTGGAGATGTATATCAATTTATAGACCATTGTCTTATGCCCTAAAATCCTTGATCAAAGCGCAAAAACGGCCATTCATTTCAATCTCTGACTTTCAAGGAAATTTTTTTTTGGATTTAAATTGTCAAAGGTGTTAAATTCTATAGACGAACCCAAAACTGTCCCACTTTGAGTAAGACGATTCCAGTGACGTCATATACGTTTCGGGAAAAAAAAGGGACGGGGGGAAGAAAATCTCTTCAAAAGAGACGGGAGAAAAGGGAAGAGATTTTCTTCCCCCATTTCCTAAACGTATATAACGTCACTGGAATCGTCTTTCTCAAAGTGGCACAGTTTGAAGTTCGTCAATTCTATGTATACTTGCGGATACGCCCCTAGATACCTCTAGTGACACTTGAGTAAAGGGGATGGGGAGGGAAAAACTTTCCTGGGTAAGTAATTTTGGAGCTATTTTAATCATATATGTTCAATGGTTAGCGAAAACCTACGGTATAACTACACACAAACTTCCAGACATTCTGTTACTTTTATGAAAGGATCGTGTTATTTTTCTAAAACTTAGGAACTCCAACTGGACAAAGAGAGTCAGCTGTTTTAACATTGAAACCGGTTTTTACCGACAGTAATACCAAGAAAGAAATACGTGGAGCTAAGGAAAAAATTATATAATCCAGAAATAAAAGAATAATATCAAGAGCGCTTAAACAAAAATCAGCCATGTGATAAAAGTCATAAAAACGAGGGAGATGAGAGGGATGAGTGGGAAAGAAAACCCCTAAAAAAGAGATGGATAATCCCTCATTTTTATAACGTCACATGGCTGAGTTTTGAGACACTTTATCCCGCTACCACAAAGTACCTTGTTGAGCCTTTATAAACTGCTGCTATGTCAGATGCGCTGGATGTATAGACAGAGTATGGGGAATGACTTGTCCCAAAACAGATGCAACACATGAGGTCCGAATGAGGTATTTGTTTGATTTTTTGGGGATTATGTTTTTTTTTCAAATCAGGCCTTATCCACACATTTGAGTGAGAGTTCAACAGATGATTATTCAGCAATTATGTCAAGGAAATAAACTGTTTAAATGCTTAGGTGGCGGGTTAGAGTCCTACCTGTCAATGTATAAAATTGACTAAAAAGCATTGAATATATTGTCATATACCTTTACATGATTAAGACTCTACATTAGATCTTTTCATGAAAATACCCTTTTTCGAATTTCAATCTTCTGCTAACCTAAAAAGTTACTTTAGGGGCCTAGAAATATATGTACAAAATTTCAGCTCTCTATCTCTACTGGCGACCTAGCGCCAGGCATGTAAAATATCAACAGATAACGGTAGCACGGCGGTTTTAACAATATCTCAGTAATGTGCAGGTTTTTAGCTCTTCTGCATATTTCAATTTAAACACATAAGGCCAAAGATATTTTATCCAAAAAATCTTTTGTCAAAGTCTACTCTAGACCTAGCGCCAGTCAGTTTTCTAAAATCATGCATTTTATACCTGTGAAAAATGAAATCGCCAGCGCTAGGTGTAGAGTAGACTTTGACAAAAGATTTTTGGGATATCATATCTTAGGCCTTATGTGTTTAAGTTGAAATATGCAGAACACCTAAATTCACCTTCCAAGCCATTCTCTAAGCATTTTAATTTTTTTTTGAATTAACGGGATTTCAAAACTGCCTTTTGAAAAGGCCTAAAAAATATCTTTTTTTGTCCCTTTTTTCACTGTATATAGTTACAACTTATTAAGATATTATTCTCAGTTAAAAAAAAATTGGCGCTTCCAGCACCAAAACCGGCAAAAACAGGCAGTTAAACTTCTGAACCCCTACTTAACCCCCTGACAGACCCCCCCTCTATCTCGGCTCCTGTTACAGATAGAGACGTAAAACTTTTTTCTGGTTGTTCATGTGTATTTATAGAGAATTACTTTTTCTAGTCATAGCCGTCAGACCGCTCCTTATCTGCTTTTTAGCATCCAGCCGCTAAATATTAAAACAGCTGTAGAGCAGCCAATTTTAAAGCTAAGAAAACCAAATTTTTTGACAAACTATTATTTTTTATAATAAAAAGATACCTTTTTTGACCATCGCCGAAAAACGACAAATAACGGAAACCGCCAATTTTGGCGGTAAAACGGCCAATTTTAAAGCTAAGAAAACCAAATTTTATGACAAACTATTATTTTTTATAATAAAAAAATACCTTTTTGACCATCGCAAAAAAACGACAAATAACGGAAACTGCCAAATTTGGCGGTAAAACGGCGGTTGGCGGCGCTAAATAATATTTTTATCTGTTTATAGTTACAACTCATTAAGATATTATTCTCAGTTTAAAAAAATTGGCGCTTCCAGCACCCAAACCGGCAAAAACAGGCAGTTCAACTTCTGTATCCCTACTTAACCCCATAACAGACCCCCCTCTATCTCGGCTCCTGTTACAGATAGAGCCGTAAAACTTTTAAACAATTAACTGTCTTGACCCTTTCCAGACCTTAATCAGCCAATTTTTGTATGTAGTCTTTTATTGTGATCATAAACAGGTAAAAATATTAATTGGTGCCGCCAACCGCCATTTTACCGCCGAAATTGGCGGTTTCGGTTATTTTTTGTTATGAAAAATAATTGCTTGTCATAAAATTTGGTTTTCCTAGCTTTAAAATTTTAATATTTAGCGGCTGGCTGCTAAAAAGCGGATAAGGAGCAGTCTGACCGCAATGACTAGAAAAAGTAATTTTCTCTAAAAATACAAATGAACCAACAGAAAAAAGTTTTACGTCTCTATCTGTAACAGGAGCCGAGATAGAGGGGGGTCTGTTATGGGGTTATGTAGGGATACAGAAGTTTAACTGCCTGTTTTTGCCGGTTTGGGTGCTGGAAGCGCCATTTTTTTTTAACTGAGAATAATATCTTAATAAATTGTAACTATAAACAGATAAAAATATTATTTAGTGCCGCAAACCACCGTTTTACCGCCAAAAATTGGCGGTTTCCGTTATTTGTCGTTTTTCAGCGATGGTCAAAAAAGGTATTTTTTATTATAAAAAATAATAGTTTGTCAAAAAATTTGGTTTTCTTAGCTTTAAAATTGGCCGCTCCACAGCTGTTTTAATATTTAGCGGCTGGATGCTAAAAAGCGGATAAGGAGCGGTCTGATGGCTATGACTAGAAAAAGTAATTCTCTATAAATACACATGAACAACCAGAAAAAAGTTTTACGTCTCTATCTGTAACAGGAGCCGAGATAGAGGGGGGGTCTGTCAGGGGGTTAAGTAGGGGTTCAGAAGTTTAACTGCCTGTTTTTGCCGGTTTTGGTGCTGGAAGCGCCAATTTTTTTTTAACTGAGAATAATATCTTAATAAGTTGTAACTATATACAGTGAAAAAAGGGACAAAAAAAGATATTTTTAAGGCCTTTTCAATAGGCAGTTTTGAAATCCCGTTATTTCAAAAAAAATTTAAAATGCTTAGAGAATGGCTTGGAAGGTGAATTTAGGTGTTCTGCATATTTCAACTTAAACACATAAGGCCTAAGATATGATATCCCAAAAATCTTTTGTCAAAGTCTAATTGGTGCCGCCAACCGCCATTTTACCGCCGAAATTGGAGGTTTCGGTTATTTGTCGTTTTTTGGCGATGGTCAGAAAAAGCATTTTTTTTTTGTTATGAAAAATAATTGCTCGTCATAAAATTTGGTTTTCCTAGCTTTAAAATTTTAATATTTAGCGGCTGACTGCTAAAAAGCGGATAAGGAGCAGTCTGACCGCTATGACTAGAAAAAGTAATTTTCTCTAAAAATACACATGAACCAACAGAAAAAAGTTTTACGGCTCTATCTGTAATAGGAGCCGAGATAGAGGGGGGTCTGTTATGGGGTTAAGTAGGGATACAGAAGTTTAACTGCCTGTTTTTGCCGGTTTGGGTGCTGGAAGCGCCAATTTTTTTAAACTGAGAATAATATCTTAATGAGTTGTAACTATAAACAGATAAAAATATTATTTAGCGCCGCCAACCGCCGTTTTACCGCCAAAATTGGCGGTTTCCGTTAATTGTCGTTTTTTTGCGATGGTCAAAAAGGTATTTTTTTATTATAAAAAATAATAGTTTGTCATAAAATTTGGTTTTCTTAGCTTTAAAATTGGCCGTTTCACCGCCAAAATTGGCGGTTTCCGTTATTTGTCGTTTTTCGGCGATGGTCAAAAAAGGTATTCTTTTATTATAAAAAATAATAGTTTGTCAAAAAATTTGGTTTTCTTAGCTTTAAAATTGGCCGCTCTACAGCTGTTTTAATATTTAGCGGCTGGATGCTAAAAAGCAGATAAGGAGCGGTCTGACGGCTATGACTAGAAAAAGTAATTCTCTATAAATACACATGAACAACCAGAAAAAAGTTTTACGTCTCTATCTGTAACAGGAGCCGAGATAGAGGGGGGGTCTGTCAGGGGGTTAAGTAGGGGTTCAGAAGTTTAACTGCCTGTTTTTGCCGGTTTTGGTGCTGGAAGCGCCAATTTTTTTTTAACTGAGAATAATATCTTAATAAGTTGTAACTATATACAGTGAAAAAAGGGACAAAAAAAGATATTTTTAAGGCCTTTTCAATAGGCAGTTTTGAAATCCCGTTATTTAAAAAAAAAATTAAAATGCTTAGAGAATGGCTTGGAAGGTGAATTTAGGTGTTCTGCATATTTCAACTTAAACACATAAGGCCTAAGATATGATATCCCAAAAATCTTTTGTCAAAGTCTACTCTACACCTAGCGCTGGCGATTTCATTTTTCACAGGTATAAAATGCATGATTTTAGAAAACTGACTGGCGCTAGGTCTAGAGTAGACTTTGACAAAAGATTTTTTGGATAAAATATCTTTGGCCTTGTGTGTTTAAATTGAAATATGCAGAAGAGCTAAAAACCTGCACATTACTGAGATATTGTTAAAACCGCCGTGCTACCGTTATCTCTTGATATTTTACATGCCTGGCGCTAGGTCGCCAGTAGAGATAGAGAGCTGAAATTTTGTACATATATTTCTAGGCCCCTAAAGTAACTTTTTAGGTTAGCAGAAGATTGAAATTCGAAAAAGGGTATTTTCATGAAAAGATCTACTCTACATATATGTATGAACAAATTATCAAGTTGCAACATATTTATATAAGATTTTGTTTAGACTTACAAATAGCCAAGCTTCTTATTCGCTGACACTATACAAAAGTTTTAGTTCGGTTGTCTTACCTTCTCATTTTAGAGTTTCGCTGTATTGGATGTTGTCATCCTTGTTATAATAGAATTCGGGGAGTTTATTGGACTGTTTATTATACTTGTCGCCAAAGTTTTCTAATAGCGTTTTCTTATTCATTGGCTCAACAACTTTTGGGACTTTTGGTTTTGATTGGTTGGTTTCTAAAGTTGAGTGGACAAACGTTTCAACCAGTAACTTTAACTTACAGAAGGGGTTATTTTGTGTATCGTCATTGGGAATGGACATGAATTTATTAGCCATTGTCATATCCCTTTAGATTCCTGAATAGGATAAAAAAGATTAAAGCAGTTTTTTTTGTTGGTAATATGTAGGTCTGCTATAAATTTACACCAGTTACCCCATCATAAAACTGTTCCTCAATATTTATTTGGCAATAGGAAAATATATTTTAAATTTATTTAGATATCTGATAATTATAGTTCTTTATTTATTACAATTTCAACAATCTAGTTTAGTTATAAGCAGAAAAAATATACTTTATTGCAAAATTCATTCCTTTTTAAAACGTTTTAACCTTTGGTATTTATGGTAAAGATTTTAGAGTTTCTTCGCTTTATAAATTGTACCACTGTTACGTGAATCAACATGGCTGGTTTAAATCGATAGAACAATTTTAACATGACTAGATTAAATATAATAGAAACAATAACTAACTTAACATTTTAAATGCTCATTGGTCAAACGAATCTACACAACAAATTTGAGACATCTATCTTTAAAAACATTCTAGAAAATTAATTACATAGATTATGGACAATAATTTCTTAGGACACTAAGAGCATATAGAAAATTTAAATATAAATAATTCAAGTGAGAGCTATGAGACAAGCCATTCCCAATCTTTATCTTCTGGTTACAACTCTATCACAAAGTCAAATTCAGGAAATTTATTTTACAATATATATAGAGTAGATAATAAACTAATCTTACTCCAATAACCAAGGATCGGCAGCCACGCGAATCTGCGATGAATCCTCAAATTAAAACCCGCATGGATACTTAGGATTTTTTTAAAAATAAGGGAATGCATATTTGGATAAGGCTTAAACTTCCAATGATTTGAAAAAATTGTAAAATGTTGATTTACCAGAGGCTTACATTTTGAAATCGTCATAAAAGAACAAAAAACCATTTTTAATAGTTAATTATTGCATCGTATTATGGACAGCTTTCTGTGGACATAAACATGAAAAACCAGTTTTTGTTGTCCCTATGGGGCCGAAGTCCAGAGCTGGATCTTTAAAAGCGTAGCCGTTGCCGTAGTCGTGGTCAGAGTTACAGCCACCAACCTAATAGCGATCTTTAAATCATATTATCCACGCGTTGCCGTGGCCACAAAAAAAATTGCAATCTTTAAATCATATTGGCAACGCGTGGTCGTAGTCGTAGTCGTAGCGTGGTTAACCACGCTAAAAGTGACCACAGTCCGTTAGTGTGGCTAAAGCGTTGCTAAATCCACAAGTAATTTGATAATTTTAACGTAAACCTATTGAAAGTGAGGTTTATATGAATTATAATTAAATGAATGTATAAATAATTAGAAAAATAATGACCCAACCCGCCATTCATGTTGCCTGTCTAACCTTTTAAGGGACAACTTAAAATAAATAAATACTATACTTAAAATACACTTTTTTTGATTTATTACTACAATATTATTGATAGAAAAGAAAATTATTTCTTTTTAAAAAATATTAGTAAACAATTTTACTAATTAATTTGACTGTTTGGAGACTGTGGAAGTTAGAGGGCTAAATTAATCAAATTATTGTTATACACTGTTTACTACCTTCATACAACCACTTTTTGAATTTTTTTTTGTAAAAATGATAGTAATAATACGTAAAAACCTCAAAACATTTAAAGTTTATCATTAAAATAGTAATTTTGTATAAAAAACTTCAAAAATTAGACGTTATAATTTCATTTCTTTGATGAAAATAATTTATTTTTAGGTGGACCATAAAAGATTTTAGATATCCATAATTCTAGGATAGCCGGCATTGCACTTCTGTAAAATCATTTAAAAATCCATGTTTTATTAGCAGCACTGTGGCGACGACTACGGCTACAGCTACAGCTACAGCTACGACTATGACTATGACTACGACTACAACTACAACTACAGCCATGACTACGGCCACGGCTACAGCCACACCAACGGCTACACATTTAAAGATCCAGCTCTGGTCTAACAAAACTGGTATTAATCTTATGATTTTTATTTTTATTTTAGTAAAAAATTGTCTGTAATAAGATGCTATACGTGATTTTTAGTATTGCTGAGAACCGGTTCTAATCAAGCTGATACTTATCGGTATCAAAGACATACGGAAATAATGTTTGATATTGTATTAATAAATTTTTTAAAGGTTACTTCACAAACCCACACAATTCGCATTCAGGCCATTTGAGATCCCCTACTCAGAACTTTTCTGTTAGTAGCCAAGGTAAAAATATAACAAGGATGGAAACAGCCATAAAAGCAAAGCTTTAAAATAAGTAGGAAGGACAAACAAACCTTAACTCGAAAAATAAATAAGCAGATCATAAATTTGTCGCAAAATTGCTTAAATACAGGATATTGTTTAAGGACATACTTAATCTTTAGAGAAAGCCTAAAATGTCACGTGTGATGTCATAAAAAACCATCTCTATTTTGGTGGGTTCAATTCATACTTCTCCTCTTATCCTTCCTTTTTAGACGAATTTTTATGACGTTACACGTGACATTTAAGGCTTTCTCAACTTTTATTACTTGATTATACTGATGCTTGACTAATAACATTGTACTTTGTTGCCTAGCAATCAGTATTCCAAAAATCAGATATATCGGATATATTTTTCACCTAAAAATTGTATCTAAAGGGATAAGACAACAACCGATAAAATGATGTACATCCCCAAGACTGATATACAAAATACCCCTTTCCGAGATAAAATTCATAATTGAAACGTTTGAACACTTAACTTAATGACCCAACCAATCAATTTCCACAAAGTCCCCTCCCTTCATGGTAAATATGAACAAAGTGAATTTAAAAGCGTATTTTATATAAAGTTGGATGTACGCATTTATGTTAAATGCGCTTATCAAGTCAAACTGTTATTAATAAGCACATTTGACTAAAAGCTTACATCCTACTTTACGGAAAATACGCATAAATCCATGAACCTCTTTATTGCCAAAAAATAATCATTTTACTTTCCCTTTTTTCTGTTATACATAATAATGATACTTTTTAGACCTTTCATCGTATTCCTCATTGAGTCCAATTAAAAATTCCACACTCTCATCACAGGAAAGAATTATTAATAGCGCAGCTACTCTATAACCCAAAATGATCGGTTCGTCAGTCTGTCTGTCATAACAACTGTTAGATACATATAACAGTTTTTTCTTCTTTATGTCAAAATACTTGTTATTGCTACTTATAGTTAACATAATTGGGTCTCCCTCTCTTCGCGAGCATAGACCCCTTATCTAGTAATTTAAAAAAATAAATATTATAAGGGGAGGAGGATCTTATTTTTTTACCTGAGGGTGACAAAAAATAAAAACCACCACTCCCCTTATTTTCCTTCTCTTTTTGAACGACTAAGATATTTGAAGGAAACCTCCCATAATTTGATAATAATTCTAAAACCCACAAGGCGTCCACGGCAAGTTATCAAACACTGAACTCAAGTACAGCAACTTTGATTTCACCAGCCTCCAATAGAAACAGCTTTATTCTACCCAGGAATAGGATTAGGAATCATCCCCGAGAGGGAGGGGACAATAGCTAGTAAATTATAATTATACGCAGTGTATCACATTCTTTAATTTGTTGACTTGAAAACTTTTATTAAATCTTTTTAAGTTGGTTCAAACAAGCAAGAGTTTATGTTTATCATCATTGGGGAATGGGGATGTATATAAATTTGAAGTACATTGTCTTATCCCTCAAAATCCCTGACTTATTTCTAATTTGCGCACATATATGTTATGTTGATTAAAAAAAGCAAGTGTTTATGTGTTTATCATCATTGGGGATGTATATAAATTTATTGTCCAATGTCTTATCCCTCAAATCCCTGACTTATTCCTATACTGTGTATAGCTATCCATCTGTTAATCATGACTACTCTGAACCCTCTAGCCCTGCGGGGCTCAGCCTACCCTCACCCCCTGCCAATTCACAACCACAGGCAGAGATAGAATATAGCTATGATTATATCCTTCAGTAAAAGTAACAGTATGTCTATCTATTTTATATGTCTAACTGTGTGTACCTTATAAGGATCTTGGTAACCATTAAACCGATTTGGTTTAAGTGAAGCTTGATAGATTTATAAATATTTTAGTAAAGGGTGTCTCAACACTCCTGCAAAAAATATAGTAACTTATATACCAAGAAAATATTTTCAAGTGCTTCTGGAAGCCGACACTAGCACAGAAAACATTTTAAACAGCCGCTAGAGGCCTAAAGGGGCTTGTGCGCTAATTACTTAATATCTACTATCTCATTTTCTGTAATCCACAGGGGTTTGCACCTCCTAATCCTCCGCCCCCGCCACTACCACCTCCGCCACCCCCTCCCCCACCCCCTCCAGGTTTCTCAGTAAACCCCAAGAAAATGGTTGCTGAAGACAATTCAAAAAAAGAAGGAAGAAAAAATGACTTGTTAAATATTAAATAGATATGTTAGTACATTAATAGACAGTTTGATCAGAGAGGAAGAAGACATTGGACTTAGAGTCCCCAAAGTCTTATGATAGCGATTTCTTATTCTGTTGACTTAACAACTTTGAGAACTTTAAATGAATTTTCATTGGTTGGTTCATTTAGTTGCATGTACAAAAGTTTCAACCACTAATTGTAATCAAAAAAAGGTAATTTTTTGTCATTTGTTCATATGTTCTTTACACTAAATTTAAGACGTTTTATGTGATTAAAGCTAAGAAAATATATATTACATCATTCTTGTAGACCGACGGACAATCTATAATACAAAGTAGAACGATGTCTGTCCGTCTGTCCGTCTGTCCGTCTGACCGTCTGTCCGTCTGTCTGTCCGTCCGTCCCTTAAGATCTCGGTAACCACTGAACCGATCGGATTCTACTCTTCAGGGTATATACCTAATGGTCCTGTGGTGGTTTTAAGCTATTTTCTTGGGGGGTGGGACACCCCCAACCCCCCCAAAAACAAAAAAAATCCCCCCCCATTTTTTTTTTTTTTTTTTTTTTTCTTTTTTGTAGAATTCTTTTGAAGAAATATTCTTTTGTAGAAGAATTCTTTTGTAGAAGATTTCTTTTGTAGAAAATTTCTTTTGTAGAAGATTTCTTTAGTTCTTCTTATTTTTTTTTTTAAATTTTTTTTGTTGTCATCTCTTGGGGCAAAGCCCCTAGAGGCTAGGGGCGAAGCCGCTAGTATGATTTATATAGTAGACTGATCATTAAAGGTTTTTCTTAAAAATACTCTTTAATAGCAAACGAGAAAATACACATTAAAAACTTAACAGACTGAAAGACAGACAGACATATTTGCTGCTAGTATGAAACAAGAAATATAATAAAATTGATGATTGTCATTAATATCTAATATAATCAGAAGAAGAAATAAAAGCTACAAATATCAGCCTCAAGAAAGCTCCATCTATAAGAATAAATATAGGCGGTCAAAATTCACAACTGCTTGCCGATATCAGGTATTTCTGCAAAGCGACTCTACAATAATCAGAAATGTCTGTCAGTCCGTTAGATAAATTTCTCCCCCAAAGAAACGATTAATCTATAAGAATAAATATAGGCTTTCAAATCTTGCTGATATTAGACATTAAACTTATAATATGTTTTAAATGTGGTCTCCCTCAAATATTATTACTTTTTGATTGGTTGGTTCAAACAACCCGTGTCCAAACTTTGAACCAATAATTTAATATACAGCTGGGTTAATTTTGTTTATCATTGTTGGAGATGTACATCAATTTATTTTCCATTGTTATGTCCTAAAAAGACATAATAATAAAATGAGCATTTACTATGTTTACTAACTGTAACGATATAAGCAAGAATATGCAATTTTTATTGTAGCTGTCTATTGTGCCTTTGCAAAATAGGGATAGATGTCATCACTTTGACATGCCTATTCTATTGACGTCATAATATACCCTATACCCATCTCTTTTCTAGGGTTGTCTGCCCCCCATTCTCTTTCTCTCTCCCTGTACTATGACGCCAATAGAACATGTAGGCCAAACGCCTTGACATCTATCCCCATTTTGCTAGAGCACTCTAAACTGCTACTTTTTATTAAGCTTTATCCTGTCATTCTTGTTTTTGTTTAGGAAAGGTATAAAGCTCCGCAGGGTTGAGAGCAGAGCCAAACAGAGGGAAGTGGCTGATAAGTTGGATGTGGCTAGTATATTAGCAAGGTATATATAGATAGATAGATATATAGACAGATAGATAGTTAGATAGATAGATAAATAGATGGATAGACAGGGTTGAGAGCAGGGCCAAGCAAACGGAAGTAGCTAGTATATTAGCAAGGTATAGAATGATAGATAAAAAGAAAGAAAGAAAAAAAGAAAGAAAGAAAGAAAGAAAGAAAGAAAGAAAGAAAGAAAGAAATAAAGAAAGAAAGAAAGAAAGAAAGAAAGAAAGAAAGAAAGAAAGACAGAAAGAAAGAAAGAAAGAAAGAAAGAGAGAAAGAAGGAAAGAAAGAAAGAAAGAAAGAAAGAAAGAAAAAAAGAAAGAAAGAAAGAAAGAATGGAAGAAAGAAAGAAAGAAAGAAAGAAAGAAAGAGAGAAAGAAAGAAAGAAAGAAAGAAAGAAAGAAAGAAAGAAAGAAAGAAAGAAAGAAAGAAAGAATGAAAGAAAGAAAGAAAGAAAGAAAGAAAGAAAGAAAAAAAGAAAAAAAGAAAGGAAGTAAGAAAGGAAGAAAGGAAGAAAGAAAGAAAGAAAGAAAGAAAGAAAGAAAGAAAGAAAGAAAGAAAGAAAGAAAGAAAGAAAGAAAGAAAGAAAGAAAGAAAGAAAGAAAGAAAGAAAGAAAGAAAGAAAGAAAGAAAGAAAGAAAGAAAGAAAGAAATATTAATAGATAGATATAATACAAAGTAGAATGATGTCTGTCCGTCCGTCCCTTAAGATCTTGGTTACCACTGAACCGATTAGATTCTAATCTTCGGGGAATATACCTAATGGTCTTGTTGTGGTTTTAGACTATTTTCTTGGGGGGTAGGACACACCCAACCCCCCCAAGAACATAAAAATACCTCAATTTTTTTAAAAGAATTTTTTTCGTATAAATTTTGCGAATTCGTCATTTATTCGTGAAAATTAGCGACCCATTCGCAATTTTTTCGGCTGGGTAGGTAATAGAGGATGTAATGATTCCCGTAATCACATACTTTTTTTATTTCCTCTAGGGGCAAAGCCCCTAGAGGCTAGGGGCGAAGCCGCTAGTATATATATATTATAGATAGATAGATATTCTTTAAGAGATATAAGTTTTCCGGAATTTTAATGTAGGGAGTAGATTTGAAATCTGCATCAAATTTTAAGGATTTTTTATAAAATTCGTTTTTTGTAAAATTCTTTATCTAAAAGCGAAAATACATTTTAAGTTAATTAATTTTGACCAATAGGATATGTGGATTTTTAACTACCTGCGCTCTAATTGGTTGAATGGTGTACGATATCCAATCAGAGCGCAGATTTTTTAAATCCACCAATCCCAGATGCCAAAATTAATTAACTTAATTTGTATTTCCGCTTTTAGATAAAGAATTATACAAAAAAACGAATTTTATAAAAAATCCTTAAAATTTGATGCAGATTTCAAATCTACTCCCTACATTACAATTCCGGAAAACTTATATCTCTTAATATTCATATAGATAGATAGAGTTAAGTTTAGACTTATAAATTTATATTAACTTTAACCAAAAAAAATCATAATAGAATTCTGAAATTTTGTTTATGGTTTCCTTATTTTAGAATTTCCGACTAGCATAAAGTTTTACCGATTTTTTGCTTCTTATCCCTTGTGTAACCTATATCTTGAGGTCTTTTTTTAATTATAGAAACCTGCATATCTGCTCCTATTAGAGATAGAGTTAAAGTGAAAATTCAAGTGTTGTTTCCCCTTTTATATAGATTTTAGAGCTTTACTTCCATGAATTATACACATCCTTGTTTTTATTTAGAAGAGTAGCATTCCAGCATAGCGATAGTGATAGCAGTGAAACTGACCAGGATGATGCTTGGGGTGAAACTGAAGCCTAATTGGTCCACCAAATATTATGAATATTTGAAATTAGTATGGAAGGGAGTGGACATGGGGTGTTTATTGCAATAGTTTCCAATTTTTCTTATTTGTTGGCTACACAACCTTGGGGTCTTTTATTGAATTTTGATTGGTTGGTTCATTTAGTTGAGTGTCCAAATATTTTAACCACTAATTGTAATTCACAGAAGGGGCAATTTTGTGTATGATCATTGGGGATAAATCGGCCATTGTCTTATCTCTTTAGACTCCTGAGCTTAATTGTACCACAAAATATTGTAAATATTTCTAAAATATCATAAATAATATTTATACATTTTAATAAATTCAAAATTATTTACAGGATTTTTAAAAGCGAAGCTTTTCTATAATTAGGGTCGGTCCGTCCGTCCGTACGTCCGTCCGTCCGTCACAAACGGATAGCTTTTTCGTTAATTTAGGCATGTTAGAATTGTCCTATCGATTTGAAACTTTGCATGGTGATTCCTTTAGTAATTAGGTACGATTTAAAAAGCGTAGCAACTCTATAATCATTACACGAATGTCCGCATGTCCATTTTAAAAATGTTTTTTTTTTACTTTTTAACAACAAATTTTTATGTGATCTAATCATTCTATTGATCTGATTTTTGGTATACTGATTCCTGGGACAACAAAGTATAATTTTATAAGCGAAGCAACTCTACAATCAAGTCCTAAAAATGTAAATATGCCAATACACATTATCCTGTATCAAGCAGTTTTTTAACAAATTTACTTAAACTTTTGCTTCAACTCTTATACATTTATATTCTGATTATTCAGTTCTGACACTATATAAGTGTTAATGTACGTTTGTCCTACCATTTCAGTGCTTCGCTTTTATGGATGTTGTCATCCTTGTTAATGATAATATTATTAGTAGCAAAATTACTCTATAACTCACTACTTTGGTTTTCTGTACGTCCTTTTGAGTTTTTGTGTGTGAATATGCCTTTTTAACAGGGCTCTCAGTGCTCTCCCCCCCCACCCTCATTGTCAATTTTAGATTTAGAAGGAAATTTTGTTTGGACTTATACATTTATATTTTTCTTATTCAGTTCTGACAGAGTTGCTATTATGTTTGTTGTCACCCTTGTTATTAGAAGACCAATTTGAGGGAAATTCTTAGTCAGTCTTCCTAATTTTAAGCTTTTTATGTTTTATCTCTTGGAATTAGGGTTGGGCCGGATAGTTTTTTGGCCGGATACCGGATACCGGATATCCGGCTGATTTCAAATGCCGGATATCCGGTAACCGGCCGGATATCCGGCCAACGCCGGATATCCGGCAAATATCCGGTTATCCGGCCAAATTACCGGATATCCGGCCGGATAACCGGCCAAATTACTACATATTAAAGTATCAAAAAAGGATATAGTCCCTTTCGTAGCAACGCACCTTAAGGGGCGATTCGTTGTATTTAAAATTGCTTTTAATAGGTTATTTTAGGTTAGGTTAGGTTATATTTGGTTAGGTGATTGCCCCGCAGGGCTAGGCAATTGGCCCCGCAAGGTTAGAGTCCCCTGCGAGGGGCTAGAAATAGGAGGAAAGCTACTGTGAAAATACGAATAATCGCTCCTTAAGGATAACTTAAAACCTTACAACGACTTTTTTTATAAAAATTAAACGGACTAAAACCACCCTGGGACCTAAAAAGGAGAACCATATCGGTTCATCAGTTAGCGAGATCCTTCGCTACAGACAAAATAAAGCTTACTACTTTATATAATAGGATAAAATTAAGGTTAAAACTTAAAAATTAAGTAACTATTAAATCTCCATAGCAAATAAATCTAATTAACTATTACTACCCTCAATATGTAATATCAACCCCTAACCCCCCCCCCCCCCCACCTCTGTTTTTTTCTATCCCATTTTCTGTGTATAAAAGGTAGAAGGCTCCAACTGAGTGACTTTCGAAATATGGGTATGAAACATAACTAAGAGTTGAAAATTTTTAATACCTCCTTCCTGGCGGGCACAGGATGCCAGCAAATCTGGTAAGGTCATTCAGGTAAAAAGTAAAAATATTTTTTTACTTAAACAAAGCATTTCATGTTATCTAATACTAAAATATCCTATAGTCGTACATCCTCATATGTAATATAGATGTTCAAGTCGATTTCAGGTTCCAGGTATAATCCTGCAAATTCTGAACCTCCATATATATATATATATATTTATATATTTCATAAAATCCGTTGCCGTTTACCTGCCAACCGTCGGTTTGCGGCTGGCAGCTGCCAAGTACTGCTGCCACCGCCAAAATTTATGTTTTGAGATTTCTAATATAAAATTTACATAAAGATAAACATATTCAGAAAAAAAATTTCTTCTAGCTTCAATAATAAGAAAATTACAGCCATTTAAGATTTAAAAAAAACAGAGATTTTTGTTGTAAAATATAAAAGATTATATTGCCGGATATCCGGCCGGATAGTTTCAATATCCGGTATCCGGCCGGATATTGAAAATGGCCGGATATCCGGCCGGATATCCGGCCACACCGGATATCCGGCCCAACCCTACTTGGAATTTCTGATATAACAGAACGCCCCCCCCCCCCTCCCTCCATATTAGGGTTAGGAAGACAATACCGAATCGGGTACTCCTTTACAGGGTAGCTTCTCTTTAATCTAAAATACGAAAATTAGGTTGATCACACCTCTTGGGGCAAAGCCCCTAAAGGCTATGGGCGAAGCCGCTATTTTCTACATACAATACAACCTTTTCCATATCATTACCCTCAATTATCTAAACCAGTTTCTTTGCTTTGACGTCAAACTGTTATCGAGACTATTTGATAGTGATTGTATCGTATATAAATTTTTCTCGCGTTTTTATGGTAATTTTACATGAGACACACAATCATAATCTACGAATTTAATGTTATGTTGGGCTTAATAAATCATTGGAAATGTCTGACATCAATCATGAAACAAGTAAAACTTATTCAAAGGAATGCGGCCAAGAGTGAGATGCCATATTTAGGTTCAGGTAGTTAAAATACTATCTTATTTCAGTGGGACTGGGGAGGTATTTATGTTTATTCTCCTATTATATACAGTAATAAGCGTTTTTCTGTCTGTAGCGAAGGATCTCGCTAACTAGCGGACATATATGGTTCTCCTTTACAGTGAAGCTCCTTAAAGGTCCTAAGGTGGTTTTATGCTATATTCTGCCCTTCTATATCCCTTTGAATATAGAGCCCTTAGATGTTAGGGGCGCAGTCACAATATAATAAAATGATATTAACCTAGATCTAGATATATCTTATAGTTTCTGAAACATTGATTATTTGGAGAACCTTTGAAATGAGATTTATATACTCTTCTAATTAAATTTAATGGTGGTGTCATTTTTCTTTACCAACTTTGGCTGTTTTAGGGGGTGTATTAGAAGGATGCATTAACCCCCTGTCTGTACACATCTGTTTTTAATAATCCTGGAGGTGGATCTTTAAATGTGTAGCCGTTGCCGTGGCCGTAGTCGTAGCTGTCGCCACTGCCAGTGCTGCCAATAAAGCATGGATTTGTAAATGTTTGAAGTGTTTAGGTATTATTATTATTATTTTATTTCATATTTTTAATTAAAATTCAAAAAGTGGTTATGATTTAAAGATCGCGTATAGCCGTAGCCACGCGCAGCAAATTTGATTTAAAGATCGCTATTAGCTAAAGGTTGTGCAAAAAAAATGTGAACCTTTTTAAAATCTAGATTGCGCGGCTTGTGTTAATAGTAGAAAAACGTTATGCATACCATTAGAACCACTATTAAGTCTATTTTTTAGAAATATTAAAACGATTCCTGTGCTATGTATAGTTTAGGAGCGAGTGGTAAAATGTCCCAACTGCCTTAAAACTTGACTTGCGAGTAAATCATTAAAGATTAAAGTATAAAAAAAAATATATACATTTTTAAAATTCAAATTGCGCGGCTTGTATTAATAGTAGAAAAACGTTATGCATACCATTAGAACCGCTATGAAGTCTATTTTGTGGAAATATAAGAACCATTACTGTGCTACTTATATTTAGTTTAGGAGCTACGTAGAAGAATGTCCCAACTGGCTTAAAACTTGACTTGAGAGTAAATCATTAAAGATAAAAAAAATGAAATGACTGCATTGAAATGCTGATTACAGATCTGAAAACCGTTTTGCAAAATATTGATTCAGTCTGAAATGATTTTCAAATAACCTACCAAAATGAACAATTTTGACTAAATCAGCCTTTTTAGGTAATGAGCTCTTATTCGAACTAGGAGCAATATTTTTAAAAAGGTTATCAGATTCATAATCAGCATTTCAATGCGGTCATTTTGATATGCAACATGCCTGTGTTTGAAGGAATTTCAATTTTTGGTTTTAGAGGGGGTGGGCACTCTTTATTCTCCTCGCGCGCCCGTTGTTTTGGATTAAAAAACCTGTTTCAAGTTTCACAGGTTTTTTTTATAGGCCCAGTAACCCTTGCTAATGTGAAAAAATGTGAAATTCCAAAAAAGTTGGAAATCAACCCGCCTTATTATACCCGTGTTTTCTATTTATTTGGGGAAACAATAGAATTATAAATAAAAAAAAACTAATTAAATATAAGAGTGTTGAAGCCAATTTCAGATTCCATATATATCATAGATCCTAACCCTCCAGACCTGCAGGAAATTTAAAACAGCTCCTCCAACTGCAATTTTTGACTAAAATACTTAAAAATTGTCTACATAACATGTTATTTTTTGGTAAATATTCGCCGCTGCAAACCATTTAGATCTGCGGCAGTTACAAGCCGGGGCTACCTCAAACAACCCCCGCCACTGAAAACTCAAGTTTTGAAAATTTGTACATTTATAAGTTAAAGGTTGTTAAATTCCGTATGTAAGAAAGGAACCCCAAGAAAAAACTTTATACCTTTAGCAATAAAACGAGCCGAGAATGCACCCCCCTCTCCTATTATCTTAGCTCCTATTAGGGCTAGAGTGCTATAGAATATCTTGCATGTCCCCTGTTTGATAAAGAACTTCCGACTATATGTCAGTAAAAGTTGTATTTGGCTTCCTTTACCTTTTTATTTATATAGCATATACGTAAAATTTAACTCGTTTATAGTATATTTAATTATTTTACATAGAATATTTAAATAAAATGATAAAATGTAAAATAAACAAATAATTCTATATTTATCATTCATTATTTTAATACGTAAATTAGTTATTAATAGAGTAAAGTAGCTCAATATTACGAATGTTCTTCAACAAAAAATCTGATAAGTCATTTTAATGAGGCTAAGCTTTTTTTTTTTGGGGGGGGGGGGGATAAACCCCCACTAAACAAAATCCTAAAGTGACAAAGGCACCAACAGAATTTTTGGTATTATGTTAGATTTAACTACTTCCCCCCTCCACCTTTCTAAAAAAGTTTATTACCAATATCACTGAACATTTAGTCTATAGTTTACAATGTACGTTTATTTATCCATGCATGATTGTGGTGCTTTGCTAGGTTATCAAGTTGTTTGTCCTCCTTGTTATTTTATTTATTATCTGGTCTAAATAACACCGGAAATGAATAAAAGGATTTATATGAAACAAAAGGATCAGGTGCAGTTCACAGTAAAATGTTTCAAAAATTATGTGAACAAAATTTTAACCAACAAAAGAAGGTCTAAAAATAACTTAGTAATTAACATTTATCTAGCAGTACAAATTAATACCCTAAAGATATATTTTAATGCATAATTTTTTGTCATTAAGCTTTCATTGGAATTTTACTATTCCAGGTTATCTATAGGTCTTCTAATGTTGCTTTATGGCTGTGTGAAGGTATAACATGCTCTTTAAGTCGTTTGGCAGCTAGCAGCTTTCAAGTTTATAGATTTATGTAGATAATTGTTTACAGGAACATTTTACTGTGAACTAGACTCGATCCAAACAAAACAATAAAAATATTATATTCAAAAGGACAATGTAATAAACAAGTGTAAAAAAAGGATTATTATTTTGTTAAGTGCTTTTTTATATTACTAAAACGTTCCTTTATTCTATATCTATAATACAAAGTAGAACGATGTCTGCCTGTTTGTTTGTCTGTTTGTTTCGCTAACCGCTGAACCAATCAGGTTTCCCTTTATAACTATTTTCTTGGGGGGTGGGACATCCCAAACCCCCCCAAAAATGAAAGTACCTCCCCCCACCAAGACAAATTTTTCTTTTTCTTTTTAAAACTAAAATTAAAATAGCAAGGTCGACTACCCCCCCCCCACATTCAATTTTTTCCTTCAATTTTTCTTTTAAATTTAAAATACAAAAAAAATTGGTTTGATCAAACCTCTTGGGGCAAAGCCCCTATAGGCTAGGGGCGAAGCCGCTAGTTTTAATATAAAATACTATTAAATTCTATCGGCTGCATCCCATTATTTGCTATTTTTAAAGGGAGTTTTTAGAAAAAGGCCTGAATCCATTCCTCCCCCATGGTTACATACAAAATGTAATCAATTCTTGGTAGTTTTGACAATCCTAGTTTTAATAACTGATCAAGATTTTAATAAAAGAACAAAAAGTTTGAGAATGCATGTTATTGTTTATTGTAGCTTAATAGTTTATTTTTTTATTAGCTTCTCCTTCTGTCTATATGGCAAGAGAGATACATGTTTTTTTTTATGCTGGCCAACGTGCAGGCCATCCAGAGAGATACCATGCAGTATTCAACGCCAAGAGGACGGGACTATCCGACAGAACGCGCCAGTCTACGTAGGTACGGCCAAATACAAGATTGAAGACTTAGTGTGGTATCTGGCCCCCCGTCTAGTACCTGGGAAGACAGGTAAAATCACGAAGCGATGAAAAGGCCCCTGGAAGATAGTACGCCATGCCACGGAGGTCCATTTTGTTATCCACCCAGCCTCACCTACAGCCAAGACATCCAACAATGCTGATTACCAATTAGCCACACCAAGCAGAGGGTGTCACGCAGAGCCTGGGTAGCTCGAGCCATCCTACACCGCTCTACGCCCCAGGAGAAGCCTGACGTCCACCACTGGTCAAGATTTGATGTCCCAAAGCCCACAAAATCTTGAGGGGAGGTTGTGGTAGACGGACAGACCATCACTTTCCCGAGAAGTTTAGCTGCAAGTTAAATTTAGATACCTTATCAAGATTCCATCTACTCACAATGGCCCCCTCAGACAATGGCCATTGTTCCTGGCAAATTCTATCGGCGGATAAGCAGCGGTCAACCCTTATCAGCAAGAAGGGGCAAGGGTTCCCCCTTCTCCCTCCAAGCACTGCCGCCTACCCTTTTGTCCCAGCTACACAAGTTCATCCCCTCAGATGACCTACCCTTTTCCCTTTCACCTGGACGGATCACCACCTCTAATCTTCACCCTTCTACCCTTCTACCCAAGTTATCTAGCTATCTCTGTAATTTGGATATAAATACTGTATTTTTGTTATCTTAGTTAGTACCAAATAAATCTTTAATTCTTCAACACTTGAAGTACCTCTCTGGATAGAACCATCGAGCTAAGTGCTCTGTCGGGAAATCACGCTATCTTGTAAGGGGCTGAAACGCTTCACCCCTATTACATGTCTTTTAATTTAGAGGGAGGGGAAATTAGATATAAATTACACTGGTACATACCCAAAGTTTATAATAATGTTATCTTATTTGTTGGTTTACAATTTTTGTTTCTTTTTTCCATTTTGATTGGTCTTCCAGTGCCCTTAGTTTTTACAAATCAGATAAGTTTTTGCCATTTTACGACCATGATAAAGCTTTTCAACCCCTCTTCCTAACAAAATTTGAGAGGAAAAAATTTAAATATAAATAGTTTACTGTAACTTGTTGGTTAATCCTGATATTCTAAAATATATTTTAGTTCAAATTAAATTGTATAACAAACAATTATATAAAAAAATAAATTTTAATGACCATATTTTTCTGTATGTTAAATAATACTTTATTACCTTCAAGTCAGGGCTGGGGGTCGCAAATCTTTTGGACTCCTGCAGAATTTAAATTTGGTTAAATTTCATTAAGTATCCCCAAACTGTTTGTTTACAATACAGTTGCGGCTGCCTTTCTCTGGCATTGGAAACATCTTTCCAGTATGGCTTCAAATCCGATAAATATCCGACGGATTATAACCGGTTCTAACCATACAGAAAAATCATTTAAAGCATTGCATTGTATTACAGACAATATTCAACGAACATTGAAGTGAAAACTAATAAAATTGATACCAGTTTTGTAAGCCAAGGACTTTGGCTCCTTGGGGCTAACAAAGCAGGTTTTAATCTCATATTTTTTATTTTTTTTTATCCGCGGAAAGCTGTCTATAATACGTTGCTATAAATAACAATAAAAAATTTCAATTCATATATCATATATGATAATATAATATGTAATACGTTAATTTAATAAAACAATGGCCGTTTTAATTGTTGTTATTTTTTTTGGCAGGAATTAGTGATGGATTGAGAAAATATTTTTTCTCAATCCATATGTTGAACTTGTTGCTTTTTATAACTTATGTTTTTAAGTGGATAAAGGTGGTGCATATCAGTTTAACAACAATATTATCTTCTCCCTCCCTGGTAAATTTAGTGTATATATTCAATATTCATAAGTGTGTGTAAAAAAATAACCAAATTTTAACTATCGCTGTTATAACTTGAATGGAATGACTTTTAGAAATACTATATTAATAAAGAGAATTTTTACACATTCTGGGCAGGTCCGTTCATTCGTTCATATTTCTGTACCTCTGTGATGGATTGCTTTTTATCCATGTTATAATTGTTCTATTGATTTTAAACTTCCAGGATCCCTCCAGGCCTGTGTCTATTAGTTACAATTTATAAAGCACTAGTGGCTTTGCCTGTAGCCTCTAGGGGCTTTGCCCCAAGAGGTAATTAAAAAAAATGTAGTACATGTGGTGTAGCACTAAATGGTTGGTATCATCTGCATCATCAAAAAAAAATTATGGGGATTTTTTTATTTTTGGAGGGGTTGGGGGTGTCCCATCCACCAAGAAAATAGCCTAAAACCGCCACATGACCAGTAGGTATATTCCCCGTAGAGTAGAATCCAATCGGTTCAGTGGTTACCGAGATCTTAAGAAACAGACGGACAGATCTCATTCTACTTTGTATTATAGACTAGTGGCTTCGCCCCTAGCCTCTAGGGGCTTTAACCTATGAGGTAATGGAAAGTCAACCCTCGTATAAGAATTTTGTTAGAGTTATATTTTCAATAAAGTTATTCTTTGCCGAATTACTCTTTGATAATATTTTTTTAATAATTTTTCTTTTTTTTTTTTGGGGGGGGGGGAGGGTCATGGGATCTTTGCCCCATGCTGCAGTGGGGTTCCTCCACCCCAATTTCTGGATTTTGTTTATGAGAAAATAGCTTAAAACCACCAAAGGACCAGTAGGTATATTCCCAGAAGAGTAGAGCCCAATTTGTTCAGCAGTTACTGGAGATTTTACAAAAAATGTGAATACATTTTTTTAGGGGGGTGTTTTTTTCAGTTTTTGAAGGGGGGGTTGGGGGTGTCCCACCCACCAGGAAAATAGCTTAAAACCATCACAGGACCAGTAGGTATAATCCCTGAAGAGTAAAGCCCAATCAGTTTAGCAGTTACTAAGATCATAAGCTTCAGAAGGATAGACGGACAGACGGACAGACATCAAGCTACTTTGTATTATGGATAACAAACTTATAATAATTACCTAAAATTACATCTGGATTTTTTACATCCTTGTTTATACAGCATCAGTGCAAACAAAACTTAAATGCTTCAGAGCTTGCATTACAATTCTAACTCTCTATTCACAAAATATATTTATGTACCTTTAGATATTTAACAAAATAATAGATACAACCTAGATACATCATATCTAAATCATCCAATAGGAAATCAATGAAGGAACAGTCTGACCTTATTAGTGTTTAGAGTAAGCCATGAACCGTCGCATTTCCTAGGATAAAGGTTTTCTTGGGCAATTCATATCGTGTACAATTTTATTCCCTTAAATAATGTGAAACATATGGCATAACAAATAATAAGTCAGCTTAGTCTTAGGATAAAGTAAGCTTTAGGGAAATTATATCCTCCAAAACATTCGATGCTCATATGAATGAACTATATATGTGACAACAAAAATAATATAGGTGTTTGTCTACTTATACAATTTCCTTTTTGATTTGGCAGATTATTGGGCCGGTTTGACCATCTAAATCTACTATATTTATTATCAAAATAAACACCTTTTCCATTGATTTTGTTGCATTTAAAAGTGGGGATTTTTGTTAGTAAAATAAGTCTTTCAATCTCGTTGGATCTACGTTGTAGGTGAGAGAGAAAGGTCACACACATATTTGTAACACGTAATTCTTGTTAGGTAGCATTTTTAATTATTTCTTAGTAGCGAAGCTACTCTCTAATTTGAAATGTCCGTCTGTATGTATGTATGATTTTTTCGGCTCCTTATAAGATAGAGGGCTGAAACTTCTTGTCATTATTTCCATCAATATGGAGCATTATAAGGTATAAAAATATTTAAAATGGTCAGACTTTTTTTGAGCAGCTTTTTAGCTACTTTTATTTTTCACAACTGATTTTCTCTGCTTCTGTAAAAGTTAAAAATCTGAAACTTCATGTCAACATACCCATCAATATGGAGCATATTTAGGTATAAAATATTCATGGCGGTCAGACTGCTTTTAAGCAGCTTCTACTTTTTACAACATATTTTCTAAGCTTCTACAAAACCGGCACAGGGTCTTTGCCTTGTAGGTAAAGTTTCAATAGCTCGGGCCCCTCTATTTTTTAGTCACAATCAAAAACATTTTTGATATCAAGATGGTTGTAGAAGAAAAATTATCAAGTGATTGGGTGATGTAGTTTTATAAAATTAGTTACGCAGATTTTTAAAAAATATTGCTTGGTTGGTACTACTTTTTTAAAGGATGATTGGCATGGCGCTGAGTGCCTGCAAGCTGATGATGTTGTTCACAGTACTGACCTTGTTGTTCTCCTGGCACACTGTACACACACTAGACTTGGATATTGTGCAGGTTTCTTCAGACGAGTCATCAAGCGGTCAAGTGTTGAGACTCGAACCCGACAGTGTTAACGAGCTTATAGTGTCTGGAAAGAATGTTCCTAGTTACCTGAAACATGTACAAGAATGGTCGAGACAGAAGAGGGAGGCTAGAAGTCCGTGGTGGAAATCTATTCTACAATTTGGCAAGGAAAAACATGAGAAAGGTGTACCAGATAGTCTAATAATAGAACCCGAGACGAACCGCCGTAAGCTGGCGGCCAGCCAGGGCTCACCTGGAACTACGCTGTCACAGCGGCCGTCCATTGAGGAGCCGCCAGTCAGCCCGCTGTCTAAAATGCTTGGCGGCCTTCTTCCAAACACTAACTTCAGTAAACCTAAAATTTTACTATTTTATTAAATGTCGTCTTTGTCAATGAACAATCTAGAGTGGTTGCAAAATGCTAAGACGACATTTGAATATGGTTCATATTGTTATAATAAGATTTAAAATGTGGGAAACCTCTCATATTTTTATTATATAGACTATTTCTGTAGATCTTTTTAGCAGCTTTTCTTAGTTCCTAGTCAAGCAGAGAAAACTTTTCTGCCTTTCTCTTATTTTGAAATAATTTAAAATTTTGCACTTTTGAGTAAAATCCAGATTTTTTAGTTACTTTAAGAGTTTTTTTATTTAATTGTATCCTTTAAGTAAAATTAAATAATATTTAAATGATAATGATACTTAAAATACTTTTAAAATGGGGCATGAAAATTAATGTATATTATGTATTTTATTAATATTAAAAAAAAGTAATAATTAATTTTTGTTTACTTCTTCAAAAATAACTGTTCTTAATCATGCTTCCATAAAAAAATTTGCCATACTGTATTTGTAATAAAATTACAAGGGCATTGTAAAAAATATTTTTTTATATTTTATGTAAGTAAATAATAATGTACTATGTAATAAATGTTGTAGTTTATTAGATTTTAAAATAAACATTATCTATAATAAAAAAAAAAAAATATTAATTTAAATATAACAATTCTTTTAACAATATTATATAACTCCTAAAGAAATAATTCAATAACAAATTAACAGCATACCTTTTTTTAAACATGAAAAGAATAATTCTGTTTGTTTTCATTTGTTTGTTTTTTGTTCAAATCCAGGTAAAATTTATTAAACATTTACAACAAACAATAACTACATGGATAGGAATAAATAATCATAACATAAAAGCATTATAATACAGATACAATAGTCAGGTTGGGCAATCATGATCCCCCATCCCTGGAAAAAGTGGGGGGAATTAAGAATACAGTCAACCATAATATAAATACATATGGATTAGGAATAAAGATAGTTAAAGATAAATCATACAGTAAAACATAGATAATTGCAATGGTTAGGTAGATGGCTATCCCTGTCTGGGCAGGCAGGATAGCCCATGGAGCAGCACAATAGGTAGGTAAGCATAGAGGGGTTGAGTGGTAGGTCTGGGTACTAAAGAGGGAAGGTTTGATGATTACTTGTGACAACAACAGTCTGTGTGGGGGTGATTCTATCAGGTGAGGGCAGGTTTAGATCCTTTATCCTCAGGGTTGAGGTGGTGCTGATAACTTGGTGGTTGAAGGGGAAGGTTCCGGTGCTTAAGATGGGAGAGGGAGGGGTAACACCCCTCCCTCCATTTGCAGGACAACTGAGAGATGAAATCAGTACCGTTATCTGACATATTTTTCAGGTGGCTTTACAATTGTAGAATAACAGGATTTAGCTAGGTGCGTAGCATCACTATAATGTCTTGGTTTCTGCATGGTCCAGAGCTGCCGCATACCACAACTCTCCCCTCGGAAGGCTGGAGGGGTTGTCTGCACCGCCAGACTTCCAACAGTGGTTGCGGCCTTCAGTTTGTTGTCCTTGTGGAATGGGTCCGCCAGGATACCAGCTGCTGACTGGTGGTGGACTCCAGCCCTCCCCAGGTCGAACGGAATCTACTATATCTGCTGGAGTCGCTGGTCCTGTTGGATGTTCTGGCCGTTGGATGTGTACCTCTGAGGCCACCCTGGCAACCTCCAGGGGTGGCACAGCACATGAGGGGGCTTGGACCAACAGCCTTCTGGTATACACCTCTTCAGGTTTCTCCACTGGGCTGGTGGTCTCCATCGTGTTGGTCACCTTGCTGCTGGCAGGCTGGCTACTGGATGCAGGCGCAGTTTCTTCGCCCTCGGGGCTGGTCAGGTTCATTCGGCTTCCAGGGTCTCTGTCAACGCGGGCAGGTGGTGGTTGCCATACTGTAGGAGCGTTGCCTTCCTCAGGCTCATCCTGGACATTGGCAGGGGGGTGCATGGCAGTCAGACCTGCGGGGTAGGGGAAGGTAACAGTCCATCCCTTATGCCGGAGGCTGTCTTGGATCTGCAAGGGTGGCTCCGCTCTAGTTGGCTGGGAGACAGGCCCATCCACGGCCACTGCTGCTGGTGGACTGGAGGCACAAGGCTCCGGATTTCCTCCCCTAGCCTGAAGGGGTCCAGGCACATCATCTCCATCTTGGGTAGACATAATTGTTGAGGATCCTCTACTTCTATGGTTAGGCTCGGCACTGGGCGCATCTGGTTGAGTTACTCCCCAGGCGGCGGGCAAAGCTTCTTCAGTTTGGCTGGTAATGGCTGATATCCTGGTTCCTGGGGCAGATGCAGGGGGCGCAGGCAAGTTTGGCCCAGCCCAAACTTCCTGATACACCAGTGCAATACAATTACCCTGGCTTGGTTGAGGGAGGTAGACAGCTGGATGCAGTTGAGGGTGAGGGACAGCTGGACTCTCCCTGCTGGCTGAGGGCTCTGGCTGGCCGGGGGTGACGGGTGTCACCCCTTCCTCTGGGGCTGCGGGCTCATTCTGGGGTCCAGGTATCTCGGTGGCGGCGACGGTTGTCGCCCCAGGCACCAGCGTGGGGGCGCTGGATAGCACCCCCCAGTCTTCACAGGGGTCCAGGTCTCTCGGTGGCGGCGACGGTTGTCGCCCCAGGCACCAGCGTGGGGCGCTGGATAGCACCCCCCAGTCTTCACAGGTGGCGGCGACGGTTGTCGCCCCAGACATCAGCTTGGTGGTGCAGGGGAGCACCTCTCGTTCCTTCCAGGTGGCGACGCCGGTTGGCGTCCCTTACATCGACTCAGCCTCGCTAGCTAGCGCCTCTTGCCTCTCCCACTCGGCGGCCGCCAGGGCCTCCCCGTACACCGTCCCGGTGGCGCTGGGTAGCGCCCCTCGGCTCTTGCTGGGGGTGACAGGGGTTACGGACACCAGTCCCCTGTGGTTGAGGCTGAGGCCCAGGCCAACCCGGTTGGGTTCAGCCGCTCCTCCCAGCACGTTGATCCTGGCCACTATGGTCCCAATCTGAGACACAGACTCCTGGGTAGCCGCGGCCCCAGCGGCGGCAGCTGGTTGGGGTGACGGCTGGGCACCTCCCTCCAGGTGGACCTGGGTGTCAGACTGGTTGCATGCAGGTTGTTGGGCGGCCTGGTGTTTCTTCTTTGCCTGGTTCCAACCGGTTCTACACTTGGCGGCTGTGTGGCCGTTGAAGCGGCAGCGCCCCTTCGTCCAGCTGGGTCCCATCAGGCCGGCTTCCCCAGGGTGTATCAACCTGCCAGGTCTCTCCTCCTCCAGTTGGGGCACCAGCTGACAAACAGGGTCTCCCCTACTAGGGGTCAGGCGGTGCTGGGCTGCTTGTGGTGGCTCCTTGGTTACATTCAGCCTCCTCCCCATACACACAGGTCCCTTCCATCCAACAGCGGCTCTCCTCTCCTGGGTGGCGAGGCCAGCCTTGGCCTTAGCTTCTGCAGGTGCTTCTCCACATGAGGGATCCTGCCTCTGGGTACGCCAGGTAGTTGGTAGCAAAGGCCGTTGATGGTGCCAGTCGGAAAGGGGGCTATGATCTCTGGGGGGTACCTGTGGCCAGTGTGTGGACAGGTACCCACAGTTGAACCAGCAAGGCCCAGAAGATGCCATCCGGCTGGTAGCCTGAACTGTATTCTGGACTGCCAGCAGGCTGTCGGTAGCCACCTGAGTTGGGCCAGGGTTGCCAGCTGGTATTGCGTCCCTGCCAGGCTCCGTCAGCTGCTGGTGGGGAACCCCTGCGGTGGTTCTGGTTTTGGCAGGGGGTGGCCTTCTTATTGACTTCCCTAGTTGGAGCTCTGCATCCTGGTGGGCCTCCATCTTCAGCAGCATGGGGGAACTTGGCTGGGACATGTGCAGTGGTTCAACAGAGTAGAGGCATCTGGTCTTGGAGTGTGGGGGAACAGCCTCACTGCTGCTGGTCAACCCTGCTCCCTCCGTGCTGGGTAAAGCCTTCCACTGCAGCAGGTCGCCAGTTCCCATCCTTAGGCCGGTCCCCAGTCGTTCCATGCCTGGGGGCTCCCAAGGAGGCTTGGGTGGCGGCTCCCCCACCCCCAGGTACGCGTCGGGCATCTGGGTGAAGAGCCTATTCCCCTGGGACAGCTCCCCATCCTCCAGCTTGGTGAGGCCAGCGCCAGGGAGGACCTTTCCACCCCAGAAACAGGTGGTACTGGCCCTAGGGCTGGGCCCCGTTGGAGTCTCAGTTCTGGTGGTAGTGTCCATCTTGGGGCTGGCCACTAAGTCTCTGAAGCTTGTCACCTTCTCATTAGGCTCAGTTGCATCGTTCAACACCCCCAGGAGGACACCTACAGGTTCAGCAATCCCCAGTCCAGTATTGCTATTTCTCGTGCGTTGAGCACCAACTGAACAGGAGCTGTGCAGCGGACATTCAGTCACCCTTCCAGACAAGGGCATCTCAGGGACCAGGGGTCTGTGACCTGGCATGTGTTTGATGTTCACTGTACTCAACACAGTAGGCCAAAGTAATAACAGAAGCAGTATCTTGTATGAAGAAGCAGAGAGTGGTGGGGTACAGATGTTGGGGGTTCTGGTCCAAATGAAGACTTCTGTCCACCACAGTGCCAGCAGCAGGCCTAGGCACACAGTTAATGCCCAATCAGGAATGTCTTCAATTGCCGCACGTCGGGCTAGGGGCTGACAAGTTCTTATCTTGTAGATATAGGAGCAGAGTAGAGTAGCCGCGCCGCAAGGAGGTTCGAGCTGGCTCACCCCTAGTATAAATACTATAGCTGTGTAATTAGGGTGGTAGTCCACGTAGCCGTAGGCTCGGTCCTCCTGGCTCAAGAGTTTCTGTGGCTGGCGCGCCCCCATGATAAGTAGCAGGGGGTTGGTCTGTTGGTGCCAGCGTCTTGTTTAACTGTTGAGCCTGAGTTGTTCTCCTTTCCAGTATAGCTCTTGATTTCTGTGGTAACCAGCGGATCTTAGCTTAAAGGTAACAGGGAATTATGTTAGGTATCCACAGATGTCTCTAGGAGCGTATCCGCTAGTAGATATATGGATAGGTAGGCTATCTATATATATACATGGCTACACGCCCATATATATATATATACGTGTATAGGAATATCCCCAGAGCTAGCTAGCTTTTCCTCCTTGCTCCAAAAAAAAATCACGCTTCCTCTGTATATAGTTCACAACTATGAGGGTCGATGGTCCAGGTACACACCACCACTGCCCAGTGTGGGGCAGCAAGTCAGGCTATGTCCACAGGGTGGGCGTACTTTCGTTCAGTTACCATATCAGTTTCCAGTGTTGTTTGGTGAGGTTAGTATTCACTTACTTGCACCCATGATACAAAAAAAAACAACATTATTTATCACTTGGGTATTTATATATACATATATTTGTTTCACTAACCACTCAGCTTTGAAGTAGGGTTGGCAGGGCTAGGAGGATGTTGAGGGTCTGAGCGGGTTTAAGGAACTGGTTTAGTTTTCCTTATCACACTGTAGACAGGGAGGGAGGAGCTTGCAAGTTTTTCTCCTAAAAAAATATCTCTGTTGTATGCTATAGAGTGGCCCCTCTCCTGTGTGTGTGTGTGTGTGTGTGTGTGCGTGAAATCTCCTTTCCGTGCAGCGCGCTTACGCACCGTCAATCCGCGCACACAGATAAAACGCGCACTTATCCCTCAACTCGCTCTCTCGTTGGTCCGCTTTGTCCGTTGAATTTATGATATTTCCGCACTCTGTTGCGCTACCCGTGAATGGCGCTCTGTGTTTCCGGTTGCTAGCCCCACACTACGGACGGACTTAGTCTAGTGTGGGTAGGAAGGGGGGAAGCGCGTGAGGGGACGGGGGTAACTCCGTCCGTTCCCCTTGTGAGGGAGGGGGGAGTGTTATAGGTTTGAGGGTAACTGTGTGCTGGTGTAATAGTGCCTTTTCTTCTTAATCCTAGGCTTATCTATTATATCACCCTGATTGTATTTGCCTTCAATAGAGAGGGGCTCCTCCCTTTCCTCTGGAATAAGGGGTGTATTGTTGTTGTGCTGTAGGCTTGAGGTGATTTGATTGTATATCAGGGTCTTTATTATATTACATCTAGCTTCTATTTTTGTCCTTATCACAATTACATAACAGATTTGTTTACTAACCCTGTTCTATTTTTAGCTGTTATCACAATACACAATAAATCCAAGCCTGTTCTATTTTTAGTTTTATCACAACACAACAATTTGTTTGCCAAGCTTTGCTCATAAATCTATTGTTTAGCCATCACACCAGGGTGGTAATCCCTGCAATGTGACATAATATCTGTTTTTTCTAGATGGGTGGCTGCGTTGTAGCCTCTCAGGATACTTGGAGTTGACGTAGTTTTCTCTGCTTTGGTGCACTACACTCGTATGTTGGCTCGCAGCTCGCAGCTATGTGGCGTGTTTCAGCCTATCGGCGGCAGGGAATGTCCCGTCCTGCTAGCGCCGCTTGCAGCTATGTGGCGTGTTTCAGCCTATCGGCGGCAGGGAATGTCCCGTCCTGCTAGCGCCGCTTATCCAAATCCAGCTGATGGCGGCAGGGAATGTCCCGTCCTGCTAGCGCCACTGGTTCGGATCCTGCTATCTCTTGCAGTAAAATTGGCCTATTTTCAGCCGTTTACACTTATTTGGCTTGTTTCAGCCGGTCCGCAGGCCTGTTTCAGCCTTTTGAGCGCTCAATTCTCCGTTAGATGTCGGCGCTTCTCGCGGTTCTTCGTCAAGTTTCACTTCCACAACTGCCGGATGCAGAGTTAGACTTGCTGTCCAGGGTGGGTAATTCAGGTTGCTTGTGTCAGTTTTGCCAGTTTCACTGCTGGGAGTACCTTAGCCTCAGCTGCGCGTCTGCTCTACACTTGTGGTTCGCCGTAATCTCACACAGCTGTCACCAAAAGTTGTGGTATCCGCCTAGGGTAAATGGCAGACACCAGAGTTCGAATAAAGACTACGGCAGTGTGAACAGACGTGGACACCTTACTATAGAGAAGCTACGCTTCTCTAGCATTCACTAGACAAGAATCAACATCTATTTCAGTTGTCACTTTATTGAAGGTTTAAAGGATACTAAAGCTATATACAACAAACAATAACTACATGGATAGGAATAAATAATCATAACATAAAAGCATTATAATACAGATACAATAGTCAGGTTGGGCAATCATGATCCCCCATCCCTGGAAAGGGTGGGGGGAATTAAGAATACAGTCAACCATAATATAAATACATATGGATTAGGAATAAAGATAGTTAAAGATAAATCATACAGTAAAACATAGATAATTGCAATGGTTAGGTAGATGGCTATCCCTGTCTGGGCAGGCAGGATAGCCCATGGAGCAGCACAATAGGTAGGTAAGCATAGAGGGGTTGAGTGGTAGGTCTGGGTACTAAAGAGGGAAGGTTTGATGATTACTTGTGACAACAACAGTCTGTGTGGGGGTGATTCTATCAGGTGAGGGCAGGTTTAGATCCTTTATCCTCAGGGTTGAGGTGGTGCTGATAACTTGGTGGTTGAAGGGGAAGGTTCCGGTGCTTAAGATGGGAGAGGGAGGGGTAACACCCCTCCCTCCATTTGCAGGACAACTGAGAGATGAAATCAGTACCGTTATCTGACATATTTTTCAGGTGGCTTTACAATTGTAGAATAACAGGATTTAGCTAGGTGCGTAGCATCACTATAATGTCTTGGTTTCTGCATGGTCCAGAGCTGCCGCATACCACAATAGTAGTATTTTAATGTATTTATCACATTGCATTATAGACAGTTAGCCATAGAAAGAAAGTTTAAAAAATTTAAATCCCTGTTTTGTTGGACTTTGAGATGTCTTGCCCTAAGGCTTTGGTAAACTAATTTTAATTTTTTTTTTAGTTTCTTTTATGGCCAAAATTGTCTTTAATACGATATGATACATGTTTTTAATATGGCTCAGAAAAAGTTTAATTTATCAAGAATGATTTTTTTCAAAGCCTTATTGAAATGTTATTAAACAATGTTGATGTTATAAATTGAATGATTGATTATTGTAAGAATGATGATTTTGAATAAAAGGAAAAAAATAACTTTGCTATGTTCATCTGTCACCATCAAAAAAAGCGAAGCTGCAAAATCAAATAAGCTGTTGTTATTCCAACTTTTTTATTAAGTTCTAGCAGCTAGACCCAAAGAGGCCTCTAGGAGAACTTGTGATAGTAATTGGGGGGGAGGGGGGAATTCCATCCCTCTTTTAATTTTTACAAAAAATTGTAATAAACCTTTCCAAGACCTGTAAAGAAGAAACATATCAGTTCAGCGGTTAGCATCAACTCTAAAATGCTGAAACCTATCCTTTTAGGTAATTATCGTTGTATTCTAACCTGAACCCTACATAACCCTAAAAAAGCATAAAAATAGCATATAGAATTTGGTCCAGATTTAATCGAAAGTCCTAAATCACTACAGAAATATAGATAACATTTTGTTAAAATTTTATTTTTATAATTATAAGGTTTATTGTAAAAATCTCACACTTTTTAATTTTCTGACTAAAGTACATCTAGTATATAAAATCCTAAGGCATAATTTTGTTTGATAATCTTACGTGTCTGAGAACTAGTGAACTGTGAAGTTCCGTGTAAAATTTAGTTTATGCAGTTCAAAGAATACACAACACAGACATACCAGAAAGTTGAAAAGATGATATACTATACACCATGGAAACTATTCAGACAAAAATGCCCAACCCCCCTTTCCATCTGAAGTTCCCTTGCAGGGGCGCAGCCGTCAGTATTCAATAAGATAATGAAAATGTTGGAACAAAAATTAGTTTACATGGATAAGGTTATTTCACATACATATTGGAAAATACATTGAATTTAATGTTTTTTTTATTTTTCAAAAGAAAGTTTTTCTATAATTAGGGTGGTTCCGAACGTCAGCCCGGACACAATGGATAGCTTATATTGTTAATTTAGGTATGTTAGAATTGTCTCATTGATTTCAATCTTTGATGATGATTCCTGTAAGATCTAGGTAAAAAGGCCGAAAAAAAGTATGCTCTAATATTGGAATGTTGTGCGATTTTATATAAAATTTTTGTTTATGATAAACTAATATTCAATCTCAAAGAAGTTGTATCAACTTTTTTTTTTATAGCTAGCCGGTCCTTTTAGTAAGTAGTAGATGTAAAATTTTTCATAGAATTCAGATATGCAATCGGTTTTTTTGTAGACCTCTTATTTTTTAAGTAATTTAAGTTTTAAAAAAAAAATTAAGTCGATTTTAAGGTACTAAAATGCAACAAAAAAAAGAAAGAAAATGGCCATTTTGAACAAAAATAGTAAGATCTTTACTTTTTCAATTCTGTCAGGTAATTATTGAAAAAATCGATTTTTTTAAACCCACGAGAATAAAAACTTTGAACTCAATTTTATCATTTCACAAGTAAAAAAATATGGGTTCATATATACCTTTAGAATCAGAAAAATATTACGAATCCATTGTAAGCAAAATTGAAAAAAAAAGTTTACAATATAGTATAAACTACAATAAAAGGAATTATATGAAAATATCATATTATATTGTACAGGCAACGTCTTAACTCTTTAATTGAGTATAAAAATGGGAAGGGGGTATAAAGGGGGTAAAGAGGGGGTAAAAAAGGGAAGACGATAGTGTTGCCAGAACAAAAAATACAATTGGCCATTTTTAAATTTTTTTATTTTTTTACTTTTTTTCAATTTTGCTTACAATGGATTCGTAATATTTTTCTGATTCTAAAGGTATATATGAACCCATGTTTTTTATGTCTGTTTGAGAAAATATTTAGGTCTAAAGTTTTTATTAAACCGAGGTTAAAAAAATAGATTTTTTCAATAATTACTCAACAGAATTTTAAAAGTAAGGTGTCAAATTAAAGATCTTACTATTTTTGTTCTTACTGGCCATTTTCTTCTTTTATTTTGTTGCGTTTTAGTACCTTAAAACCGACTTAATTATTTTTTTTTAAAAACTTAAATTACTTAAAAAATAAGAGGTCTACAAAAAAACCGATTGCATATCTGAATTCTATGAAAAATTTTACATCTACTACTTACTAAAAGAACCGGCTAGCTATAAAAAAAAGTTGATACACCTTCTTTATAATAATCTCCTAGTGTTAATTTTTTATTGTTTGACCTTTTGACTTTGTAGCTTCAATTTTATGAATATTGTCAAGGACTTAAAGATTCTAAATTCTTCAAGAAGAACATGCATATTTTTTTCTCCTTTTATTTAATTAATCATCATTCTTACAATGCTCAATCATTTAATTTTAATATTATTACAGGTTTTTAATATTTCAATAAGGCATTAAAATTATTTTTTGATACACTAATTAAACTTTTTCATAGCTATATTGAAAACATGTATCATATTGTAAAATAAAAGAAACTAAAAATAACACAATATTAAAATTAGTTTACCAAAACCAGAGAGCTAGCTCAGGGGCCAACAAATCAGAAATTATTTGGGTATGTTTTCTTTTATGGGCACTTGTCTATATATGATGCGATCAATACATTACCAGTGTATTAATAAGATATGGATATAAGATACAAATGATAAAAGTCAAAGTAATTTTGCTTATTCAAGACCTATTTATGTTGTGTCTTTTCAGCCGGTTGTCAAAGGTCTCGAATAGATTTTTGTTTGCGACAAATTACTATATGCTACAATTTTTACATATGTACTAAACAATATCTTACCCTCATAAAAAAGATTTGCAAAAGAGATCAAAAATAATGCCAAGGGCTTGACCAAATTGTCTTATTATGAGGGTAGACACATTTATTTCAAATAATATTAAAAACACAATAAAAATCAGGATAAATATTAAATTTGTTCACAAGTATCTGGGACTTCTCAGTTTCTTTATGGGGAGTAAAATAAAGTGTTTCAAATTTTGTGAAAAGGTTTTTTTTTTTTTTGGGGGGGGGGGGGTGCTTAGTTTGGGCATTCCTTGATAAGTATATAGGCAAATGGCTTTTCATAAAAGCAAAAAAAATGTATAGTTAAAAATGAACACAAGAAAATAATAGTTGCAAATTATATGTGTTTCTTTGTCCAAGGGATTTTTCTATGATTATGATAATTTATCAGACAAGTTTTAATTCAAATACTTTATTTTAAATGATGTTGAATATAATTTCAAAGATTTCTATAAAGTAAAAAAACTTTATTAAATAAGGCCTTTCTTAAAACTTAACCTTCTTCTTAAAGTATTGGTCTAGCTTGGAAATGCCGTTGGATTGGAAGTCGCTACTAGCAGCGAAGACATGATTGAGCTCATTGGCAGAGATTGTCTTAAATTGGTTATTGAACAAATCTAATAGGCTTCCACACTTCAATTCATTGGAGATCAAACGTCCATCTGATTTGTCATGCTTTATCATACAAATCTGAAAAAAAATAATTATTTATGAAAAATATTTATTCTATAATAAATATTTGTTTTTGAACTTTTCAAAAATTTTAAAGGAAGTGAAGTTTTCCATGTAAAATTAATTCTTATCAAGACTTCTTTTGAAGATAACTGAACATTTTATTAAAAATGTGTAACCTCATTTGAATACAGTTCTCTACACTTCCAATTTCGTTCTCCAATTGAATAATCATGTATCCTTTAAAAAAATCATTACAAATTAGATTATCCTGACAATTTTCAATAATTCGAGGTTTTTATTTTTGTAGTTTGTATTTACTTACATCTTATAATTTAGTTTAATTGTCAATTCAATTGTTAATTTTTTTTTTTTTAAATCAGCAACTCTATATTAATTGTTTTGATTATCTTGAAAATATGGATACAGCACAACATTCATAAATTGTAAGCTGCCATTAAATTAGCACAATTCCTACTTGGATTGCAATTTACTGAAATGGTCATATTTTGACAATACCTAATGGACAAGGAAAGCTTGGTATTGGCATGTAAAGTACCCAAATTTTTTATATGTTTAATATGACACAAAACCATTATAAAAATATAAATTTGCATTCTTTTTAGTATTTTCATTAATTTTTCATGAAATAGAAAGTGAACATGATTGAAAATATAAAAACCTAGTTGAATTTAATTGTTTAAGTGATAGTTTCTGTGTTTTTGTGCTTTTTATCTTTAATTTCAGAAGAATACTTACTCACAAAAAAATACTTTTCTCACATCTGCATAGTTTGCAATACAACTTCTACCATCTGAAAAAGAATATGGTATTTGCAACTTTTTTTTAGTTTTACCCATTTGGTAAAGATTATGGTAAAAGTATACCCGTATTATACAACTGTTTTAAATATTTTTTTTGGCAGAAATATCCAAAGCAGTCATGTATATTTTTTTCCAAAATTGCTTTGAAACCAATGAATAGTCACGTTGTGTAAAGAGTCTATGGAAAATTTTATTCCCCCTTTGCTTTGTCGAGCGCCAGGACATGATTAGACTAAATGTTACCTGATTTAAAATGTCCTTTAAATACTGTTATGTTGGTAGGCATGAAAATATAGTTTTGAGTCTCTCTTCTCTTCCCTCTTCTGTATCTCATATTTCTAAATAATGTATCATTTTTGGTTTAGTATTTCTATTTATATGTTTGAATATAAACTTTGGGGTAGTTGCACGAAATGCATTTGAACTTGAATTAAGTGAACCATTTATTATTTCCTGTTTGATGGTTTAGGCTATATCGAAATGGCATATATTTGAAAGAATTTCAATTTTCTACAACGTAGTTTTAAAGATATCAAGACTAAAATAGTTGCTTTTACCTACACCAATTAGACATTTTTGGATCTAACTCAAAAAATGATTTGTAAAAGCTTATTTTCAATTTGAAGATATTCATTGCTAACCTATATGTATATATGTCATATTCTACAAAATCTTTTAAAGGTTCACCTTTACAAATACCCCCAACTCGTTAAATGCACTTAGTGCAACTATTCCTTTACTAGATTTTTTAATCATGCAAATTTTGATTTATAGAAAACAAATAATGTAAAAGGAAAATGCAAAAATAATTTACTTTGAGTGTTCCTCTGCTTGCCACTCATACAAACAAGATTCACAAACATGCCTATCTATGAAGGCCCTATGGGGACATCTGTTTTCTGGAGAATCCTAAGAAAATACAAATTAATAGAAGTTGTATAGTATCCAACAACAATAAAAAGGATAAGTTTTTTTAATCTTCTGTGATGTTTAAGTATTCCAGGCCAAAATCAAATTGACTTCTTTTTCCCCCATTAATCTAAGTTATTTTCTTTGCCATACAGAAAAATTCATTGATTATTTCAAATTTAGAAATATAAAATAAAAGATAAAATTATGTCGGGTTAACAAGACTGAAATTAATCTTATGTTTTCTCAATTAAATGCTACAATACTTTAGGAATAAATAGTGCACAACATCATATTATAAAACATCTAACAAGTTTCTATGCATCACAAAATATTATCTTTTTTGAAAACACTGTAATGTACAATACAAATGTTAAACTATTTATGGGTTTTAAAGGAATGTTTTTTTTTGCTTCAGATAAATTCGTTTCTACAGAAGTAAAATTAAAATATCTAAATATTTTTTACCTTGAAACTTGAAACAAACTGTTGCTTATTTAAATTTTGTTCACTTGGCTGTAGAAAGAAACTGAGTATGCAAAACAAAATAATTCCTTTCATCCTAAATTATATTAGATAATTGTTGCTATCATTTTTGTCTTCAAGGTTATATAAAAGTAACTAGATGTCTATCTGTCCGTATTAAACCTAAAATAGCCCACTGAACCGTTTTTCTTCTTCTTTGAAGTAAAGCTTCTTATATGTCCAGGTAAGGTTTTTAACTATTTTAAAGGAGGTTTATTCATAGACGTTCAAAATTTAAGAAAATACAATAGATTACTCCCCTCAAACCTTTGAAACCCCTTATTTTACCCTCTCAAAAAAAGCTTGGACTTCCTTGGTTTAATTTAACTTCCCAGTAGAATTGGCTCTTGGAAAAAATCCCCCTCCCATGCTCGAAATAAAATTCAAGAAAAATTTATGATAAGTATTATAGCAAAATTGGTTTCATTGTAATTCAGCCCACACGGGATTCAACACACGGAATTCAGCCCAGCGGGATTCAACCCAATGGAATTCAGTCCACACGAGATTCAGCCCAAACAGAATTCAACCCACGGTATTCACTATTCAGCCCATACGGGATTCAACCCATGGTATTCAGCCCAATTGGGACTCAACCCACAGAATTCAGCCAACACAGGATTCAATCCACGATATTCAGTTTAAACAGGACTCAACCCATGGAATTATAAAAAAAAATTCAATTGTAACAAAATACTTCTGAAATTTTTTTTGAAAATTTTATAAAAGTGCTGTATGAAAAAAAAATATTTTAAGAAAAAACAATTTTAGAAAAATAATTGAGAAATATATATACATATTGGATTTAATCCCGTGTGGGCTGAATTTCGTGGGCTGAGTCCCGTGTGGACTGAATTTCGTGGGTTGAGTCTTGTGTGGACTGAATTCCGTGGGTTGAATATCGTATGCGCTGAATACCGTGTGGTCAGAATTCCGTTGGGTTGAATCCCGCTGGGCTGAATTCCGTGGGTTGAATCGCGTGTGGGCTTAATTCCAATGGAACCAACAAAATTATATCAGAATTGTGAACACAGTAATAGTGTCTGACTGATTATGACGTAACAAAAAAAAATTAGCCAATGAGAGGCCACTATAAATTTTACCATTGGTCAATAACGGCCTCTCATTAGCTAATTTTTTTTGTTACGTCATAATCAGTCAGACACTATTACTGTGTTCCAGAATTGTGGAAAATAATAATAAACTTACCTTTTTAGTAAACAGTCCGTCCTTTTTTAATTCTTGATGAGAACTTATATTTCTATCCAAGTCTGGCAGTATTTATATTCGTGTTTCATACAGTGTGACGTAAATTCTAGTATAAATCTCTAGACAAAATTATGTGTTATCATGTGTAAAATCAACAAAAAATAATATAGTTTATCATAACAATACAAACCTTTAAGCACAAACCAAAAAATCATTCTGTGTACAAGTATAAGTTTTATTCCCGGAAACTGGCATAAAAATATTTTTTTTGTAAATTACAGACAGAAAATTTTTACGGTTGAAAAATTCTTAGCAGTGAAGCTTCTTTATAACTTAATATGATTTCTTTATATATATATGTCTTGATGAAGCTTGATGATTATCTTGGATCTTTTGATTATAATTAGACTAGCCTCAAGAGGGATGTGCAGAGGGAGGATGTACCAATCCCCCTGACAAACACTACTGATACAATCCCCCAAAAAATCCATAAATCAGTGAAAGGATTCTTTCTTGTTGATTATATAGTGGGTGAACATCTAAAGGGGGTAAATCCACTCCCTTAAAAATAAATAACATATCCCATGTTGCCGGTACAAACCTAAACAACGATATTGGTTTAACCCTTACAGATCGGGGGGGGGGGTCATATTGACCCCCACCTCTATTTTTTCAATGTCATTTTTTTTGTAGGTAAGATAGAGAGTTGTGACTTCATTACTTTTTAAGTTTCGTAATTATACGTCGGCAAGAGTTGGTTTTATTAGGTTATCTGGTCTGTGTCGGTCGTGGTGTCCGGTCAAAGTCGGTTGGGTAGCACCAAAATTAAAAAAAAATTCTAAAACAATCTTAATTTCTACATTATGACTTTGTATATAAGGTAAAAACCTAAAATTTTTTTGGTGAATACTGAGATATCAATGACCTTATGAGAAAAGTGGTGTTATGACCGTTTGACCGCACCCTGACCGACTTTATGACCGATTTTGGTCCGGCTTTTACTACAGACATATATCATGAATATCGTGGCTTCTATTACAGCTAGAGACCTATAAATTTTTTTGGTAAATCCTTGAGCAATAATAACCAGATAAAAATATTAATTTGCGCCGCCAACCGCCGTTTTACCGCCGTAACCGCCGAAAATGGCGGTTTCCGTTATTTGCCGTTTTTTGGCGATGATCAGAAAAAGTAATTTTTTTGTTATGAAAAATAAAAGTTCGTCCTAAAATTTGGTCATCCTAGCTGCAAAATTGGCCGCTCTACAGCTGTTTTAAAATTTAGCGGCTGGCCGCTAAAAAGCGGCTAAGGAGCGGCCTGACCGCTATGACTAGAAAAAGTAATTTTCTCTAAAAATACACATGAACCACTAGAAAAAAATTTTACGTCTTTATCTGTAACAGAAGCCGAGATAGAGGGGGTGGGGGTCAATATGACCCCCCCCCCCCCCCCCCCGATCTATTAAGGTGGGAATAGGGGCCCGATCTGTAAGGGTTAAGGTGGGTGTCAAAATTGTTTACTTTTTTCTAGAGTTTATCTAAATAAATTATCCAAATCTCATAATTTTCAAGTTAAATAAAGCGCTCAGTAATTGTTGTCATAAATACACTTATCCTTATACTAAAGTAACAGGATGTCTGTGTGTCTGTACCAAAGGATCTCGCTAACCGCTAAACCGATCGGGTTCTCCTTAACAGGGTAGCTTCTCATAGGTCCCGGGAAGGTTTATAACTATTTTTTTAGGGGGTGGGACACCCCAAACCCCCAAAAAATGAAATATTCCCTCCTCCAAAAATAAATTATTTCTTTTTAAAACTAAAATCAAAATAGTGGGGTCGACTACCCCTCCCCCCCCCCAAAAAAAAATGAAATTTTCCCTCCTCCAAAAATAAATTATTTCTTTTTAAAACTAAAATCAAAATAGTGGGGTCGACTACCCCTCCCCCCCCAAAAAAAAAAAAAAAATTCAATTTTTTTTAAATTTTTCTTTTAAATCTAAAATACGAAAAATTGGTTTGATTAAACTTTTTGGGGCAAAGCCCCTAGAGGCTAGGGGCGAAGCCGCTAGTAATAAATATATTTGTAATAAAGGTACAATTCTCAAGGGAAAAATTTTGTGTTTTCAATAAATCCAACCTTCGGAAAGGCTGTAAATGCCTAAACCCCTATCAATCTAGTATTTTTTTAGGCCGAGGATTTTATCTCATGTAAATTCTAGTGATGTACAGTCTCATTGTATGCGGTCAAAAATTACGTTTGAACGCGTACACACGTTTTTTTTATGAAGAAAGGAAGAAAAGCACAAGGCTTTAATCTTTAAATGCAAAATGTGTTCTTTAAAGCTTACTTCCCCCCTTGTCCTGTCTACAATGTGTTTTTTGTTCTCAAAATTGTTTGTAGGGAGATTCAGGAATCAAAAGGGATATGACAATGCCCGATAAATTGATGTTGATCCCAAAAGATTCTATACAAAATTATCCCTTCTGTAGATTACAGTTAGTTGATGAAACGTTTGAACGCTCAGCTTAATAAACAAACCAATAAAAGTTTCAAAAGTTGTTAAGCTTACGAATAAGAAAATGTCAATATGAGACTTTAAGGATCAGTGTAATAAACAGTCCAGCTATATTACAAGGTAGAATGATGTCCAGTCCACCTGAAGCTTAAGATCTCAGTAACCACTTAACCGATTGGATCCTACTCTTCAGGGAATATATCTACTGGTCCTGTGGTAGTTTTAAGCTATTTTATTGGTAGGTGGGACAGCCCAAACTCCCATCCCCCCAAAAAAAACAAAATCTCTCACAAATTTAATTCCCCAGTTATCTATTTTTTTAGGTATCTGATTTTTTTATTTTAATTACTTCTTGGGGCAAAGATGCTAGGGACGAAACCGCTAGTAACCTATAGTTTTTTTTACAACACACTATGCCATTATCTTACTTTTTAACTTACGGTAAATTGAAAAATCTGGGGAAAAAAATGTATACTATACATCTATAATACAAAGTAGAACGATGTCTGTCTGTTTGTTTGTAGCGAAGGATCTCGCTAACTGCTGAACCGATTGGGTTCTCCTTTACAGGGTAGCTTCTCATAGGTCCCAAGAAGGTTTATAACTATTTTCTTGGGGGGTGGGACACCCCCAACCCCCCAAAAATGAAAAATACCCCCCCCCCAAAATAAAAAAAAAAATTTCTTTTTAAAACTAAAATTGAAATTGTGGGGTCGATTACACCCCCCCCCCCAAAAAAAAAAAAAAATTATCCCCCCCTCCAATTTTTTTAAAATCTAAAATACGAAAAACTGGGTGATAAAACCTCGTGGGGCAAAGCCCCTAGAGGCTAGGGGCGAAGCCGCTAGTATCATATATATCACTATCAAATTGTATAAATAATAGTTTGACGTCATAGCATAGAAAACTGGTTTAGATTACTAATAATATGAAAATAAGTGGCATACACGGGGAATTACCGTGCGAAGCGCACATGAAAAACTTCATATCCCCTGTAAAGTAAAATCAAGGGAGGGGGGGCGGGGGGGGGTATAGAGTTGTGAGCTGCAATAATAGGATTTTTGTTAGTCGATCCGGGAAGTGATCGGTATTTAATATTTTTTTTCAATTAATTTTGATATTTTATCGCAAAACTATTGTGAAAACATTTTTATAATTATCAATTAAATAAATTATGCACATGTTATGTACGAAAGATGCCACACCGAGCCGTAAATAATAAAAAAAGATCAATGTTTTTTTTTTATCAGTAGCTGTGGCTCACTTCGAGGCAGATCTGGCTTGGCTCACTTCTAAATGATTTAAAGATCCAGCTCTGAATTAGACACCCCCCTACATAATCAACTCAACATAATCAATAGTCAAACAAGCGTCTTTTAGTGATCGGATATTTTATGTGCATCAAGGTGTTTATGTATAAAAAGGTTTAGGGGGTGTAACCATCTACTCTTCCCATTAATTTGCCAGGGGGGTGAATACATCCCCCAACACCTTCCTTCTTATACTATTTATTACACAAGTTCCAAAGGTTTTTAATGACGTTTTCTTATTCGTTGTCATAATTTCCTTGGGGAATTTAATTGAATTTTGATTGTTGGTTTATTGGTCCAAAGTTTCAACCACTAACTAATTGCTATTTTTTATCATTATTGGGGCTATCAATTTATCGTCAAAATTTATTCTTAGGTTAAGTGTATCAAGTGCTTTATCTCAGTCCAAACTACTTAAATTAAAAATAAAGCTCAAAACATATTTTCACGTACTCTAATAAAGAGATACCTCCATCTGGCTTACTACTAGATGAACGAATTGACCAATAAATGTGACATATTAGGAATATTAAAAATTGACGTCAATTTAGCCTTATAACATGGACATCATTAATTGGTCCATTCGTTCATTCAGTAGGAGGGAAGGGTAATGGGGACGGATGGGGGGTTTGGTTATTTTATCCAACCACAAGTTTCACTTTATCATAGTACATGATAATCAGGCGCAAATTCCAAAAAACTACACAAGAAAAAATTTTAATAGTCAATTAGGTTATAAAATGAGAGAGAGGGGACAATGGTCTGTTTATTACATTAGTCCCCAAAATTTTACAATAACGTTTTCTTTTTCGTTGGCTTAACCTCTTTGGGGACTTTTTAATGGATTTTGATGGGTTGGTCTATTAAGTTTACTTTCCAAGGTTTCAACCAACTATTGTAATCTACAGAAGGGATAATCATGTGTATTTCATTGGGGATGTACATCAGTTTATCATTGTCTTATCCCTTTAGATCATGATAGTAGCTGCACTTCAAAAATTTACAAATTACTATAAAATGATATATTTTTTAACATATTTATAAACCTTATATTCAAATCACAGAGCAAAACTAGAAATAAATAAATATTTTTTTTCTATCTTTTTACAATTTAGTTATTAAAACGAACTATAATATAAAATATTATATAATACACGCCAAAAAGTCACTAATTGTGATTTTTTAATCATATTTTTGAGACAAAATTAAAACTATTCTAATAATGTATTTTCAAATGATTGCACTTTATTTTAATATATTTACAAATTCTATTTCATTTGGGGCAAAAAAGTTTTCTTCAGAAAAACCTTTTCACTTTGATTTTACTGTGTTTATTTTCAAAATATTTAACATTTAGGGCGATTTGTGCTTTTTTTCAATAAAATCAAAAGTAGGGCCTAAAATAATGAAACATAATGCCCCTTGAATTAATACAGATTTTACACATTTAAAAAAAATATTTTGCAAAAAAGTGTAAATATGCATAAAACTAATGTAAAATTCAATAATATATGAACATGGGGAAAACATTTCAATTTAAAATTCACATCTTATGTAAAAACTTCAATATTTTTCATTCAGAAAAACAAAATTTCAAATCAGAGACTACAAATTTTTAAAATTTGCTTAAAATTGATAATTCAATTTCAATGTTATTTAAAAACAATTATGCTTTAAATAGCAATGTCTTTTAACAAGCACTATATTTATACTTTTTTCCAGTATTGCTTCCAAACCGATTGTTATCCTGTGGAATAGAACCTGTTCTCAGCCATACTGAAAAATTATGTACATCATCGTATTACATCCAGTTTCCTACGAATATAAAAATGTACAATCATAAAATTAAATGTTATTATGATTTTTATTTTAATATCAGCTGAAAGCTGTCTATAATACGATGCGGTAACTAACTATTACACTTTTGAGTATTTATAAATATATTGGCGTTATCTTACAAAAAATATATGTTCAAAGACACATTAGGTATATTTAGGTTGTAGATAGATATGTCTGTTTGGGAGATATACCTAATTTATTTTATATAACAGCAACTGTTTAATCACTAAGAGTCACTTTCGAGGAGGCGGTTGAATTTTTCCGCACTCCCTTCCAGGGCAATATGGGGACCATGGCTCCGCCCTCCCTTTTCTCTCCCTGAATATGGCCGGTGTTGTACGCCTCCATCTCATAGAAATCTGCGCTGCTATGCGCGGCCTCGCTCCCGTTACCCTCATGTCCTCCGCTATAATAGTCATTATCCGGCGAATTATTGCGGCTGCTGTTTCGTGAGTCGGGCAGGTCGGCGGCGGCAGCCTCCAGGCTCTCATCCAGCTCAGCGAGCTCCTGGATGGCGGTGAAGCCGGAGAGATGGTTGTTGTGCTGGCTGTGTATTTGATTCTCGTTCAGGCGGGACGGGATCACGTAGTTCCTAAAAACAGAAAAAATATAGTTCACAAATTTTCAAGAAGCTTTATAAAGTAAGTCTTTTTTCCAGTACGGTTCGAAAACGATTTTTATCCGCGCGCTGGTTTAGAACCGCTTCATAGCAATATTTAAAAAAAATCATGTATAGAATCTTATTACAGACAACTAATATTAAATTTAGGGTTAGACCTACATATTCAAAGATAGTTAATTTTTTTATGAAACCTCCTAATACATTGAAAATACAGCCTAAATCATTTTTTGTTGGATCCTAATTTATTATTAGCTCAAGCGAGAAAAACTAAACATTCTAAAGAAGACATTTAAAAAAATCGTTGTTATAGATGAATTGACAATCTCAACCTGCATAAGAGAATACACCCCCTTATATACTATCTTATAACAACAGCCAAGTGGGGGGGGGGGGGGGGGTGGAGGGGAATTTTCTGAACTTAAAATAAATTTACTTTTGAGTATGTTAAATACGAAGGGTGGTATATTTTTTCAAACTAACAATATAATTACACCCCTCTTGTTGTCTAATTACACCGCCTCGACATTGGTTCAGAAAGTGAAAAAAAATCGTAGAAGGTGTGTGAAAATTTTCGGTTTGGCCCGTGGTAAAACCCTCTGCATGCCACTGGTCGACATTAACGTCCTTGTTTATTACACTAGTCCCCACAGTTTTATAATAACGTTTCTTATTCTCAACAATTTTGGGGCTTTTATTGAATTTGGTTGGTTAATTAAGGGGGTAAATTTGTGTATCATTATTTGAGATATACATCAATTTATGAGCCATTGTTTTATCCCTTTAGATCCCTGATATATTTAACATATTGATATTTATAATTTCTAAAAAAAATATTAGTATAAAATCAATCTAATTTATTAGTCCAAATATACAATATGATTAATTAGAAAAAAACTAAAAATCCACAAAATAAACCATGCACAAATAAAGTACATTACATTTATAAGATATTAGAATATATTTATGAAATCAAAATCATGCAGACATGCAAATAAAAAACATATTTATTTAAATCCATACATCCATTTTTTTCCGATTACCTAAAATTATAATAAATATTTTTTATTGTTTATTAATTTTCTAAATCTTATAAAGTAAAGTATTAATACCACTCCATCTCTCTCTCTATCATTCTCTCTCTCTCTCTCTCTTTCTCTTTCTCCCCCATTCTCTCTCTCTCTCTCTCTCTCTCTCTCTCTCTCTCTCTCTCTCTCTCTCTCTCTCTCTCTCTCTCTCTCTCTCTCTCTCTCTCTCTCTCTCTCGCTCCAATCTCCCTCTCTCGCTCTCTCTATCCCTCTCATTCCCTCTCTCTCTCCCCCTCTATCTCTCTCTCTATCTTTCTCTCTATCTCTCTTTATCTATTTCTCTTTCTCTCTATTTTTTTCCAGTATCATACCTTTACCAAAGTTTATTATTATGATCCCTCTCTCTATAATCTCTGATGGTGAAGAGTGAACTTCCTAATTGGTCATTTGCATATCAATGAAACTGTGAGGATCCTGCAATGGATATAGTATATGTGGATACTGTCCTCAGATATTGGTCAATATTTTCCTTTATGGTCAGGGAATGGGATCTGGTCAAGTCATATGACCTGGGGGGGGGGAGGGGGGGATATTGTCATTTTAGCCAACTGGGAGAAACATTTTAAGTAGGTTATTCAATAATCTCTCATAATATCCACGTATTATATATCCATTGGATCAGCATACTTCCTCTTACAAGTGTTTTTATAAAACAGGATAGGTAATGATTATAGCAAAGATTTCAAGAAAAGTTTCAGTTTATAACTGTTACTGTATCCTAGCGGCTACACACCTGGAGGCCTCAAGGAGCACTTTAAGGAAAGAGGATGAATGAAGTCGTACATTAACATATAATTTTATTCTGGGGGTAGATTATTCCTCGAGGGACACACGTGGAGACACATAAAAATATCCTTGTACTTTTATATAATGTTTACAGTTTACTGGCTATATTGAAAGTACAATTTAGTTGCTATAGCAAGGGATAGAAGGATATGTTACAAGCTTTTAAAAATTAATAATTATTGACTTAGTCCCTAAATCTTAAAGATTACCAAAATTATGTTTCAAAATGATCAATAACTCCTTGTTGATCAATTGTGAGGATGGGTAAGTCATAACCTGGCGAACATATACTAAAACTCCCTTTAGAAAACCAACCTTTTATTTCATAACCTTTGTCTAGATATCCTAACTGGCATGGTAATAAGTTGGGCAAGTTTTAGGGCCAAGGCATTCTTCCTTCTCTGACAGAGCGGTAGTAAGAACAATTTTTAACATCTTTAGTTATGATGCATTGTTTGGCCCATAATTTGAACCTATCACCTACCCGACAATGATGTGTAAATTTCTTGAATAAAAAATCACTTTCTCTCTGCTTAGGAAGCCAAGTTTTATATTATTTTCCAATAAATATAGATTTTCCTGTTGTATTTTTCAAAATATATTCTGCAAAAAAGAAAAGAAAAAATAAGATTGCATCATTTTCTTTTCATTGATATACTAATAAATGCCTGTTGAATTTCTTGATACTTGTTTGAACTCAGTCCTAATAAAAAGAATTTACACATATCATTATCAAAAATAATTTTGCTATCAACTTTTCTGTTCGTTAAAATATAGGCAATTTAGATTTATTTTCTACTTTTACTAACCTCTTTACTCTCTTAAACCCTAACTTAAAAAAGTGTTAAGTTAAATATATTTTAAATATGAAAATAATCTATAAACCTTACACCTGATATCTATTGTCCTATCCTTAAAACAGGGAGGGAGGGGACACTAGTTCGTAAATTACAATGGTAACCAAATTTTTCAAACAAGTTAATTGATTTAAACTAGCAGTGTTCAAGCTTGTCACCCTTCAATTTTAAGCTACTAAAAGGGGATACGTTTGTATATAATAATTGGGGATGTAGAAAAGTTTATCATCCTTGTCTTATCCTTCAATATACCCGAATAACTGAGGTACATTACTTTGATTTCCTAGGAGCTGGCACTGGTGGTTGCTCCACAGGTATTTCAGGAGCTGCAGGACTATCATCCATAGGAGGAGCAGAGGCCTCGCTGTCATCAACTGTTGCTGAGCTATTGTCAATTTCATGCTCACCTAGTTGTAATACATTTATGATTTGAGGATACTCTCACAAGGGATTGGTTTATTTATTTTAAAGTGTTACTAATATCAAAATATGAGCCTTATATTTTAATTTAACATGTATCAAAATGAGTTTTATTATCATTAAGAGGTACAGCTGATGATACAAATAATTAAATGAAATTAAATTTTTAAAAAAATTAGAAGATAATCAGAACATTTAAAACAATATCTAACCGTCTTCAGAGCTAGAAGTAGAACTGCTTGAGCTATTGGCTTTGGAACTAGCTATAATTAAAATAATTATTTAAGAGTAGCTGCACCACTTATAAAAATATATTCAGTAATTTGATTTATAAGAAGTTTATTTTCCTTTCACTTATCTTATGAGATAATCAATAAATGTAGTATTCAAGAATAACAAGAAAGCAATTCAATATTTCTGTTTTACTATATTTCATTGTTAAAGAAATAATTTGTAAGTCTAATCATACAGTGGCTATGCTAATGAGCAACATTTTTCATGAAGGCATTTAAAATTGTTCACTATTTTTAGTAAAATAAAATAATCAATTTTTACCCTTAGTTTCAGAGGAATCTTCAATAATGTCAGATTCACTATAATTAAGCATTTAAATAATATTATTTCCTAATAAATATTTCATTAGATTTTAAATAATTTAAGATTAAGAATAAAAATTTGCCTTATGTCCAAACCAATGGGTTGACGAGGTAGAGAATCATACTGAAAATAATGATAATCTTGTTAGAATAAAGTTAGAATAAATAAATTTAATCAGGGAAATTTTTTTTTATAAACGTCACTGCTTCAGAATAGAGAATGAAGGGTTGGTAATTCAGGCACTAATAAGAATTCAGAATTTCCGTGAAGTTTTTATTGTCATTAAGGTTTTAAGTTAATCTATGATTGTTGATGGACTGAAACTAATTATAGAGTAGCCCCACACTGTTAGAAGCTAATAAAAATAAAATCTACTGAATTTAGATTAATGTGATTTAACCTCTCTTGAAGTTCTCTGTACTTGAGCTGAGAGAATTGTCTCCAATTCAGTTTTGATGGGAGAATTCTCTGAAATTGGAGTTCCCTGGGGAAAAATAAAATTGGTGGAAAAGAATTGTTTAGCCTTCATATTACAAACTATATTTATATTTTAGATTTAAATTTATGAGAATTGTTGTTACTCTACTAAATAAAAGAGTTTGTTCTTAGATCAAACTCATTTTCATTTTTCTTTTGAACTATCACATTTTTTTAAATTCTGAGTCCAATATAAACCTTATTTTATTTTTAACTTATTCAATATCAGGATATTGTTATATTGTGGTTTGTCATGGACAAAACCAAATCTGTCCTACTTTGAGAAAGACGATTCCAGTGACGTCATATATGTTTAGGGAAGGGGGGAAGAAAATCTCTTCCCTTTTCTCCCATCTCTTTTAAAGATATTTTCTTTCCCCCTTCCCTTTTTCTTTCCCGAAATGTATATGACGTCACTGAAATCGTCTTTCTCAGAGTAGGACAGATTGGGGTTCGTCTTTGTCATGCCTTTACTTGTTATGGATATACCTATTCTAGTCTTATATTTGGAATTGTTTCAAAAGTATTTGAATTTAGATTAGTGCATTTTTAAAATTTAAATACAGTAGATTTACAAAATTAAATTTAAAATATTACTTTACACAAAGTTGCTTTTTAAATTGTACAATTTCATCTTTGAAGAATCATATTACAAAACCAAAATCTCTCAATGTCAACTGTGTTTAAAATTATTAATCTAATTTTTCAAACCTGATATGAAAATATATCTTCTTTAGGTCTATCTAGACTGTTCATACTTATTGTTGTTCTTCCCAATGTCTAATTTAAATAGAAATCTTTTATTCTTATAATAATGAAGTATGTTTGTAAGACTGGTAAAGGCTTCAAATCAATTCTTTATATCAATAAAACACACATTAAAAGTATTAATTTGATTTTGTGCATTTGTAACAAAGCTTTAGGATTTATGTAAATAATCTTTTCAATTTTGTTTTAAACATAACAAAGTTATAAAAACCATAAGGAGTGATTAATTTAGCCTAATTATTAGAGCTTATATATTATTTCATCATGTTCATTAAAAATACCTTAGGTTTTATGTTAACAAAGGTAGGTCTTTCAGCTGGGGGTGGAGGTGGTGATCTTTCAACATACCCCTTTTCGATCACAACCATACCAGGTTTGCTTTCTATATTGCATTCCTAATTTTAAATTTACTTTAATTAACTGAATAAAAAGAATATAATGTTTTAAAAATTATATTATTCTTTAACAAAAAATTCTATTTTGAACTAATTAGACTTTTTGAATGCAATTTAATAAACAATGCTTTTTTATAATTCCTATTGTCCTATTTTGATATGAAAACTGCTTAAAATATTTTCACCTTTTCTCTCATTATTACAGAGCCAGAATCAGATATATTTTCAATTTCTTCCCCAACTGAATCTGCTTTGGCTACAGAAGTTTTTCTAGATGCCTATTGATCAATATTTCTAATTTATTTATTATACTGCAATACAAGTAAATTTTCACAACTTTTTTTTATATTTAAAATGATACCTTAAACGCTTCATCAGAATGTCCAAAATTGTACCTCCTAATTGAAATCTTATATAACTATACAAATATATTTTATGTCCCTCTATTTTATTTATGTATATGGGAGGATGCACTGTCTTTTGTATCCCTATTTGATTAATCTTTCTCTGCTAAAAACTTTTAGGAAGCTAATAAAGCAAGAAAAAAATACTTCTTAAGCTAATATATAAATAATTCATAAATTAGCCAAAAAATCATAAATTAGTGAATTAAGTAAATAGTTATAATAAGATATTTTCCTTTCTTTAACACTAATGTTATAGCTTTCACCATAAGTAGTTGTTTCAGAGGAGGCCATACTTCTTTTAACTCTAAATTATGATTAAGTTAGATCTATTGCATGATAAAAATATGAATACAATTGAATATTAATAAGAAAAGACATAACAAATATACTTTAGTTTTTCAAGGATGCCTTCAATAGCCTTTTCTTGTTTTTCTGTGAGCATTGATAAATCTACTTGTGGGTCTTCTGGCTTGCTGCTGTTAATGCTAAAAATGATAATTTAAGTATATAATACTTTCAAATTTTATATTTGAATTGTAAGTGTTTAAATTAGTTTTGTATTACAAATTGTAAATGCAAATATTTGAATTTATTTAAATGCTAGAATAGTAAGGTTGTTCAATTATTTGCAGTTTATTAGAACAGCTAAACCAAACTATTTCACGTTTTGCTTAAATCAAAAACTTTTTTTCTATAAAAACAATCTAAAAGTAGTAATCTAAAGCTTTCCCAGAAGAAGGTGATAAAAATTTTAAATTGGTTATGCATATGTAAAATTATCAAGAAATTAAAATTGAAATAAATAGAAATTCAGCAACTCTAATAAACTGAATACATTTTAACATCTCCTCTGTGGAACATGTGTTTCCAACCAATAAATATGTAAACCTCTTGAGAAGAAAATCTTGGAATCAAGGAAGCTTAAAATTGAATTTCTAATGTGGAAGTGTGTTCAAGAGAACTTCACAAATAAATATCTTTAAAATTTATTTGTGATGGAAATTAAGAAAAGATTTCACAAACATAATCATCACTTTTTTATTAAATATAGAAAACATCTTTGGCATCATTAAAAAAGCTGTAAGACTTGCCTTTGAGTTTCAACTGATTCTTGAATTGTCAACTCCTAAGATTCAAATTTAATTTTTTTTTTTTATAATTTGATAAGAATATTCAATACTACAACTATTTTTTTTAATGAGTACCTCAACAGAAGTGTCCTGATCATCATTATCATCAGCATTAGGGTTAGCTTTTAAAGCACTAAGAATTTCCTCATTTGCATTTGTTGTATTTTCAGTTCCTTATATCATTTTTTTTTACAACAAAGCAAAATCATAAAGTAGGTGATTTTTAAACGTAATTTTTATTGCCAATAAGCAGGTATTAGGTTAAAGTTGCAATAAAATGAGTAGTAAAGATATACATCACTTATGCATTTAAGAATTGGAAGTGCAAATACATTTCTATAATTCTAATAAGCTCTTTTTCAAACATATCAGTGGCGTTCAGAAGAGGGAGTGGGTTGAACACACTCTTAAACTAAATATTAGGAAAAACGCATCCCCTTTGCATTTTTACTTCTCTGTAAATTGCAAAAAATTTATGCTTCAAACTAAATCTATTTTTTTTTACTTTAATTGTGTATATGTGCAAAAAAACCTTAAACATTAACGCATTTCTTGTTTTTTGCTTGGCTAATATTAGACAAACTTATCCATGTTATGTTAAGCTGTTTGGTGTTAAAAATGCCTTTAGTTTTCCAAGCTTCTTGTGCCTTGCGGATAGCCATGATTTTATCAAATATATTGGTCCCCAATTTGTGTTCGGGTACCTCAGCTCTTACATTTCTATAATCAAAACTGGATTACAACATAATCTAGTACATTAAGAGATTAAACCTAACATAATCCAACAACCCACTAAAACTTTTAACTGAGTTAGTAATTCCTAATCTATCATGAAAAATATTAGTATATTAAAATTAAACTTTTAGACATTTGAATGATATTAAATTGCTTTAAATCTTATAAAACTCTGAATATTGAATAAATCCTATAATATACAGTAGTAAGGTTAAATGTTTGTATTTAGATCTCAGAAACTGAGGTTTCGAATGGCGTGTACTTTTATAGAAAAGCCTTATAAATGCCCTGGGGTGGCTTTAGTCTATTTTCCTGACCTCCATTTCACCTCTTCCCTAGGAGCTAGTGGTGAAGTAACTAGTGAAATAAAAAGATAAAAGTACCTAACATTAAACTTTTTCTGGAGTTCACTGACAGAAACTTCCTCTGTTTTTGGTATCTCTAGTACTCCATTAGTGCTGTTTTCAGCTGTAGCCTTTTTTATTATTGATTTGTTACTGGAGATGTGTTCAAAAGTCTGTCTGTCTTTTATGTATATGATTATTAGGTAAGAAATTTAAGAAAAAAAGGAAAAGATAAGATAATAATTACATATATATATCTATATTATTTTAAGTATAGTAATAAAGCTATTGTATTAGTAGTATCTAGTAAGGTTTATTTGTGTATTAAGCTTAAGACCTTAATAACTACTAAACAGATTGGGTTCTCTATTTTAGGTAAGCTACATAGGTACAATGGTTATAGGCTATTTCATTTCAGATTGAAGTCTTGAGATTTTTTAAAGCTATTTTTCTAGCGCCTGCCCCTTTGAATACAGCGCCCCTAGATACTAGGGTCGATGCCGCTAGCATAATATATGGTAAAATATATCATATTTAACATTTATAACCTGTTGAACCACATCAATTAGATTGACTTGATTTAATTTGTCTGTAATATCCTAGCAATGTTTATAGATAACTATAGATAGATCATTATTACGACAAAATATGTAATTTTTTGCTGTAATTATTATCAGTACAATATCTCCAGTATGGCTTTGAAACCGATTAATATTTGCATGATTAACCATAATGAAAAAATATATATAGCATTGTATTACAGACAATTTTTCTCGAATAATAAAATATAAATCATAAGATTAATACAAGTTTTGGTAGCCTAGGCTTTTTGCCCCATTGGGCTAACATGATGGTTTTAATCTTATTATATTTATTTTAATATTTGTGGAAAGCTGTCAATGTTGCTAAAAATTGGTCAATTAATCTGTACGTCCATCTGTAACAGAGACAATTTCCCATTTTCAACCAGTATTTAAGATACTATTTTTGTGTGAAGATATTTCATACTAAAGATCACCCATTAAATGTAGCAAACTGCTACATTAAAACCCTTTAAAAATAATTTATGAATTGATTATTTTGTCCGTTAGTCTGTTGGTCATGCTACAAAAGACTGATTAATTAATTAATTTATTTTTTTATTGTTTAATAATCTAATATTCTTTTTCGTTTTTTATGACCCCTATACATTTAATTTACTTTGTTTGTTTATCCATAATTTCTGATAGCTTCTTATGGATGTTGTCATCCTTGTTAATCTGAATAGTTATTTATTAATTCCTTGACTTCTGTTGCCTCTAGATCTCCTGATTTCTCCAGCTCAACTGTTATCCTTTGCAACTGGCTGGAATTATACAATTGTGTATCAAGCGTAGCAACTCTATTGTCTTTGTTTGTCGGTCTATCTGGCAACTATACTGTTATCCTTTGCGACTGGCTGGAATTATACAATTATGTATCTAGAGTAGCAACTCTATTGTCTTTGTTTGTCGGTCTATCTGGCAACTATACTGTTATCCTTTGCGACTGGCTGGAATTATACAATTGTTTATCAAGCGTAGTAACTCCATTGTCTATGTATGTATTTCTGTCTAGCAACTCTACTAGTATCCTTTGCAACTGGCTGGAATTATACATTTGTGTATCAAACGTAGCAACTCTATTGTCTATGTTTGTCTGTCTGTCTGGCAAAGTATAACGCATTAAATGAGGGAGGGGATATTGAACTGTAAATCACACAAGTTCCAAAGTATTTTAACATTTTTATCTTATTTGTTGACTACAAAAACCTACTTTTATTGATTTCGATTGGTTGGTTCCAAATTAGCAATGCCAAATTTTGGGAGTTTAAATAAATTTATCGGCCATTCAACCAATCAATCAAAGTATCCAAAACTTATGATCCAACGAATAACCGTGGTTATAATACTTTGGCTATTTTTTGCATATATATTTTGCAATACCATGTTCCTTTTACATTTCAACATACTATATTTATCTTTTAAATATTGCTATGAAGAAGTTTATTCTTGGTTGATTATCAAAAACATTATTATATTTGTATCATATTACACTCAAAGAAATAATACTTAACAATATTTGGTAAAATTCTTAATTTTGCTAATAGACATTTTTAACCCTTGCTCTTTTTTTCTTTTACTTTTATAAATGTGTCGGATAATATCTTTTAACCCAACATAACCCAAAAGAAGACTTTTTTTGTTGGGGGAAGTCTCCAGAAAGTCCAGGGTAGGAGGGCTTTTATAACCCCCATTTGTGTTTTTGGTTGAAATTTTTGCCGGTAATGACGGTGTTAATGTTCAAGTCCCGCCCTCTAGACATAAAATGAGTTTGGAAGGAAGGGGACATGGGGAGATATTAATTTATCCACTGACAAATTTAAGAATTTAGTCAAACATTTTTATATTACATAACAAAGAAGTGCTACAACGTATTGCTAATCTATTTTGAAATTAAAGTGTATGTGTAAAATACCTCTAAAGATTAGAACATATATGTTAAGCAATAAGTCATATTTTTATTACTTTAATTAGCTTAATCTATTCTTTAGTCGGGTCGTCTGTATGGCTCATTTTTTACTTTATTCGGCAAGTATTGCAAAAAACCAATGATTACGTATTATATAATGTTTTATTGCAAACTAATTAACAGAAAGGGCATTACAGGGGATTGCTTAACTTACGAACGTACCAACATTTGCTAGTTGTAGAGTAGCTTCGCTACTTTACAAAAAAAATAAAATATTACCTAATTATATTAGCTAAATTGCCTTTAAGTTTATCAGCCATTTTTTTATATTTATGAATTCTTAAAATATAAGATAAGAAATTATTACTAGGATATACATTACTTTTAGTATGTATGTATGTTGTAAAATCCAGGAAGGGAGGAGACATTGGGCTGTTTATTTCTATGGTCTCAAAAGTTTTAAAATAACGATTTCTTGGCCATTGTCTTATCCCTTTAGATCCTTGTGTAACTATTTTCAGTAGAGAAGCTAATTTATAATTCACTTTCTCTTTCCATCAGTCAGTCTGTCCGTAACCTATGTGATTTCCTCGGCTTCTATTTATGATAGACCGCTCTAATTCTTGGTGAAGATTATATACTTGCTTTCGTTTTATCACAACTGAACCCCTGCTTTATAACTCACTTTATACGTATGTACTTCCATTATTTTTTGTGCTACTTATGGAAGTTGTCATCCTTGTATATCGATCATTTGCTATTGCTGTACTTTTTATGGACATAGTTGTCCTTGGTTTCCCTAGATTATCGTAGATGAAGGGTCAGGTGGACAATTCTGCACCGGCTAGCCTATTCAAAACTCCAATTTATTTCTTCAGACTTTCATATAACACCATTTTTATTAGTATATCTTTTCTTACTTTAAAATATAGTTTTATAGATCTATCTTTAACTTAAAAAGTTAATTTTAATAAATTTTTATTTCTATGAAAGTTAGTTATATAAAATAAATCATTGAATTAGTAAAAAACACAAAATAGCAGTTAGAATATAAATAATCATTATTCAGAAAACAAAATCCCTTAAAAAATGGGATAAATTGTAATATATTTTTTAACTCAGTTTTAAAAGCACACTCTAAAAAAACACACGTTTTCTTACTTTTTTTTAGAGTTTGCAAATTAGCTTTTTCTTGCGTTCCTTTTCTCTCTCCTTTTTCACCTTTACAGCTCTAGAAACACATATTTGTTATTCCAAGATTAGTTTAAATGCCAGATTATTGCTAAAATTTGTGAAAGGGAAAAATAACCACGAAATCTTTTTTGTAGAATGACCGACAGACTGACGGAACAAGTATGTACACTGGATGAACAGCTGAAAATTACATTTCCCTACGGACGGACAGACGGACTCACACAAAGTAAATGATTAAGTAGCTTCGGTGTAAAAAAGAGCAATTTTATTAATTCATTTTCCAGTATGTCTTCGAAAGCGATTAATATCCGGTGGATTAGAACCGGTTATTGGCCATACTGAAAAATTATGTCTAGTATCGTATTGAACACAATTTTCCATGAATAAACAAAAACTTTAAATCAATACCAGTTTATTTGGACCGGGCCTTCAGCCCCTCAGGGCTAACTAAATTTAAATAAATCTTATATTTATTCATTTTACTATCCACGAAAAGTTGTCTATAATACGATGCAATAACTTTAAATCATGTAAAACTAAACAAATATTGGCTGAAATTCAATGCTTTTAATTTTATAAAATCTAAATTTTATTATTTTTTTTATATATATTTAAAAAGTATAACATTACAAGGATGACAACATCCAAGAAAGCGAAGCTCTGAAACGATAGGACAAACGGACATTAACACATAACTGAATAATCAGAATATAAATTAGCAAAAATAAAGCAAAATTGTGAGTGAATTTGTGGAAAAAACTTCTTGATACATGATAATGTTTATGGACAAACCTACATTTCTAGGACTTGATTATAGAGTTGCTTTGCTTATGATATTGTACTTTGTTGTCCCAGGAATCAGTATACCGAAAATCAGAACAATCGGACAATTAGATAACATAAAAATTTGTTGCTAAACAAAGTAAAAAATAAAAATGGACGGACGGACATTCTGGTAATGATTATAGAGTTGCTACGCTTTCTAAGTCGTACCTAACTACTACAGGAATCACCATGCAAAGTCTAAAATCGATATGACACTTCCAACATGCCTAAATAAACGAAAAAAGCTATCCGTCTCGGACGGACGTACGGACCGACCCTAATATAGAAGACTCGCTTTTTAAAAATAGAACCTTCCCTTAAATTTAATATGATTATCTAGTTGATTTTTAAAAGCGAAGCTTTTCTATAATTAGGGTCGGTCCGTCCGTCCGTCCGTAACGGATAGCTTTTTTCATTAATTTATGCATATTAGAATTGTCCTATCGATTTCAAATTTTGCATGGTGATTCCTTTAGTAGTTAGGTACAATTTAGATAGCGTAGCAACTCTATATTCATTACCAAAATGTCCGTACGTCCATTTTAAACATGTTGATTTTTTTTACTTTTTTAACAACAAATTTTTGTGTGAAATAATCATCTGATTAATCAGATTTTTGGTATATTGATTCCTAGGACAACAAAGTATAATGTAATAAACGAAGCAACTCTATAATCAAGCCCTAAAAATGTAAGTATGTCCATAAATATTATCCTGAATCAAGCAGTTTTTTTCAACAATTTTGCTTTGACCCTTATACATTTATATTATGATTATTCAGTTCTGACACAATACAAGTGTTAATGTCCGTTTGTAATACCGTTTCAGTGCTTCGCTTTTATGGATGTTGTCATCCTTGTTTATAAATTAATACTTAGAAATACGTATTTAAGACTTATTTTTTTTCTTATGTTGATAATCAAAATTACCCCGTTGGAAGATAATATTTTTTCAAACAACCAATTACGATTTTATAAATTCACGAAGTTATAATCGAACGTAATAATAAAACTAATCACAACTCAATTCAGATTTGTGGCTATGTTTGAATAATTATTTATCGCATCGTATTATAGACAGCTTTCTGCGGATATTTAAGGAAAAATTTAAATATTATAACAGGTATTAATTTTCTGATTTTTATTTAATTTTCGTGGAAAATTGTCTGTAATTCGATGGTTTACATGGTTTTTCAGTATGGCTTAGAACAAATTCTAATCCAGCGGATATTAATCGGTTTGGAAGCCATACTAGAAAAATATTCCCACAAAAAAGTATCAAATACAGAAAAATATAAAAAGAATTGCAATAACTTAATAATTGATAACTAATAAATGATTAAAAATTATGTTTAGCTAAAATGCCTTATCTAGAGTTTTAACAAAAACTCTAAATTATCTGAAAATTACAATGATATTTTTTTTTAGTAGGTCAGATGCGTGAAATTAATGGTCAAATTTAGGTAAAATTAACTAGACCATAAAACATATTGAAATAGGTTCAACCAAAATAAGACCTTGCATTGTTTCTACCCCTATCTGGGTTCAGGGGCAGCTAAAAAAAGACCTTCTGGTGTACATGTCCTCTAGAGATAGGTTCAGGTACACTTAAAAAAGATCTTCTGGAGTACCTGACTCCTAGATGTTATCCAGGTTCAGGTACACCAAAATAAGACCTTATTGTGGTGTACCTGTCCTCTAGAGGTTATCCAGGTTTAAGTACATTAAAATAAGACCTTGTAGTGTACCTGTCCTCTAGAGGTTATCCAGGTTTAGGTACACTAAAATAGAACCTTGTAGTGTACCTGTCCTCTAGAGGTTATCAAGGTTCAGGTTCACCAAAATAAGACCATGTGTTGTACATGTCCTCTTGAGGTTATCCAAGTTCAGGTACATCAAAAAAACACCTTGTTAGTTGCAATAAAATAAGACTTTGTTGTTTGTATGTTCTAAAGGCTATCCAGGTTCAGGTAAACCATAAAAAGAACTTGTATATGTTTTCTTTATTAAAATCGTGCTAATATGTACTACTGTCTGTACTGTATTAACACCACCTTATCTTATCTCTCTCTCTCTCTTTCTCTTTTTTATGTTCATACAATGTAGAAAATATCCTAAGCAATCAAATTAAAAATGTCATTTTAAGAATCTGCTATTCAATATCTAGCATAAAAAGTATTAGAACGGCTGTTGGTCTGTAGGATTTTCAGCTCTGATTTCAACTATTGCAGCCTTTCGATTGCACAACCTTTTCGTGAAAGTTATAGTTTAATAAATTAGCGTTAATGATAAAACACCATGTACTCATGCAGTTGACACATTAATTATAGAAAACATAAATGACCAAAAAAGAATAATTATTACATTTCTATATAATAAAAAGCTTTCAGCTGTGCTGAAAATATTCTTATATAAAAGTTATAGGATGCGTGTTTGTCTGTCTGTCTGTGTGTTCTAAAGAATCTTGCAAATAGTTAAACCGAGTTCTCCTTTACAGTGCAGTGTTAGTTATTATAGGTCCTGGGAAGGTTTATAACTATCTTTGGGGAGGTTACCAGCACCCTCACAATAGCCCTATTTTTTCTAAAATTTAATGGTGGATTGACTTCCCTTCCCCTTTTAAGAGCCCCTAATATCCGATTGTAATGTGAAATTTAATAAAAAGGGTAATTTTGTTTATCAACATTAGGGATGCATAGCATCAATTTATCATTTATTGTATTATCCCATAAGATACCTAGCGACCAAAAAGTAAAATAATTCGACTCCTTTTAATTTTGGTATATCTATTATCTAATATTTTATGAAGGAATTTATAATTTTATCTTTTTAACAATTTAAAATTTATTATGACCTTCGTATTACATCCTTGAAATTTAAATTAAGAGATAATACAATGGAAAATAATTTAGCCCTCCCCCAAATTATTATAGTGCATATTTTACAAGATAAGTTTCCTCATATGGGCATTATTTGAAATGTAGAAATTTAGTGGTTTGGAAACCGACTAATATCCGCTGGATTAGAACAGGTTATCAGCCATTATGGGAAATCATGTATAGCATCGTATCACAGACAATTTTACACGAATACTAAAAAAGACATAAAAAATTAATACCTAGTTTTGTTAGGCCGGGCCTTCTTTCCTTCAGGTACAACAAATATTTAGTTTTAATCTTTCAATATCTTAATAATTTTTCTTTTCAATATCAGTGGAAAGCTGTCTATAATACGATGCGATAAATAACTATTTTTCCACTGTACTTTATACTTGGTTAAGTGTAACTTTTGAAAAAAATCTGTATTTTCAAGTATGATAAGAAATTATTAAAAATAGTATATAATTAAAACAAGAAAGAATAATATATTTGCTTAAATGGTTAATAAAAGTAAAACAAGGATGACATCATCCTTAAATAAAGAAGCCCCAAAAATTTAGACAAATGAACCAAGAGAGTTATAAAGCAGATGTTCAGTGGTTATTAAATTAATCAGACAATCTGAAGTACCAGACTAGTGAGTCATATTTCCCCATAGCGTTACAGACTGAAAAACTTACGGACAGACAGACAGACTAATAATATTCAAAGTATTATTAAATTACTACTTAACTAAAAAACAACTTTAATCTATGATAAAATTAACTGAAATTAATGATTTTTAATGACAATGATAGCTGATTTTGACTTAACATAGCACATTTAAGTAAAACAATAGAGGTGGAAGGGGTTAAATAACTATGAATTGGGTCATCCAATAGCGTCTAGAATATCAACAAAACCAATTAGCTACCAAAGAGTAGAAAGCAAAAGGGCCCCAACATTGAATCCAGATAGTTATCCGGATTACATATTTATCACAAAGCAATCATCTGAAATAGATATAACCACCACCTTTTAATATCAGCATGCAAAGACTAATTAATTTTAATATACATATAAGTCGTGCTTTTTTACGTCAAAATGATGCTGAATTGTATACTTATTTGGGTGCAAAATACAAATATTTAGGTTTTGTGTTTTTTTTTATATGAGTGATATACAAGAAATATATTTTTTTTGTTTTTCATTAGCAGGGATATTAAGGGATAAGACAATGGACAATAAATTACATCAAAATAATCAATTAACATTTAATAAAAGTACCCAGTGTTTTTAATCAGATAATTAATTCATAAAACTTTGGGTACTGAATACAGATATAATTTACAGTCCAATGTCCTTTCCTTCCCAGGTTAGTATCAACTTACTTTTTAGCATCCTCGCCGCGTTTCTCAATGAGCTGTCTTTTCCAGGCAGGTATAGTTGCCTGTCGGCGCATCTCTTCCAGCCGAGACCTTTCCTCCATGGCGTCAGCTAAATAGATAGTTAAATAGATAGTTGGATAGGAAGATATACAGGCATGTTTAGTTGCCTGTCTTCGCATCTATAGATATACAGATAGTAGGATAGATAGATATATAGGTAGATAGATAAATTGTAGATAGATAAATAGATAGATAGATAGATAGTTGGATGGATAGACAGGTATAGTTGCCTGTCTCCACATCTCTTTCAGTCGAGACCTTTCTTCCATGACGTCAGCTAGAGAGAATATAGATAGATTAGATAGATATAGAATTACCTAACAATCAAATACCTAATGCGAGCGAGGCTGCGGCCCATGACACTTCAACGCCATGGTAACGCGCATATTTTGAGCCAAGGCATTTTCCTATACTCTAACTATTAATGTTGAGTATCAGGCATAGTAGCAGTAAAAACCATTTTATCGTCTTAGTTAAGACGTGGTGCTGAGTCGAGATTCGAACCCATAACCTGCCCGGATGCGCTACATGTAGACAAACGATCGCGCGTTATGAGATAAATAGATAAACAACCATTCTGGAGACAACCGTTTTAAAGGTCCATGGGACCATAAATTTTACGAGAATACATTCCACTTTCCATTCGAATCCGTTGGATAAGAACCGGTTCACCTCCACACGAGCACAAACCAGCTTTTTAGACCGTGCCCTCGGCACCTCGGGGCTAAAAAAATGGTTTTAATCTTATAATTGTGCATTCTATATCCTCAGAAACCTGTTTATAATACGATGCGAGAAATAACTATGATTGAATTAAAGGTCCAATGTAATTATAGAAAGACACATTTTTAGAGGTTAAGTTTGCTTGATATATTTGTAGATAGATGTTTAAATAAACAGATTGTATAGATAGATAAATTAAGCATGATCATTACCTTTAGCCTTTTCAGCAGCTTTTTTGGCCATCATTTCTCGTTTCCATTTGGGAATCTCATTTCCTTGTGGATCTACGTTGGGAATCTGAAACGTGAAAATTGATAAAATCAAAGTTTTTCTATAGTTAGGATCAGTCGTCCATCAGAACTTAGCAATTGCTCATTCCGTTACTTTAGGCATGTTAGAATTATCATTTCAAACTTTGAATGGTGATTCCTGTAACAGTTAGGAACCGTTAGACTAATTTAGACAGTTTCAATATATCATATAGATTTGATGTGAAATGGGATAACATCCGACATTTGCCTCCAAGTGCCTTGTTGAGCAAGAAAGCATCCCATTATTTTCTGAATAGGAAAGAGGCGAGGGGTAATTTGTTTATTTATTGGTTCAGTCTATGTTTGAAAATTAAATCTATTTCAATAGTATCAAGGGGGACCGGAAGGTTTAGAGTTCAACAAGTTACTTTTATGGAATGCACCGTTTACCTTCTTGAGAAAGTTTTCTGTGGTGAACTGTTCGAGGAACTTTCTGTACTGCTCTTTCTCTACTTCTTCTTGAGCTTTGGCCTAAATAAATAAGGGATGTTAATGGATGATAAATAAATAGTTCAGATGAATTGTAGAAGAGCTATATGGTTAACAGGGAGGGAAGGGACAGTGGATCATAAGTTACACTGGTACCAAAAGTTTCTTAACCACGTTGCCTCAAAAAATTTGGATACTTTTATTAAATTGGATTATCTAAACTTTCCAACTAATGATTTTTATCTAAAGAAGAGGTAACTTTGTTTTTCATCATTAGGGAGTGTATAATGTATATCAATTTATCGTCCATTGTCCATTGCTCCGTTATTTAGGCGAAGTAAAAAAATGGTTATTGATTTGGAAAAAGTGATTTAAACTTTCCATCCAATTAGCTTTAAATTAGTTTTGAATATAATTTTAAAAGCAGAGCCCCTTATCAAGTCAGAGATATAAAGGGTTATGGCAATGAATTGATGTACATACCCAATGATGATCAGCTAAATATACCAATGTATATATAATTAGGAATAACGTTTAAAACTTTGGGACACAACAAGTTTGAAAATAACTAATCCAAATTCAATTAAATTTCCCAAAGTTTTTGAGCTAATTAATAATAACATGGTTGTAATAAAACTTTGGGTACCAGTGTAATTTACAGTCCTAAGTCCCCTTCCTCCCAGGTAAAGTTCATAAAAATGTACTTCAACTAAACCTTTTTCAATATTATTGAATGAAAATTTTAGCCAGAAAATTGATAAAACTCTGTAATAGCCATTAGAAAAGTTTTGGAAGGCTAAAATAAATGGATCAAACGAAAAGTTAGATAAAATTATCAGGGCAAAATCTCACAAATAGGTTTTGGAACACCTACCCCCCAATTATCCTCTAGTTTAATTACTAGCGGATACGCCCCTAGAGGTCTCTAGAGGTACTTGTGGGAAAGAGGAAACAGTTAACCCTCTAATTTTAAATTTTTGTGGAGGTGGTTTTTACATTTGAAATTTATCTTGGGGGAAGTTCTTGTTCCCTCCCTAATTTTTTTTAAAAACCTCCCTGGACATGTAAAGATTTACTGTAAAGAAGAACCATATCGGTTAAAAGGTTTTTGGGTAAACACTGCGGGAAATCTAAAAACATCAAAACCTAACATAAAAGATGATAAGTCGCCAATACCTATATAAAGGTTTTTTATATTTTTGGGCTAGCTTACAATGTAACAAAGTATAATAAGAAGAATAATGAAAGGGTTAACAGATATTAAATAGAACCATAATGCGATGGATATAATTATTTATTGAAATAGGATGTCTATAGACTAAAATACCGCTAACCACTGGACCGATAAGGTTCTCCTTTACAGCCAAGCTTGTAATAGGTCCAGGGAAGGTTTATAACTATTTCGGCGAGATCTTATATTCCCTAAAGTGCCCTTAGAGGCCTCTAGGGGCGTATCCATTATTGAAAAATAAGCTTATGGTATACCGTTTTCAAGCCATATATTTTGGAAACTACATATTTCATTGTTTTGACTTAAATGTTTTGCTTATTCTGATGTAAGATAAACTTAATGTAAGTCAGGGAGGGAGGGGCCATTGGACTGTAAATTATATTACTGACAAATGTATTTTGATTGGGATGTACAAACTAGGAGTAGTATCCAAATTTTTCCACCAATAATTCTACATAATTCTACATTTTCTATATAATAATTAGAGGTATACATTGTCTCATTGTCTTTGCTTTTGTCTTATCACTTAAGATCCCTGGTAAAAGTAGTGAGAAGTTGAAGATTAATTCAATTTATCTCAGGACGTTAGATAAACTATTTGTCTATCTATCTATCACTTTCTCTCTATCTTTATATTAGAATAACTGGATGTTTGTCTGTCTGTCGGTTTGTGTTTTTTTGCTAACCACTGAAGAACCGACTTGGCACTTCTTTCAGTGATTTAAAGGGATAAGAATATGGCCGATAAATTGGTGTATATATTCAAAATGATGATACACAAAGTTACCTCTTCTGTAGATTAAAATTATAGTTAGAAACGTTTGAACATTCAACTTGATGATTCAATCAGTGAATATTCATTAATGTTCTTAAGCCAACGAATAAGAAAACGTTATTATAAATCATTGGGGACTCATTGGGGCCCATTGTTCTCTAATTATCTCTTCATTCCTGTACTTCTCAAGATGAATCTAAAGGGAATGAAAAGAGAGAGATCGACCCTCCACTTTAGATTTTAGTTTAAAGGTAAAAAAATTTGGTGGGTAAGGTCATTTTCAATTATTCTCTTGGGAGATTAAAGGTACCCTTCCATAAATAGAACCCCCCATGACAAATAAGAACATATTTTTATAGTGGCATCATGTTACATTTAAATAAGTAACGGCTCTGTGACCCTAAATTCAACCAAACACATAAACCTGAAAAATAAATGGCCTAAAACCATCACGGGACCTATTTGTTGTTTATCTTGAAATAGAAAACCCAATCAGTCAAGCAGTTATTGAGATCTCAAGCTTCAGACAAAAAAAAATATTATTCCTTTCTATAAAAAGATGATGTTACCTGTTCATTTTTAAGCTTGCCAACACCGCCGATATGATGCGACATCTTCAGCTCTGCTATCAGGTCTCCCTTAGTTCCTGAGTAGTCTAAAATAAACATAGGTATTTATTGGGTTTGGACCTCTTTAGTTTTGCTATCAGGTCTCCTTTAGTTCCTGAGTAATCTAAAATAAACACAGGTATTTATAGGGATTGGACTTCTTTAGTTCTGCTATCAGGTCTCCCTTGGTTCCTGAGTAATCTAAAATAAACACAGGTATTTATAGGGATTGGACTTCTTTAGTTCTGCTATCTGGCCTCCCTTAGTTCTTGAGTAATCTAAAATAAAGAAAGGTATATTAGGATGAATCATCTTCAGCTCTGCTATCAGGTCTCCCTTAGTTCCTGAGTAATCTAAAATAAACAACAACAATTAGGTCATTAGGTACCCAAGCACTGGTACCCAAAGTTTTATATACACATTATCTTATTTTTGGCTCAAAACCTTTGGGTACTTTCAATAATATGTTTGGTGTCCTTTTCCCTGTGGTAATAATGAAAATAATTTTTCATGACTTTTAAATTCTATTCATAGCCAGGGAATTAGGGAAAAGAAAATGATAAATCATTGATAAGTATGTTAAACACATCCCCCATGTTGATGAACAAAACTAACCCTTCTATAGATTATAATTATTTATTGTCAAAATTAAATACTGATACTTTGAACAAACCAATCAAAATTCAATAAAACTAACCAAGGTTTTAGAGTAAAAAATAAGATAAAATGGTTATAGGACTTTGGGTACCAGGCTAATTTACACTCCAATGTAACCTCCCTTTCTCCCTGATTCATTTTTGCATTATGTTGATGATTTATAGATAAGGATGACAACAACCATAAAGTTATTCAATGACAACTCTATTATCATATATGAAAGTAGAAGGATGTATCTATTTCTTTCTGTGTGTTTCAAGAAATTTCCTAGCCGCTGAACCGATATGGTTCTCCTTTTCAGTGAAGCTTCTCATTGGTCCTACTGGTTTATATTTATTTTTAGAAAAGAAACCTTTACCCTCCCAAGAGAAATCGTCCCTACCTTACCTTTCTGTTGGTATTTAATCTTATTTAATCATTTATATCTTTATCTGAATTTGTAGTACCAACTTGTTTTAAGCTATTTTAATTTTTAATCTTATCTTATTGTATTATATTTTCGTATTATGTATCTTCAGAAATTCACAGAAAACATATAATTAATGCTATTAGGATTATTTTTAAGACTATTAAGAATATTTTACATGTACTAGCACCAGGGAGGAAGGGGAAATTTGAGTGAATATTACACTTGGACCCAAAATTTTGCAACCACGTTATCTTATTTGTTGGGTCAAAACTTTGGGCATTGTTATTGAATTTTTATCTATTGGTTTCCAATCTCCAGAAGGGATAATTTTGATTATCATCATTTGGGATGTATATCAATTTATCGCCCATGTCTTATCCCTTAAGATCAATGTTTTAAACAAACAAGAATTACAAAATTCCATAAGAGCAAAGCCCAGAAACTAAAAGATGTTCAGGGATAAGACAATAGACTAAACTTAATAATAATAATAAACCAAATTATCCTTTCCATAGATGGAAATTATTGGTTGAAAGTTTTGTACACTGCTAGTTCGGAATTGAGCAATTAAAATTTAGCCAACAAATGAGACAGCCTATGCATAAAACTTTAGATACTAGTGTAATTTACTACCATTCTAAGCCTCCAATTTTTTTGCTCAATATAACAGGGACCTTTGATCAAAGTTTTAACTTAATAAGACGATTCTAACAAAAGATAATTACCTCCTCCAATTTTGGGTGGTAACAGCTTGGGCAATGGAACACTGTGGGTCCTATCCAGGCTCTGCTTTTCTGTCTTCTTCAGCTGTACTGACTATAATATAGATAATTAGATAGACAGTTAGATATATAGTTAGGTGTTTAGATAGATAGGTCTAGGCTCTGTTTTTGCTGTTTTTTTTTAATATAGATAGAGACAGATAGATAGATAGATATTGTTAGATAAATAGATATATAGAAGGATAAATAGTTACATTTATGTTACAATAGATAGGTAAATGGATGGATAAAATTATTAATTATAACAAATAAATAAATATTTAGGATATTACATAGATTTGAATGCTTAGATAGGATATGGAGATACATACAATTTTTCAATGTATTTGTCAGTCTGTCTTTCTGTCGGTCGGTTTTATGATGCTATCTAACTAAATTACCTTGAGTTCCTTCATAGAAATTGCCATGCTAGAGGGATGGTTATTCTTCTCCACACTACCCCCTGACCCTGGGGCAGATACTGTGGCCATCAGGCTGGGGTGAGGTGGGGGTGGAGGAGGTGGTGGGGGACCTCCGCCGGTGGCAGAGGGCATGGGGGGTGCAGGTGGCGGTGGTGGAGGTGGGGGAGGCACTCCTTAAAAAAAATAAAAGTTCGTTGTTAGGTTTCAGGTTAGTTAGAAATACAACAAGAATTTTAATATCCACAATCTTATAGCAATCTTTACAAGAGTGAATTAAATTGCCATTAGAGCATTCTTTAATGAGTAAAAAATTATAGCAATGTCTAAAGGAAAAAATCAGTGCTTTATCTCAAATAGTAGCCAAGAAAATCAAAATGTTTACCTGTTTCTGGAATGGCTGGCAAGCCTGCAGCAGAGGTTGATTGGCTGGAGGATGACCTGTGTGAGGGTGTGGCCGCCAGGATCGGACTACAGCTGGAGGGTGGCAGGCTACAGTCGGGGGAATCAATACCTAAAACATAAAAATGATAAGTATAAATATTTGATGTAAAAACACCTTTTGGTAAATTAGTAAACTTTATAGGATTTTTCAGTGAAAAATACTTTTCAGTAATTTCAGTGGTAAATTCTCTTCCTTTAAGAAAGTTATGATAGCAGACTTGAAAAGTCACTCTTCAAATACTTTGTGATACCCTTCAAAAAAAAAAAAAAAAAACACATGGAAAGTGCACTTCACCTGATTCCTCGGAGCCCATAGGATCTGGAATAGTTCCCCCACTAGCTGTACTATTAGCTGAGCTAGGCTTGCTACTCAGAGATCTCAAATACTCGGATGGCTTGATCAATGAATCACCTTCTCTCTGAAAAGTAGACAAGGATTTAAAAAAAAGATTCATGAAAATATGAAACAATGTTTTAGTTACTGCCCTAAAATATGATGTATAAACAATGGTTAGAGTAAAAGAAAAAATGTTTTACTGTGCTATAAAAATAGATGAAAAACTAGAATATTTTCATCACATGAGTTTTAGTAAGAGTAAAAAATTGAGTAAAATTTTACCTTAGCTTGAGAAAATTTTGGTGGGAGAAAAGGTAGAACTCTAGTAGCACCTGCTATAACATTTTTCTCCTAAAATAGATATATATTATTTTATATCTTTCTATCTTGGTATCTAGCTAGGTAGATAGTTAAAAAGTTAGAACTCTAGTAGCCCTTGCTATTACATTTTTCTCCTAAAAAATATACAGATATTATTCTATGTCTTTCTATCTTGGAATCTAGATAGACAGCAATATAATATAGGTAGCAATTTTTACATTTTGCCTTCAATGCCTTGATCATTATTAAGTCAAATTGTTTTAATTTTACCTCTTCTTCTGCCTGTACTTCCTCTTTGATAGGGACATTCTTTCTCTTACGGCCCTTGTTGATTTCTGATGGTTTGATCACGTGACAATCCTTCAAATTTCATACTTATGTTTTATGTTTATTAGCATCTTGACTAGAAATTTTGTTTTTGTCTGTTTATTTGTCAAATGTGTGCAAGTTTGTCTGTCTGTTCGTCTGTCCGTGTGGTGTGTCTGTCTATTTTTCTCTTTATGTTTGTCTGTCTCTATATCTATATGTCTGTCTATCTATTCATCTGTCTGTTTATTTATCTGTTGTCTGCCTGCTTTCATTTTAGCTTTTCTGTCTGTATGTTTGTAGGTATGTCTGTATTTGGTATCATATCAATAAGTGATTTTGAAATTTTATCTCTATCTATCTTTCCATCTACAAATGTATCTATCTAACTTTCTATCTATCTATATATATATATTTCTCTCTATCTATCTACCTGACTATCTATCTATCTGACTTTCTATATGTCTTTCTATATGTCTATCTATATATCTATCTACCTGACTATCATCGTCTCCTCTGCTAGACAGTGTGGACAGTGAACTCAAACTTTCACCAGAATTACGACGTACATGGGACCTGGTTAGGGTACATACATACAGACAAGGGTTAAGGGACAGATGTAAAAAGGGGACAGATACCCGAATAGATCTTAGTTAAGTGTAACTAAACCTGGATAAACTCTAGAGGACATTTACATCACAAGTTCTTATTTTAGTGTACCTAAATTACTGTGGTCTCTAGAGGACAGGTACACCACAGATATCCTATTTTGGTAAACTTAAACTTAGATAACTTCTAGAGGACAGGTCCACCACAAAGATCCTATTTTGGTGTACCTAAACCTGGATAACCTCTAGAGGACAGGTACGCCCTTAAGTCTTATTTTAGTATACCTGAACCTGGATAACCTCTAGAGGACAGGTACACCACAAGGTCTTATTTTGGTGTACCTGAACCTGGATAACCTCTCGAGGACAGGTACGCCCTAAAGTCTTATTTTAGTATACCTGAACCTGAATAACCTCTCGAGGAAAGGCACGCCCTAAAGTCTTATTTTGGTGTATCTGAACCTGGATAACCTCTAGAGGACAGGCACGCCCTAAAGTCTTATTTTAGTATACCTGAACCTGAATAACCTCTAGAGGACAGGTACGCCCTAAAGTCTTATTTTGGTGTATCTGAACCTGAATTACCTCTAGAGGACAGGTACGCCCTAAAGTCTTATTTTGGTGTATCTGAACCTGAATACCCTCTAGAGGACAGGTACGCCCTAAAGTCTTATTTTGGTGTATCTGAACCTGAATTACCTCTAGAGGACAGGTACGCCCTAAAGTCTTATTTTGGTGTATCTGAACCTGAATAACCTCTAGAGGACAGGTACGCCCTAAAGTCTTATTTTGGTGTATCTGAACCTGAATACCCTCTAGAGGACAGGTACGCCCTAAAGTCTTATTTTGGTGTATCTGAACCTGAATTACCTCTAGAGGACAGGTACGCCCTAAAGTCTTATTTTGGTGTATCTGAACCTGAATAACCTCTAGAGGACAGGTACGCCCTAAAGTCTTATTTTGGTGTATCTGAACCTGAATAACCTCTAGAGGACAGGTACGCCCTAAAGTCTTATTTTGGTGTATCTGAACCTGGATAACCTCTAGAGGACAGGTACGCCCTAAAGTCTTATTTTGGTGTATCTGAACCTGAATAACCTCTAGAGGACAGGTACGCCCTAAAGTCTTATTTTGGTGTATCTGAACCTGGATAACCTCTAGAGGACAGGTACGCCCTAAAGTCTTATTTTGGTGTATCTGAACCTGGATAACCTCTAAAGGACAGTTACGCCCTAAAGTCTTATTTTAGTGTATCTGAACCTGAATAACCTCTAGAGGACAGGTACGCCCTAAAGTCTTATTTTGGTGTATCTGAACCTGGATAACCTCTCGAGGACAGGCACGCCATAAAGTCTTATTTTGGTAGACCTGAACCTGAATAACCTTTAGAGGACAGGTACACTCAAAGTTCTTTTGATGAAGATGAACCTTTATAATTTTTAGCGGAATGGTACATTAATGTTCCGCATCTGACATAGCAGCAATAGTCAATATCTTCATATTTACCCCTTTTTGTTAAACGTATTGATTATTTTCATGATTTCAGTTACATTATTATTTTAGAAGCGACGCCTCTCAATCAGGCCTCTCTATACATATTGACTGTATGTATGTACGTCCCTGTTGAGAGCCGGTGTGAGTAGGTCTGGTGGGGGGAGGGGAGGGGGAGGTGGAGCTCCTCCACTGTGGGTTACACCTTCCACATCTGAAAATAGGAGATAATTATTAGATTTTTAATAACCACTTTCATAAACAGGGTACTTTAATATTTGATACAAATTGTTTATCATCATTGGGGCTGTACATCAAAATTCTGGCTATATTTTTTAGCCTCCAGGTAAACAACATTTTACAATTTAAAAAATAATCTGGAACTTTAAACATAATCTATATATGGCAATAACTTAAAAAGAAAAGAAAAAAAATACATCTAAATATTCTGTATTTTTTTTATAGAAATATTATTATAAAAATTAATATTGTTATTATAAGCTGGTAAGCCTAATAACATAAGTATTATAACAATCATTGTTCTATTTAGTATACAGGGATGGGATAATTAACAATAAATAAATTTTTAATAAAATTTAGTGCAAAAGAAAATTTATGCACAACCACAATTATTATAGACAAAATTACCCCCCTTCTGTTCAATATAGCCGATGGTGTATATTTTCTTTTAATGAACTTTCAATAAAAGTCACCACTAAGTTTTCAGCAAAAAAATGAGTGAATGTGTTATAAAACTTTGGAAACAATATAATTTATAATTCAAATGTCTCCTCCCTCCCTGAACTAAACGTCTTTTCTTAATAATACAATAGAAAAATAATTATTATAGAGTGATGATTAATAGATCGAAGGTTTTAACTGCCAATTTACCTAAGAACAAATATTTCCGAATCATTTTTCGACTAAACTTTTTAACTACTGCTGCTAAATCATACGATTAACATTTAATGTAGTATGACTAGGGTGATTGCCTTGGCACATAAGATTCAAAATTCATAGGCAATTAGGACTCTTAGACAAAGTGCAGCAACCAATAGGTTGCAATAAAAATAATAAATTTTTTTTTGCATTCTATTGTTACTAGAAATAGATTTATAAACGGTGGGCTATAGCATCCGCAAAAGCGTCACAATTGAATTTTACAATAACAGGACTGTAAATTTTAATGGTACCCAAAATTTTAAAAAACACGCTCTTCCATTCGTAGATTTAGAGTCTTTGGGTACTTTTATTTAATCTATGATGGATTCTACAAACTAGCAGTGTCCAAACTTTTCAGCAGTAAGTTCAATCTTTAAAAGAAGTAATATGTTTGTAATAATCAATGCATCAATTGTCTTATCCTTTTAAATCCCTGGATAATGTAATGAAATCAAGAAAAAAAGGATAAGACAATGATACACATCCCATACTATGATAAACAAAATTACCCCTTCTGTAGATTAAACTATTTGTTGAAGTGTTTAAAATCAACAAATCATAATTTAATAAAAGTATAAGGTGTAAGTTTGTACGTGTCATATTAATTTGCGGAATTTATTGCCTTGGCGGCATAAAAAAAATGCGGTAATGATGTCACACTAAAATAATAATCCTATATGAAAAGAACATTAAGCCATTTATTGTTCTTATTTGATAGCGTGGCTTCTCTATATAAAAGTTGCAGGATGTCTATGAGGCTGTGGGAGTGTATGTATGTTAGTGTGTACCAAAGTATCTAATTAACCGCAGAACCGATATGGTTCTCCTAAAGTTCCTCTAAGAGAGACGTAACCGCTAGTATTTAACACTGTAAGGTTCTATTGACGATGACATGTAAATTCAGAGTCCGTTTATGTACAGTACATATGCATTTTACTCGAGGTACAAATCTACATTTTTTTTGGAAGCATGGTTATTTTAAAAAAACTATCAGACAGACAAAAAATCAAAATTTTAAAAACACTACCATACAAATAAAAAAACCCTACTTAATTCAATTCTTACTCGAGTATATAAAAATGCAATATTATTTAGTTATATTATAAAAGATATATAATGTTAAAGGAAAGTCTAATCTACAAAAATGTTTTTTTTCATTATTAAAAGGAGTTTAAATGTAGGACCAACCTGTAACCCTTGGAAAGCCCCTAGGGTCTAGGGCAAAGCCATCAGTTTTAATAAAAAGCATGACAAGATTTATAAAAACTTTTAACAGAAACTTTGAGAGATTTATATTATAAAAAAAACAATTTAAAATTTAAGACATACTATAGAATAATTTTGGATTTTTAGAAATTATGAAACAAACTTCAAAGGTACGGGTGCAACATTAACCCCTCTTCCTACCCGCCCTGCCAAGCGGACCAAGAAAATCTTCTAAAAAACAAAAAGGACCAAGGAAATCTTTAGCAAAAAAAAAATTAATAAATAAAAATGGGGGGGGGATTTTTTTGTTTTTGGGGGGGTTGGGGGTGTCCCACCCCCACAGAAAATAGCTTAAAACCACCACAGGACCAATAGGTATATACCCTGAGGAGTAGAATCCGATCGGTTCAGTGGTTACCGAGATCTTAAGGGACAGACATACATCGTTCTACTTTGTATTATAGATATATGAACTTAAAATTACCATTTTTTTCAATAGTTAAACACTAGAAAACGTCTAGAAAGTTTTTATTCCAACATAAAATATATGTGCTTAACTTTTAGACAACTTATTTAAAGCATGTAAGATTAAGCTTCACTTTTATCTATCTATCTATCTATCTATCTATCTATCTATCTATCTATCTATCTATCTATCTATCTATCTATCTATCTATCTATCTATCTATCTATCTATCTATCTATCTATCTATCTATCTATCTATCTATCTATCTATCTATCTATCTATCTATCTATCTATCTATCTATCTATCTACCTTGTAAAGACCTCAGAGCACAGTGTAAACAGTGCAACATAATTGTAACTACTGCCAAGGGTGGGGCCTTGGTTTTCTGAACACCCTCCCCTAACAAAATTTTCTGGACAACTCCCCCCCCCCCCCCCTTGTTTACTGGAAATTTATTACTCCCAGTTGATGTTAACAAGAATGATATTATGCTTTTATGCAGTACAACAATATCTCAAAACTTATTTAGGATACATATTTCAATAAATTTGAATATTTGGAATTTTTAAACTACCTAACCTATTTATTTGAATTTTCACAAATAAATAATGAATTAGGGACATTAAACTATAAATTTTACTGGTTCTCTCATTCAAAGGCTCAACATTTTTGGTGTTCTTTTATCAGATATTGATTAATTGGTTCAGAAATGTGCAAACTTTTTAACAAATAATCTTGACATACACATTATGTTATTGTCCATTGTCTTATCACTTAAGATCCCTGGAAATACGCTAAAACTCATAAAAAAAATTACAACCTACTTTAATCATAGGGTCGCTTCGCTACAAAAAAGGAGTAATACACATGTACGAGAAAAATAACCATAAATATTTGCCATATTTGGGTGATTCCAAAGACACTATGGTAAAGTATTCTAACATATCAGAAGCAGGCTAATTTGGATCAACATTTTTATTGTTATACTATAATATTATGAAACTTAGAAACCAGAAATTTTTGAATTGCGAAAAGTCACAAAAAGTGAATTTGTAAGGGTGGGGGGTTAACTTTTAATATTAATATGGTTCAATAATCATAAAATATTTGTATTATGTGGGGGGATGTGTTAATAAAAGATTTGTTTATATTATACAACATCTAGGAGCTCTGAAATCAAAAGGGCTAGAAATATAGCTTAATACCATCCTAAGTCTTAAATCTGAAAATGAAATCGCCTAAAGTTTGTGAAGTTTACCTAAATTAGAGAACCCAATAAGTTTAGTAGTTTTTGAATTCTTAAGCTTATTTTTTTTTCTCATTTGTTAGTTTATTTCAAAGTAGCAGTGTGCTATCTTTAATCTACAAAAAGGGTAGTTTTGTTTATAACAATTGAGGATCTACCTACATTAATTTAAAGTCATTGAGCGATTTAAAGAAATGCTTATGATAAATTACAATTCTATATACAAAAATATTTTAAAAGTGTTCTATCTTAGACTCTAAAAGCAGGTTGATAACTTGTGCATTAGTCCTTCATATGTAACTAGCGGCTACGCTACTCTAGAGACCACTTCCAATTAAAGTGTCCTCGGTTTTTTTTTCTAGTGGCGCATATTCTGAGGGAATGATGGTACCCTCGCCAAAAATTGCACTAAACCTTTCAAGGAAAATCAAATTGGTTCTTATATAAAGATTATCTCATTAAAAATAATAATTGTTCGAAAATTATTGAAAACTAAAAACAATATCCTTATATGTTTTTACATTACAGCCAATATTGCAAATACATATTCTAAAGTAGTATGCTGTGTTTCCACTAATATATGAGAAAGATCGTATATAGCATCATAAATATGTAAGCTTTTAGTCCTGGGTAGGTTTAATGCTATTTTCCCGGGGGTTGATGGAAAGGTATAAATAACCAACCAAGGACATACTTATATTTCTCGTATTCATTCGAATCCGGTGGATAGGAACCGGTTCTCATCCATACGAAAAAACTATGTCTAGCATCGTATTATATCCAGCTTTCTACGAATATAAAAATATACAATCATAAAATTAAAACCAGTTTTTTTAGCCCATGCCTTCGGAACCACGGGGCTAAAAAACTTGTTTTAATCTTATAATTATCCTTATATATCCGCGGAAAGCCGTTTATAATACGAGGAAAGAAATAACTATTTTAGGACTTAAAAATAGCATGCTTAAAATAGACGTTCGGACTTTTTGGTAACAATTATAAGGTTGCTACGCTTTCGAAATTTGTCATAGGAATCATCATGTTTTAAATCGATTAAGCAATTCTAAGATATCTAAATAAACGAATTTATCTTTTGAATAGATAATCAGGGCCTTTATGGGAAAAGACAGTGAAAAATAAATTAATGTACCCCAAATTATAATAAAATTACCCCTTCTATAGACTAAAATTATTGGTGGAAAACATTGAACATTACTAGTTTGTAACACCTAGTAAAGATTCAATAAAGGCCTCTCAAAAGTTTTTAAGTCACCGAATGAGATAACAAATTGGGAAGGGGGTAGACAATAGACATATGTTGGGACTTTTAGCGATTATAATGAACTTTATATTTTTCTGCTTTTATAAAACACGAGAACAATAATATTTTATAATGATTATTTTTGTATCATTTAAAACAATTTTAAACTTTAGTTTCTATCTGTTTCAAGGTTTAGATATAAAAGTCTATATTATCATAAAAAATTGTTTAAAAACAGAATGCCTCATAGTAATAAGGACATACTAACATTTAAAAACTTTTTGATTTTGATTTCTCTAATATTATGCCTAATTGCCCTAGAAATCTCCTCAATCATATCATGAAACACGTTGGAGTAAAAATGTCTTTAAGATGTACGTGTTTTTATTTTTGATAATAAGTATAGATTTGCCAGGATTTTGAAATTATACTAAAATCATCATGAAAAGGATCAATAGGATCGGACACACGGATCAGGGATGGAGAGAACATTGTGCTGTTTATTGTCTAGTCCCCAAAATATTATAATATCATTATTTTATGCGTTGGTTTTCAAAAGTTTCAACTACTAATTGTAATCTACAGAGGGGGTAATTTTTGTGTATCATTATTGGGGATGTACTTTAATTTATCAGCTATTGTCTTATCCCTTTAGATCCCTGCTTACAGACCGACCCAAATCGTAGAAAAGCTTATGTTTTAAAAATAATACTTTTTTATAATAAACTTTGTTGATATGTACTTTAAATAGTCTATAATCATTTAATTAGTAGGATACAATTGATACCGGGTGCCAAAGGACAATAAAAGATAGCTAGCTAGATAGATAATGATAGTTAGCTAGATAGATAGTTGTTGGTAAACAATTAGTATTGTTTTAAGTATATATCTTTGTAGATAGATATTTAGATAAAACAATAATATTATAGATAGATAGATAAGAAAATAGATAAGATAGAAAGACACACCATGATATATAGATAGTCAGATAAATAGATAGTAAATAAGATAGATTGGTAGTTAGATAGATAGCTGTGAGAGATTCTCGCATAACCTGATAAAAGTTTCTACAGCTGGCTAATATAATGATACAACCTATCCTACAGCATATTTTGACTTTACTCCATCCCCTCCCATGATCATGGATTAACCAATATTGACCAATATATAAGGATTATATTAGCAACCTAAATTAACAACAAAATTATCCTTTCACAATATTCACTTATTCTATATCCATTTTTCCACGTAAAAATATTTTCCATTCAAATAAGACTACAAACAAATTTCATAATACAAAGGAGTAGTTGCAAGAAATGCATTTGAACTTAATTTATTAAACCGCACTTTTTTCCTGGTCAACGGTTTAAACTACATCTATATGGCATATATTTTAAAGAATTTCAATTTTTGACCACGTAGTTTTTAAAATATGAAGATTTAAAAATCGTATTTTTGTGATATATACAATTTTTAAAGCTAGCTTATTTTCACAAAAACAGCATTGCGACTAATTGCTTGTTATTTATTGTACTACAAAATTAAAATGTTTTATGGTATATTTGTAACTTTTGCTTGAAATAATTTTTTCGAAACGCACTTCATGCAACTATCCCTTTTAAAAAGAATAATTTAGACAACCACCCAGACGAAATTCGATAAATAGGTTACTAGACTTGTTAGGGTTGGGACAATTGATAATAAATTGATGTATATTTTCAATAATAATAAACAAAATTACCCCCACTTTATATTAAAAAACAAACTAATTAAAATTCAATTAAAGTAGCCATGTAATAAGATAAAACTTTGAGTACCACAATATTCTACAATCTAATCTCCTTTCCCTCTTTGACAAAAATAAAGTAAAATACTTGCTAACCTAATTATGGTTGTTTTTATCCTTGTTGATTGAAATGAAGCTGCTTTAAAATTGCTGAGTTTACAAAATTATTTTTGTAGTAATGACATTAATAAAAACAATCTGATTAAGTCTATAACTCTACAGTGATACTTTAGCATTAAACTGTTTATAGAACCCGCAATTATTGTTTTACAAACCTTGATTTTTGTAATCATTTATATTTATGCTAAAAATCTGAAAGTCCTTATTGGCAGGGATCTAAAGGGATACGACTATGGCAGATAAGTTGATGTACTCCCCCAATGATAATAAACCTTCTATAGATAGATTAGTGGTTGGAAGGTTTTGATTTTCAACTTAATAAACCAACCAATCAAAAATTAATAAAAGTCTCCAAAGTTGTTAAGTCAACCAATAAGAAAATGTTATTAGAAAACTTTGGGGACTTGTGTAATAAACTGCCCATTGTCCTCTCTCTCCATGGCATATTTTGGGGTGAGATACCTCCCCTCTCTAATGAGAAATCGCTCCTGGAAAAAAAAAATTCCCCACCCCCACTTTAGGGGAAATAACGCTAGTTATGCATTATTATTTGCTTTGTTTAGAGTCTTAAGTATGCCAAAACTCCTTTATTTGCTCTAATAAGGAAACACTCCAAATTTTCATGATGTATGATTGTTTGACACAGTTTACACAGACACAGACACTCCCTACTACTCAGGGATCTCAAGGGATAAGACAATGGACGATAAATTTGATGTACATCCCACTGGCAAAAAAAAACTTTCTCATGAATAAAAGTGCTGGTTAATGATCCAACCAAAACAAATTTTAAAAGTAACCATTGTTTTAAGTTAATAAATAAGAAACAGTAATATAAAACTTCAGGTACTAGTGTAATTTACAGTCCAATGACTCCTCCCTCCCTGCTTTATACACCTCTAGGATATGGATAACTAATCTTAATAAATAGTTATTTTGGAACCTAGTAATAGTGTCTAACTTTTTATCTTCGTGACGTAACAAAAATCCATCTCTTTTCTAGAGGTTTCCTTTCCCACCTCCCCTCTCATCCTTCGATTTTTGTTACGTCACAAAGATAAAAAGTTAGACACTATTACTAGGTTCTTATTTTGTAACGCGTCTGATATTTACATCGACATTTACATATGGCCTTATATAAGAGAGGTTATAATTGACAATACATCGATATTCTAATGACTACAATGTTGATATAATTAAAAAAAAAATTTTAATAGGGTAATGCTATAAAAAATTACATGACGATGATTTGTCAGCTATTACCATTTAGCCGACATAAATAGGATGTCATAAGAATAAATCTAATTTAAAAATTACCACTTCTATAGATTGAATTATTGGTTGAAAAGTTTGGGTACCAGTGTAATTTACATGCCAAAGTCCCCTTCTTCCCTTAATTTTCGACTTTTGTAATTTAAGTATTAATTTAAAGAATAATTTTCTCCCTCCTATCCCCTTGCAGAAAATTATTCATGATTTTATAACGTAGCTACTCTTTCATATTATTAGTCCAAAATTCCTTTAAAAATAGTTTGAATTTTTGCTTTATCGTTTCTTTTTAGTAACTGTTTAGCTGGGATCTTAAGGGATAAGACAATGGACGATAAATTAATCTACTTCCACAATGATGACTAACAAAAAACTCTTACTCTAGAATAAGAATATTGTTGGAAAAGTTTAAACACTTTAAGCTTGTAAAAATCAATATTTTATAAGGCGTATCATTAGAGTAAAATACTAGAGGGAGAAAGGGTTATATAACTGTATCTCCCCATCTGGCAGCTGCCTTGTGCAACCTTTCTATTGGGTCAATGAAAATCAACCAATGGTGTCGCTTATATTAACACAGCCAAGTAGCAGAAAATAATTTAGAAGCAGACGAAAGAGGTCTTTGAAAAAGGAAGGGAGGTAGTTGTCTGTATATACATCTATACTATAGATCTGTTGGCGTATCTAAAGTTTTAAGCCTGTATATGACGGAACGTGTTTATAAAACTTTGGGTTCCAGTGAAATTTACACTAGGAAGAAAGAGACATTACAGTTTGATCGGTGGTTTCCAAAATAGAAGTGTCCAAACGTTTCAGCTAATGATTTTATTCAATCATTACTAGCGTCTTCGCCACCTAAAAGCCTCTAGGGGCACTTGAGGAGGGGTAGTAAAATTGGGATCAACCACCTCAACCTCAACATTTTTAGTTTTAATCTTAAATAAAAATTTTAAAAAATTTTGTGGGGTTGTATTTTTTTCTGGGAGCGATTTCTCTTAGGTGGTTCAGCAGTTAGCAAACAAACAGACAAACATCCTGTTACTTTATCATAAGGACTAGCAGCTACGCCCCTAGAGGCCTCTAGTGACACTTTAAATGTTTTTGACTGTAAAAGTCTCTACGTTACTTCTTTATGTTTCGATACCTCTTTATGTTACGTTAAAGTCTCCCATCTCATTTCCTTTGTCATTTCTCTTGGGAGGGTGGATGTACTCTCCCCCAAAATAGTTATAAACCTTTACAGAACCCATGAGAAATGAGCGAGATCCTTCGGTGAAGACACACAGACATCCTGTTACTTTAGAATAAGGATTTGTAATATGCATCAATTTATCATCATTGTCTTATTCCTCAAGATTCATCGCCTTTTTCAATAAAATCCCAATTTTAATGTATGGTAAGTATTGACGTTTTTTCTCGATAAATAGGAAAATTTAAAGTTAACAACAAAGATGATTTTTTTATAAACAGGGATGACTCCGTCCATAAGTTAATCCATAAATAAAAAAAACATGGATTGACAAACTAACAAAGTATGCTAGAAAACATAAAAAAATCACAAAACCTTATGAAAGGACGTCCAATGGGGGTGTGGGCAGAAAGAAAAAATAATTTATGGTAGCCTTAGCATAGACAACCCCCCAATTAAAAATAAAACAGAAATTTGACCACCCCTCTTAAACATTTGAAAACCCCCTATTTTACCCCATCCCCCAAAGCAAAAGCTTTGACGTCCTTGTATGTATGTATTTTGTAGAATTACCAAAAGAAAGCTGGACAAAGTAAATCATATTCTAGATGCTCATTTAAATGAAAATCTTTTCTGAAAAATGTAAAGTGATTGTTCCAACCATTTATCTGATCTTAGCAGACATACACACAGACAGATAGACTGACAGACATCCTGTTACTTTAGTTTATAGAATTATAAAATAAATATAAATATCCTTATTTTATTGACCATTTAGAAGGTTTTATTATCAATTTTATTTTCATAAAATGTTGAAAATTATTTTTCTCTGCAAAATTATACAGGGATCTGATGGGATAAGGCTATGGACAAAATATATCTTGTTATCATTGCACTCATGATAAACAAAATTGTCTCAAAAATGTTGGTACCCAAAGTTTTTAGGCCAGGGTTTTAATCTAACTTGGGTGACCAGCAAGATTTACAGACTAATGTCCCCTTCCTCCTTCATAAAGTACGATAAAAAATATTGTAATATATTATTATATGTACATTCACATTCTCACGTCACTGATTAATACATTAGACAGCTTTCCGCGGATATAAAAATAAAAAAATATCAGATGTTTGCCCCAAAATGCCGAAAAAAAGTGGTATTAATTTTATTTAGTGGTATTTTAATATTCTGGGAAAATTATCTACAACACGATGCTTTACATGATTTTTCAGTATGGCTTAGAACCAGTTCTAATCCAGTGGATAATAACAACTTTCAAAGCCCTACTTGAAAATTAATTTATCTTTTATTTTACCTATCCCTAATATTTCTGATTTAAACCTTATCTAAAGGATAGAAAATGTTTTCTTAAAACAGATTTATTTTAAGAAGATAGAGTATTCGTACAAAACATTCAGAATATATTTTTTTTGCAATTTTAACAAATACTAGAGAAGTATATGAATATGTATCATATAAGATATCGTAAACTGATAGATATATACTTAAACAATTATATGGTTAGGTTTTAGGCTATTTTAACCGCAAAAATCTTTGTTTTTAGAAAGCTTTTAATTTGATTGGGTATGTGAAGGGATCTTAAGGGGAAAATAAGGTTGATAAATTGAAAACATCTCCAATGATTGACTATTTTGCTTTCGAGGCAATTTGTCGTATTTTTAAAATGGCCTTTCATAGGTTATTTTATGTTAGGTTAGGTTATATTAGGTTAGGTGATTGCCCTACAGGGTTAGGCAATTGGCCCCGTAGTTTTGGTAAAAGTTTTAGTTTTAAACCCAAACAGTTTTTTCAAAATTTGGCACTATGGTAATTTATAGTCTAATACCCCTTCCTTCCTGGGTAAGTAACACTATACGAAAGAACAATTTTAAAGATTTTATTGAGCAAAGAAAAGTTCAATATATTTTGTTAAAATTACAAATTAGGTTTTTATTAGGAGTATATTTTTCCCCCGGGGCCAACAGAACTTTAAAGAACATAGTTTTAATTTTAATTTTGACTTTAATTAAATTTGGCTGTATTACAGAAACAATTTACCTCTCTAGACAGCTAAAAATGTCGTTCCTACGACGTTGTAAGAAAGTAATTAAATAAATAGCAATTTTTTGATTATTGGAAGCTAATATGTGTCAAAAATTGTATACATATAATGGTTTACTGACAGTACCTGCCACTAATTTTATTTTTATTATACAATTCGTCGTTTATTGTAGAGAATTTTGAATATAAATTCAAAATATGGAAGGGGGGGAGGGGAGGGGATATTTTTTTGTTTAATTGTTAGGTTAGGTTAGGTTATATTGGGTACCTTGTGGCTCCGCAAGATTTGGGCGATGTAGACACGGGCAAAAAATAACCCCTCCCCCTTATCTTATTTTCAGTTCATCCTTATACTAAATTAACAGGATGTTTGTCTGTTTGTGTATCTGTGTGTCTGTACCGAAGGATCTCGCTAACCGCTGAACCGATCGGGTTCTCCTTAACAGGGTAGCTTCTCATACGTCCCGGGAAGGTTTATAACTACTTTCTTTGGGGGGATAGGACACCCCAAACCCCCCAAAAATGAAAATATCCCCCCAAAAAAATAAAAAAAAATATTTTTTTAACTAAAATTAAAAATAATAAGATTAAAACCAGTTTTTTTAGCCGGTGCCTTCGGCACCTCGGGTTTAAAAAAATAGTTTTAATCTTATAATTGTACATTCTATATTCGCGGAAAGCCGTTTATAATACGATGCGAGAAATAACTACAACTGTTATTATGACAAACATTAAATTGCTGCGATATTTATTTATTATTTCTGCAATAATTATTTAATATATTTTCATTGAACAAACGTACATGAGAGTATTTTTCAGCAGAAAAAAAGATAAGATTGACAAAATTTTAGTGCGAACAGGAATACTCATTCTAATTTTAATTTTTAAAAGCTAAATTTAATTATTCGTTTAGGTTAGGTAAATTTAGAGAGAAACAAGCCCTCTAGAAATAGGACCCCATTGGGCTAGAAATGAGTAATTTTTCAACAAAGTGGTGTTAGTGTTTGTCAGGGATCTAAAGAGATAAGACTAATGGACGATAAATTGATGTACATCCCCAAAAAAATTTGATAAAATAGATTGATTGAACTTATAACATACATGATGATACACAATATTACCCCTTTTGTAGATTAAAATAATTGAATAAAATCTAAGACTCTGCTAGTTTTTACCAACCAAATCAAGAGTATAAATAAAAGTTTTCAAGCATTAAACAAATGAAAGAAAGAACGAATGATTTGGGTACTAGTATAATTTACAGGCCAATGTCCATTCCCTCCCTGGGTGTTGGAACAAAATTGCTGCGCTGACTATGGACAAATTTAAAATTGTTTTCATATTAAATATTCAGATCTCTGATTCAAGTCTCAAATTCATTTAAAATTAAAACTTTAATCCGCTTGTCTAACTTTAAAATATTTTTTTTTTCTTTCAATTTTACTTGATTTTTAATATTGCAGTAAAAATGTAGGTATGTACATACGAAAATGATACAACTAGCGACTACGCCCATAGGGAAAAGGGGGGTTCTTCGCCATAAAATATAGTTTTAAAATACAAAACTTCATCCCCCATATATCTATAAACCTTTCTTAGGCCTATTAGAAGCTTCACTGTAAAGGAGAATCATATCGGTCCAGTTGTTAGCGGTATTTTACTACAGACTGACAGGCACTATTTTACTTTTTATATATCAGCTCCTAAAATAACAGCAGTAGGTCTCGTTTTGAAACATGCGCAATGAAAAATATACCTTTGTTGTTAAATACACAAAAGAACACTTTAAACTTAAATTATTAACATTCCTAGATGTCTCAAACGGTGTATTATCAATTTCACAAATTGTAAATTATCTCATCTTGTTCATTGGCTAAAAACTTGGTTACTATCAATGATTGGTTGGTTTCAGAAGTCCAAACTTTTAAATAATTTTAAACCACAGATGGGATAATTTAGCTCATCATCAATGGGGACGAATTTCAATGTTATTTTAAAGATATGAATGGAATGATGAACAGACAGACAAACAAAAAACAGTGTTGCGGAGCCGGAGCCGGGAGCCGTGGAGCCGCCATATTTTGCTGGAGCCGGAGCCGTAATTTTCGTTAAAAAACGGCTCCGGCTCCGGACTAGATAAGTATAGATGTTTTTTTTTTTATAAACTATGATTTGGTATTTCTGTTTTGTCATGTGCAAATGCCCTTTTTAAGTTTTTCAAGTCCATTTTCATCATAAATTGAACTTTTAATAACTTCAAAAGTCAAAAATAAAAAAAAGATTTTTTTATGGGGGAAAAAATTAGTCGAGTTTTTATTGATTGTAGGTCGGAGCCGGATCCGCACCAAAATCAAACGGCTCCGCAACGCTGCAAAAAAAACAGACAGTAAGACATACGGAAAGACAAAATAAGAGACAGACAATAAACTAACATCCGTCTATTTTGTAATCTGTTAAAATAAATCCTTGACTCCTAATGAACTATACGTTTCCATTCTAGACATTATTAGTAGCGGAGCTACTCTATAGATAATGTATGTCTGGCTATATTAGTCATTAGTTCCATTTGTTGTATACTATAATGGTTTTTTAATTAAATCATGGTATATTAAGTTTCAAATGTTAGTGATCTTCAAACAACCCAACTTCCAACAGCCCAAACAACCACATACTTATAAAGTAGCTTCTTTATTAGTTACTTAAATGGAGAGATAGGACAATAACCGATAAATTGACTTACATCTCCAATGATGACACACAAATTTACCACTTTTATAGATTACTATATATGGTTGAAAGTTTGGACACTCAACTTAATGAATCAACCAATCAAATTTTTTTAGCCAACGAATAAGAAAACGTAATAATAAACATTGGAAACATTGGGTACTAGCGTAATATAATAAACAGCCAAATATCCCCTCCCTCCCTACTTTAAACGTAGTATATGTCTGGAAAAATTAAAGACAATCTTAAAAATGAAAGCTAGTATTTAAAACAAAGATTTTTTTGTTAGACAAGTGTTTCAAAAATCATACTTAAAGATAAAAATAGCAGTTATGTTATCTAAAGCAAAGCTTTTTAAGAAATAATGATTATAAGTTCTTTTTGGATATATTCATTATTCACATCATTTTTGGAACATTTTTTAATAGGCTGATTAGGAATAATGTGATAGGCGAAGCATTTCTATTAATAAATATATAAGGCTTATATTGTAAGTGTGTCCATATATGTATATGTAGCATTCTATATTTATGCAATTTTTAGAAATATTCGTACGATAATTTAGGATCTGCATATTAAATGCGTTGTTTTTATATATTTGTTAATAACCGTTTGTCCGACAGTATCCCAGCCAGTGTTGCTGAGCCGGAGCCAGGAGCCGTGGAGCCGTCATATTTTGCCGGAGCCGTAATTTTCGTTAAAAAACGGCTCCGGCTACGGACTAGATAAATAAAGAGATTTTTATAAACTATAAGTCCATTTTTATCAAAAATTTAACTTTTAAAACCTACAGGTAAAAAAATATGTAGAGTTTTTCTTAGATATTTATTTTTAATGACACACATAACAAGTAAAAATAATAACAGTGTTATAATACAGGTATTAAATATTCATATACAAACAAAAAAATTGAATATGAATAAAATATTAAGGACAGATCAAATAATAATTATGTACAGTGTCAAAGGACTAAACAATCTCGTGATTTTAGGTCGGAGCCGGAGTTGGAGCCGGAGCCCACCAAAATCAACTGGCTCCGCAACGCTGATCCCAGCAATTAAACAATTAGTGTTAAATAGTATAAGTAGGCATTTTTATGATTTTATTATAACTTCTAATAAAAAAAATATATCAAATTTTAGATATGCTATTATATATTACTGTTTGTATTGTGAAAACGTCAATTAAAATTTTTAAGAAATGCCCGAATTATTTTGTGTCTTTTTGACTTTACCAAAGCATAAGAAATAGATCGTAGTTGTCTTTTCAATTAATATAGATGTATATTGTATATACATACAGACAACTACCTCCCTTCGTTTTTTAAAGACCTCTTTCGTCTTCTTTCTAAATTATGTTCTGCTACTTGGCTGTGTTAATATAAGCGACACCATTGATTGATTTTCAATGACCCAATAGAAAGGTTGCACAAGGTGATTGCGAAGGAGAGGTACAGTTATTTAACTCTTTCTCCCTCTGTTGTTTTACTCAAATTTTCAATAAATGTAATGTACGTATAGATGTATAACCCGGACAACTACTTGGCCCATCATTTTGGGACCTTTTTAGTCTGCTAGTGAATTGTTTTTTTTTTTAGCAATTTGGCTGTGTTAATATTTACGATGGTACTGGCTGATTTTCAAAGACCCAATTGAAAGACGGCACAGGGTCCACGGTGTGGGGACTTATTTAACCCCATCTCCCATTGTTTTACTATAATGTATTTTAAAACCTAATTTGAAGTAAAGCATTTTGCATTTTGAGAACTTTTTTCATTTAGCATTATCATGATATAACAATCAATGTTAAAACATTAAATTTATAAAAATGATGTGTTTAAAAGGTTTCGTGATTTTAAAGCTTTGTCTAATGTAATTTTATATTACTTTATAAATTTCATATTTTAAGATTTGTTATTTATCTAAATCAATATTAGTTACACAATTTTAGTTAAAGGTGCATGATCAGTAATATCTCCTAAAAGGCAGGCTTTACCTTTTCAGGGAGGGAGGAGACATTGGGCTGTTTATTATACCAGTTTACTAAGTTTAATAATAAATTTTCTTATTTGTTGTTTGATAACTTTGGGAACTTTTATAATTTTGATTTGTTGGTTTATTGTCTTATCTCTTTAGTTGTCTGGTACCTATTGCTAGAAAATTTTCAGTAAATCCAAAAGCTCTGTTTTAGTTTTGGCCATGCAGAGAAGAGTTTGTAAAACTTAACTGGCAGAAATGAAATTACCTCCCTACCCCCCCCCCAAAAAAAAAAAAAAATAGAGGGTGAATTGGTAAGAATATGAAACTAACCTCTGCGGGGTTCTGGAATAACTTCATAGGCATGATTTATGTCCTCTTCTACAGTTTCTATAATAGATAGATAGATAGATAGATAGATAGATAGATAGATAGATAGATAGATAGATAGATAGATAGATAGATAGATAGATAGATAGATAGATAGATAGATAGATAGATAGATAGATAGATAGATAGATAGATAGATAGATAGATAGATAGATAGATAGATAGATAGATAGATAGATAGATAGATAGATAGATAGATAGATAGATAGATAGATAGATAGATAGATAGATAGATAGATAGATAGATAGATAGATAGATAGATAGATAGATAGATAGATAGATAGATAGATAGATAGATAGATAGATAGATAGATAGATAGATAGATAGATAGATAGATAGATAGATAGATAGATAGATAGATAGATAGATAGATAGATAGATAGATAGATAGATAGATAGATAGATAGATAGATAGATAGATAGATAGATAGATAGATAGATAGATAAATAGATAGATAGATACAAAATGCATTAATTTAAAAAATATTTAAATTTAATCCTACTTAAGTATTTTATTTTGACTGACTGACTAAGACTTAAGAGTTTGTCTAAAAAAGAAAAAAATATATGTAACTGTTTAAAAACTAATTAAACCAAAATCAGTTAGAAATGTTATTCATTAATCAACGATTTAGAAAACACACATAGAAGAAAGAGTAGTAATTCATCTAAAGAAAATACTTTTGCCTCCTAAAATACAAAGAAAAAAACACTATGGACTCGGAGGCAAATAGGTTTTCAGTAGATTATTATTTTAATTTTGAAAATGACAGTTATTGTCTTTAAATCTCTTTTGGATAACAAACAAACCTTGTGGGAGAGGTATAGGAGGCGCTGCCCGTCTTTTATGGCCGCTACTCTCCGCATGCAGCTGATGCTGACCCATCAACTTGCGGCCCTCATACCGAGTCGGGCGCTCAGGAATCTCATAGAATAAACTTTGAATTGTTGTGTATTCGCCAGGCATCGGTTGGCGTCCGGTGCTTGAAGGATTGTGTAGGTAAAACGGCTCTGCCTCTTCCGCCGATCGGGACTTGCGCGATTCAGCGGCGGCTTTACGGCGCTGTGCCCGCCGTTCATCCTCTTCTGCTTCGACTATGGAGTCATGACTGCGAGAGCGGATTAATACTTTCTTTTTATCGCCGTTTGAGGCGGTTTGGGAATCATTGATTGTGGGTTTTGGCGATGATTCTTTAATGCTGTTGGACATTTGACTAGATGTTGATGAAATTGGTGATGGGGTTTTAGATTGACTAGATGCATAGCGGCTGGGTAATGCTGGGGGTAGTGGGGGCGGTGCGCCATTCTTAGGTTCATATTTGTTGTTAACTGGACTTGATTCCTCAGAGGATTGCCGACAATCTGAGGTGCATGAGAGAGCACCGCAATCCGATGCTGAACAACACTCATGCTCATCGCTGCTTGATGACCGCCCGCCAAGATTTTTAAGCTCCCGCTCACTAGATGACCGTCCGCTGCTATGCTCGGCGCTTGATGAGTGACTAGAACGGTTGTTGTTTGCCCGATTTTCTGTTCTTGATTTTAATAAATATTCCTTAGAATGTTCTCTTTCTTTGCGGCGTGGTTTTTCTGTAGAAAATCTGACCTCGCGCTCACTGGAAGAGCGCGGATCTTTTTCTCGCAGCTCAGCCGTTGCTGCCCGACTTTTGAGGCTGCTTTTTGTCGACCGCTTTGAGTGTTCACTAGGTTGGTTGCTTTCCTTTTTATAATGCCTTGATTCGGTTTTGTGATTGTCAAGATTAAATTTGACCTCCCGCTCGCTTGAACTGCGCAACTGCGGCGAAACTGTGGATTCGCGGTAATGGCGCGCCGCGCTTTCCCGATCCCGCTCACCACGTCTGCTATCCTCTGTCTTTGACTGACTCCTGTTTTGACTAGAACCTCTTTGGTTGCGGCTAGTGGCGGCAGATTCTTCCGACCGTCCAGATGAGCGGCGACTTTCTTTATGCTTATTATCATACTCTTCCGAGCCCCGTGATTTTCCAGACCTTGATTGTTGTTGGTGGTTATTATCAGTATAGCGGCCATCTTTATGACTTACTGGCCGCTCCTCCGTAATGCGCTGAGTGCTACGCTCACTGCGACTATGCCGCGACTCATTATATGCACTGCTTTCTTTAGAAGATTTTCTTGAAGTTTCATGGTGTTTTTCTTCACGGTTGCTGGAATGTCTGGGACTTGTATGTGGACTTCTAGTTTATGTATAATCAAAATATGTTAGTATGTAAAAAGCAAAACAAAATGGTTAAGTATATCAAAATAGGTAAAATCCTTCTTTATAAATCTTATTAAATCCAAATTGAAAAAAACTAAATTAATAAATTTTATAAGCAACACACTTTTAATACTTTAAAAAAACACTTAAAATGTTAGTAATTAAACAAATATTGAATCCTAATTAATTGTTAATATATTTACTAAAAGCTCTTGATTCTACCTTTAAATTTAAAATGTACTTTAAATATCTTTTTCTCTAATAGAACCCAAGGCTTTTCATGATATACTTGTACTAATCAAAATGAGACAAGATGTATTGTTTGCAGGGAGGGAGGGGACATTGGGATGTTAATTACAATAGTCCCCAAAGTTTTCGTCGGCGCATCAACTTCGGGGATTTTATTGAATTTTGATTGGTTGATTCATTAGGTTAGGTGTCCAAACGTTTCAATGACTAATAGTAATCTACAGAAGGGGAATCTAACTCAATTTGTCGGCCATTGTCTTATCCCATTAGATCCCTAATTAATGGGTTAAAAATTTTCTAATATACATTTCTATTTATCCTTTTCAACTGATTTATAAAATAAGATTCCTAGGACAACAGGGTACAATGTTTTAAGCGAAGCATCTCTATAAAGAAGTCCTAAACATGTAAGTATGTTCTTTGATAATATCCTGAATTTCAGCAAGTTAGCTTCAAATTTACAAAAAAAAATTAAGAATTAAAAATTAATTATATTCTCTCATTAGGTTATGACACTCTACAAGTGTTAAAGCTCAAACTTTAATTTTACAGCTTCGTTTTAGTGGATGTTGTCATCTTTGTTTTGATTCAAAAGGAGTAAAAATATAATTTCTTTTCAGCTTAAATATTTTCGTCGGATTTAAGAATAATTTTGAATTTAAAAGGTTTTGTTTGAAAACAAGCAGATTCTTTTAAATTCTTTTAGAAGGTAAAATAAAGGATATTTATACAAAAAAGTATAAATTTTGAAATTTGATGTAGTTTTTATAATGTTAATATTGAATTTAATGGAAAATTAAAGAAAGTTAATTTCAATTTTAAGGCAATGGACTATAATTCAAATTTCAATAAATTACAAGTATCCAAAGGTTGAATGGTTGAATCAACAAATAATATTACCTAATGTTACTTAAAGTTTTAATTCTAATGTCCCCTCCCCTCCAAGACAGGACAATGCTAAATAAAATTGCGCAAGGCCCGAACTTTTATTAGCCAGTTGTAAATTTTAAATTCCTATGGTTGAAACGTTAAAACATGTTAAAAATGTATGAATTGTAGATAAAGCTATATAAGTTGGAAAGAATTTTAATGTATATAATAGATTTGAAATCTGCATAAAATTTTAAGGATTTTTTTTTAAATTCTTTTTTTTGTATAATTCTTTATCTAAAAGCGCAAATACAATTTAAGGTAATTAATTTTGACATCTGTGATTGGTGGGTTGAAAACAATCTGCACTCTAATTGGAAACGCTTAAGTTTCATACATCATAAAACCAATTAGAGCTCAGGTAGTTTCCAATCCACCTATCCTATTGGTCAAAATTAATTAACTTAAATTGTATTTGCGCTTTTAAATAAAGAATTGTATGTAAAACGAATTTTATGAAAAATCCTTAAAATTTTATGCAGATTTTAAATCTATTATATACTTTAAAATTCTTTCCAACTTATATAGCTTATTGTAGATTTAGATGGGTAAAAAGGAAATAGTATTTCTAAAACTGAGAAAAAAAATACTTTTATCTCGGAAAATTTCAGGTTAAGTTTATAGTGGACAACCAACCAACCCCCATCACATTGCCTCATACTCCAGACTTCGGCGTTATCCTCTTAGAAATTTTTTTTCAATTTTATACCCCCCCCCCCCCCAATGGGGATTTATATAAATTTTTAAACCATTGTCTTATCCCTTAAGATCTCTGAGAAACAAGAAGTCTGGGTATTATCCTCTTAGAAATTTTTTTTCAGTTTTTTACCCCCCCCCCCTGACTACCGACGAACAACTATTTTAGGTTAGGTTAGGTTTTAGGCTAGCGAGCTGAGCGCTGCGCCTAGGGAGCCGAGCGCTGCGGCCAGAGTTCATAGTTTGCTGTCGAGAGGGGGGGGGGGGGTAAAAAACTGAAAAAAAATTTCTAAGAGGATAATACCCAGACTTATTGTTTCTCAGAGATCTTAAAGGATAAGACAATGGTATGAAAAATATATAAATCCCCATTGAGTATATATAATTACCATTTAATTAGATTATGATTATAGTTTTAAAAGTTTGAACTAATGTAACTGTTTTTTTTTTGTCATTATAAAAAAAACTTTTTATAAAATTAGAACTTTAAAAGTAATTGAGAAAATAAATTTCTTTTTGATTTAAGAAGTTTTTGTGATTATTTGATAAAAAAAAGTCTTTCTATAAAAACTCTAAAGTAAATATTTGTAATTAGATAGATAATTAAGACATCCAGAAAAAAATAGCAAGGTATAAAATTTACAAAGAGACAGCAAGATAGAAAGTAAAATACCAGATAGACAGTATCAGAAGATAGATAGCTAGATATCTAGAAAGGTATTAAATAGAAAGAAAGTAGTATCAAATTTAAATTCTTTCCTTGTAGAAGAAAGATGTGCTTTGGAAAAATGTTCCTACAATCTGTGGAGGAGGGAACATTGGGCTCTTTATTACACTAGTCCCCAAAGTTTTATGATAACGTTTTCTTATTCGTTGGGTTAATAACTTTTGGGATTTTCAATAAATTTTGATTGGTTGGTACATTAGGTTAAGTGCCCAAACGTTTTAACCACCAATTGTAATCTACAGAAGGGGTAATTTTAATCTAATTAATCTATCGGCTATTGTCTTATCCCTTTTGATTCCTAGTTTAAAACAGTTGCATCCAGTTTACTGAATACTATTGTGTTGTTTTTTTTCAGTAAAGAAATATTAAAATATTTACTGATTTAAAAATTTGTTCTGTTGTTTTTTTAAATAACTTTAAAATATAAAAGAGTAAAAATAAAATAGAAAAGGATTTAGTTTTTAAGATCCAAGTTTTAGAACTTTAACTTTTATTTGTTATTAAGTATTTACTTTAGAGAAAAATAAAATAGTTTCCAACATGGAAGACAACATCCATAAGCCATAAGTAACGAATCACAAAAGTCATAAAATGGACAAACGGACAAAATTTTATAAGTTTTATGTCTTCTGAAGCATGAACACAATATATAGACAAATGTGTAAAAGGGATCTTCAATAAAAATTTTAGCTTAACAATAGCAGCAATGTACTGAATGAGTGACTGATTTTGATTTTGATATATGTTTTTGTGATTTCTCTTGGGATGGTGGTGGTACCCTCCTCAAAAATAGTTATAAACCTTCCCGAGACCTCTTAGAAGCTACCCTGTTAAGGAGAACCCGATCGGTTCAGTGGTTAGTGAGATCCTTCGGTACAAACATAAAAACACACAAACACACAGTCATTCATTAATTTTGTTACTTTATTATAAGGATTTCATGATAAAATTGTGTTACTTAGGTTTCTATATAAAGGAACTTAAATGTAAAATATAACAATTTGAGAAAATCAATTAAAATAGATATGTAGAAAAATATATTTTGATTATAAATTTCCTTTCTGCGGGGCTTCTGCTAGATTTTGTTCCCCTGCCACCGTTGCTACCAGCTGAACTCTTATGTCTGCTATTATTGTTCTCAGGGCTTTTAGTAAATTTATTATTATCATGGCTGTTAGTAAAACCACACTCACACTCTTCCTCCATTTCGTCCAGACTACTGGGCCGACTCGAATCCGACAGGCTGGAGGCTCTGGCGGCTGTCCTGTGGCCGCCAGCAGCCGCTGGCCTGTGCTTTGAGTCGGCGGTTGCTGGTTGTTGTCTACCTTTGTTGTTGTTGTTGTGGTCCTCAGATCTTGAGCTAGTGCTATTGGAGCCAGAGCTGGGCTTATGCAGGTAGAATGGTTCTCCATCCTAGAAATAGACAGATAGTTAGACAGATATTTAGATAGATAGATAGTTAGAGATATAGATAATTGTATAGATAGATAATTGACTAAATATATAGATTCATTGGAAAAGATATATAGACTGTAAGTGCAGATAGATAGATTTGATGGATTGGGAAGGATTTGATGATTAAATATGCATTTTGAATAGAAATATATTTTCAATTCAAATTTAAGTAAGTAGTTTCATTCTATTTTCTCCTATCCCCTTCTTTTCTTATCGAATACAGAGTCTCTAGATGCTAGGGTCGCAGCTGCTAGCAAATTGATAAATTTATGGGAAGATAGATAGATACAAATAATGGATAGTTTAAAATAGAATCATTACTTTAAAATGCGTAAAAATTTATCACTTTTTTATAACTGTAAAAGTTTGATTTAGATCATTTTGAACAAGGATGACAACATCTCAAAAACGAAGCTTAAAGACTTGATTTTATAAACCAAGGAAGGGAGGGGATATTAGACTGTAAATTATACTGGTACTCACAGTTTTAAAACCACGTTTTTCATTCGATCTTTTTCAAAATCTTTCCCTACAATTACAATTTTGGAGAATAGTCACTTTCGTAACAATGCCCCTTAATGGGCGATTTGTCGTATTTTTAAAATTGCTTTTGATTTTGGTTATTTTAGGTTAGGTTATATTGATTTAGGTGATTGCCCCGCAGGGTTAGGCAATTGGCCACGCAGGGTTAGAGCCCCCCGCAGTGGCTAGAAATAGGAGAAAAGCTACTGTGAAAAAAACGAACAATCGCCCCTTAAGAAGCGTTGCCACGAGAAGGACTATACCCCAATTTTTTTTTATCATAATTGTAAATCAATTTACTGTTTATTGTATTATCCCTTAAACTCCTAAATAACATGAGAAATATTCACTTAATTGTATAAACATTTGTATGATTTTATAACGCTCTATTTAACTACATTTTTTTAGCTGTTTTCTAGAAAGCATATCTTCTGTAGTAGGACAATAAATTTATGTTTAGCTTATAAGTTACTGTACTGTTATTTTCCTATTAAAAAAAAACTTAAAACTCGGATTTCAAAGATTTTTTTGAACAATATCAATCAAATTATAAAGAGAACAAGGATATATAAGTTGGTAAGAGATAAGACAATGGTCGATCGAATGATGTACATATCTAATGCTGTTACAGTAAATGACCCTTTCTTTAGAATAAAATTAGTGGTTGTAACGTTTGGACACTCAACTTAATAGTCCAACCAATCAATAGGGTTAAGCCAACGAGTAAAAAAATTTCATTTAAAACTTTTGGGACTAGTGTTTTAAATACCCCAATGTCCCCTCCCTCCCTGAAATATAAAAGGTTTAGGATTATTATTATACTAATTATAAACTTTTTCGTTCTTGGTGATTTTGAATATACACTTTTAAACTGCAAAGTTAACGTTTGTTGTCATTTATTTGCAAAAATGTTCAATTCTAGAGCAAAAAATGCATTTAAACTAGAAAAATTTACATTAAAGCATATTTTAGAAAATAGATTTCTAAAGTAGAGCATTACCAAGAAGGATAATAAGATGCCATTGGACTACAACTGGTGCCCAAAGTTTGCTTTTTTATTCCTTTGATAATTTTAATACTGGCTGGTTCAAACGAGCTGTGTTCAAACTTTTCAAAAAACAATTTTAATCTACTGAAGACGTAATTTTGTTTATGATTAAAATATCATCCATTGTCTTATCTCTTGGAACCCTGAAGTTTACTGTTGAACATTTGAAATATTTACAAAATGTACCTTCCAACTTTGATATCAGAGGACTAATTAAAATGGTTTTCAGAAATATCTCAATGTCATCAAATGGACGGATAAATAGATGGATAGATAGATATAGATAACTAGATATGTATATACATATAAATAGATAGATAATAGGTTGTCTGTTTATTACTTAAGGTAAGGTTAGGTTAATATATATTTGTTACGGAATAAACCCGCATGGACCCCGATTGGGATAGGAATAAAAAAAAATAGCCCCCCCACCATTTTATTTCAATGTATTCAAAAAATATGGGGGTTGTAAGTACTTAAAAAACTGTTTTGAGTTATATTTATCCAAAGATAGATAACCATAACATCTTATTCGTTGGCTCAAAAACGTTGAGTATTTCTAACTTTTAGTTTCAAACCAGAAGTGTCCAAACTTTTTAACTAGTCCCCAGAATTTATAATCTTATTTTTATCACTTATATGTATATCAATTTCTCGTATTCATTCGAATCCGGTGGATAGGAACCGGTTCTCATCCATACGAAAAAACTATGTCTAGCATCGTATTATATCCAGCTTTCTACGAATATAAAAATGTACAATCATAAGATTAAAACCAGTTTTTTTGCCGGTGCCTTCGGCACCTCGGGACTAAAAAAAACTGGTTTTAACCTTTTAATTGTACATTCTATATCCACGGGAAGCTGTTTATAATACGATGCGAAAATTAACTATTATTGTCCATTGTCTTATCCCTTAAGATCCATAGAATGACAAGAATGGAGCAGAACCACTGAACCAAATATTTCAAGTCCTTCCTAAAGTCAATAATTTGTATTAAATGTACAGCACATTACTAAGATAGCTTAGGTCAAAATCGTGCTGTTATTAAATAGTTTAAAATTACGACAAAATCATTCTTTTAAATAAGTGTTGTACCTTAGAAAAGTGTCCCAGCAAAATTGCTAAATTAAACAGAATTTTAAAAGAGGGAGTTGGATTGTAAATTACACTGGTACCCAAAATTTTATAAATCCGTATTCATTTTAATTGGTTTAACAACCAAAGGTCCTTTTATTAATTCTTGATTGGTTGGCTTAAGCCAGTAGTGTTAAACTTTTCAAAAATATTTAAAATAAATATGTAATGTTTGTTATTATAGGGTATGTAAATTTATCGTCTATGGATCTTTTACTTTGCTCGACTTAGTTGTCAAGATAAGTTTAACGTAGAATTATGCTTTCAAATTAATCAAAAAACTTTTTTTTGCAGTTTTTCCAAAACGGTTGATTTTTAAAACAAGGAATGATTTCGAAGTTATAGAGTAGAAAGAAAGGTGAAGGATGCAGGGATCTACAGGGATAAGACACTGGACGATGCATTGGTATACATCCCCAATGATGACAAACACAATTGTTTTTTTAGTAGACAAAAACTATAGGTTGAAACGTTTGAACACAACTAGTTTGGAGTCAAAATTCAACAAAAGTACTCAAAGTTTTTGACCCAACAAATAAGATAGTTTTATCAAACTTTGGGTACCCGTGTTATTTACAGTCCAACGTCCCCCTCGCTCCTTGTGACGGATGTAAAAAAAAATAGAAATGTCCGCATCCATTGAAGCGAAGCTCAACAAATCAGACAAAATGACAAACGAATATTAATATGTATAGATAGCTTTTATTATAACTAAAAGGAATAATATTTACAATTATAAAATATACCTCAAATTAAGAATGATTTAATTAATACAGGAAAAGAAACTTTCAACATTAGGCATAATTGTTTTAGGAATCTATTTATTATGAGTTAGACTTATAAACTCTATTCTTATGTACAAAAGGATTTTTAGGGATAAGACAATGAACATCCACAGTGATAATAAACAAAATTACGCCTTCTTTTTTGTTGTAGAAGTGAATCAAGCAATATTAGCTTGGTCGTTTTAAAATCCTATTATAGAAATGACAAATGTTTGTTTCATCCGTTAAATTCACTTAACCGATTGAGTCCTCCATTTAAAGAACAGCAGCACAACATATGGACTAAGCCATCCTCGTTTGCTTAAATGATATAAACTTTTTAAATTAACAGGCGTTAAACCAGATAAATAAATTTAACTGATAGGTGAAAATTCTATATTTTTTTCTACTAGATGGATACATTTTTTATTTAATAACTTATACATTTTTATACCAAAGCTAATCTATGCTTGGTTTTATTAAGTTGAGTGTCCAAACGTTTCAACCACTTTTTGTAAAGGGTAATTTTGAGTATAATTATTAAGTATGTACATCAATTTGTAGAACATTCACTGTTAAAAATAAAATAAAAAAATAGCATCAGATAATACTATATATTCATTTCATTACTGTACAGCATCATCCCATACGTTCTAGCAAAAAAACCTCATTACTATATAAGGAAGATTCCAATACTGTATTGAGTATTACTTAGTGTTCTATGGAGTAATATGTATTACTAAATAAAGAATGTGCATTTTATAGTATTATCTAATACTCTCTATGGAATAAAATTCAATACAGTAGAAGGAAGTTTTTAATACTCTGGTTCGTAATTTTTGTTACTCTGTAGGGTAAGAATTGATACTAAAAACGTAATATCTCTGTATAGTAATAGTTATTACGGTATATAGTACTACGTGGTGTTATATATTCATTTTGTTAATACAGCAATTTTACGGGTCCAGGTCCAATACAACCCCAGCGTATCAATTGATACTAAATGAAAAAAAATATTTTTTACAGTGTTGTCTTATCCCTGGCTTTTATAAATTTTATTGGTTAGTTAAATAGGGAGGATCCATTGGACTGTAAAACTATATTGGTACCCAAAGTTTTATGACAAGATTTTCTTAATCGTTGCCGTAAAAACTTTTGTAACTTTTATTTAAGTTTGATAACTTGGTTCTAAAGAAGTAATGTCTTAACCTTTCGGCTTCTAATTTCAATCTCAAAATGGGGTCATCATAATTGGGGATGTACATCAATTGATATTCCATTTTCTATCCATCAAAAATCATAAAATAGGTGTAGATACATAATCATTCAATGAGGGAGGGGACACTGGGCTATATATTACATTAGTCCCTACAGATTTTTAATATTCTTATTTGTAGGCTTAACTACTATGTGAAACTTTTTTTTTGATTGGTTGGTTCATTAAGTTAAATGGCCATATGTTTCAACCACTATTTGCAATATAAAGAAGGGATCAGTTTGTTTATCATCATTGGGGACGTACATTAATTAACAGAAATTGTCTTATCCATTTAGATCCCTGATATTTATAAGTAAATGAAAATTGTGTTGATATTTTCCTAAATTAACAAGCATTTATTTTGGTTTTACTTCAATGAAACACATTACTTTTTAAAAACGAAGTATTTTTATAATAAGTTCGGTCCGTGCGTAAATCTTATCATTTTTTAGGAATATTATAATTGATCTATCGATTCTATGCTGATTCCTGTAAACGTTAGGTACAACTCTAAAATCGTGACAACTCCATAATCATTACAAGAAAGTCCGAACGTTCATCTAAAACATGCTGATTTATTTTAAGCGCATTATCTCTATGTATTATAAAACCTCAAAATGTAAGTCCTTTTAACACTATCCTGTATTATGCAATTTTAAAAAAGTTTGTTGGATTTCGTTTTGACTTAATATTCTGTGTATTAAGTTATAACATTAACGCCTGTTTTCAGAGCTTCGCTTTCATGTTTCATGCCATCCTTGTTTTTAATTTAGTTTTGTTTTAGAAAATCACCATTATAATTAACAAAGCTACTCAAGTATCCAAACTTCCTATAGAAAAATCTTTTTTAATAGCGAAGCTAATCTATGCTTAGAATATCCGTCTAACTTTTCGGCTTCTATTTAAGATAGGTGGCAAATTATTATTTTTCCGATATACTCTCTCGATCAGTCCTTCCAATCTAAAGGTACTTCCAAGCTAGACCTGTCTACCTTAGCCTCCAGAGCCAATCCTGATATATTCTATTTTAAAAAGTAGTAAGGTTTTTTTTGTCTGTAGCTTAAGATTTCGATAACCACCGAACTGTTTAGCTTCTTCATTTTATGGTGGCTTCACATAGGTCTTGCGATGGTTTTAGGCTATTTTATTTTTTAGGTTTGAGCCGTTGGATGGTCTTAGGCTATTTTTCAACCCATTTTCTACCCCTATGAATACAAAGCCCCTGGACGCTAGAGGCGCAGCTGCTAGTTACAAATAAGACAATTATTTGTCCAGTAATGATATGAAAGAGACAGGATATACAGAATTTGTGATTCATTTACTATCAGAAATCAGTTTTTCTCAGTTATTATTACAAATAGATAACTGGATTTTTTGTGAGGATTTTGATAATCAACGAGCAATTAGAATTAATATAAGTTCATAGTTTTTGTGTAAAATACTAGTAAGGATGTTTTGTTCAGATAACTAAAAGATAAATTATTTAGGTACATTAGACTAACTTGTGAAGATTTCTATAATCACACAGCATTTGCTCTATCTATTTATTCATATAATTGCATTAAACAATTGAGTTTTTAAAAAATATGCAAGTAAAAGATCACTAATCATTATAAACAAAATTACCCCTTTTGTAGATAGTTTCACTTGAATTGTTTTGGACTAACCAATCAAAATTCAATAAAAGTTTTTGATCCTAAGAATAAGATAACGAGGTTATAAGACTTTGGGTACAAGTGTAATACACAGTCCAATTTTCCCTCCCTCCCTAATTATAAGTCAACTAATAGATAGATACAAATAAAATACTCTATATTTGGCTAACAATTTGACCCTTCACTTTACCACAAGTTTAAAAAGGTATTTCTCCAATGATGCACAGTTTAGTTTTTATTAGACAGCAATATAATACCTCTTTATAAAATAAAGCGAAAATAATAAACAGTTTTTGATGTTATTTTAATCATTGTTTATTGATAATATAACACTTTCTTTTATCATCATAAGAGATCTATAGTATAGATGTATATACAGTTAACTACCTCCCTCCCTTTTTCAAAGGCCCAATTTAGAGTCGGCACAAGGACATTGTGATGGGGAGATATAGTTATTTAACCCTTTCTCCCTCTAGTGTTTTACTATAATATTGTTCTATTCGACATAAAAAAATATGTGAAAATTAGCTAAAATGATTTAACATCCTTTTCATTGTTTTAACTTGTGTTAGCATTGCAGTGTCAAATAATGGTTTGAATCTTATGTTTATTCAAAACAGACAATATAAATTTCAGCCAAAGTGCAAATTCTAATTTTGTACATCCTTATATTAAAGTAACAGGATCTGTGTGTGTGTGTCAGTCTGTCTGTACCGAGGTACGAAATGGTTCTCCTGTTCAATGTAGTTTTATAGGTAATGGAAAGGTTCATAACTATTTTGGGTAGGGTACCGCCACCCTCCCAAGATATATCGCCCCTAGAAAAGAAATTCCAACAGTATTTTAAATACCGCTTGGCAACTATATTACTTACTATACTTACAAAACATATTTAAAAAATCTTTTGCAGTTTTTTTGGCACATTTTGGAAGGTGGCTGAAAACCACTAAAAAACCGCCAGTTTCTACTTAATTCAAGGGCAACACACTATAAAAATATAATTTCATTTGCAAAAGGTTTTTCAATCAAATAGCTGTTTGTTTAAAGAAATCTAAAGGTGTAAGAAATATTTAAGAAAATTTTTCCAAAGTTTTAAAGCCATCGAATGAGAGATCAGTATAATTTACAATTTCCCTCCTGTTTTTTAGAAAATTAATTTTTAACAGTGTCTTCTTTTTGACCAAACTGTTCATTATAAAGATAAAAGAAGAAATTCAACATTATTAAAACCAATACACATCAGGGAACTAAAGGGAAAAGATAATGGCTGATAAATTCATGTACATCCCCAATGATGATACATAAAATTGCCCCTTCTCATGATTACAATTAGTAATTGAAACGTTTGGACACTCGACTAAATTCACCAACCTATCAGCATTTAATAAAAGTCCCCAAAGTTGTTAAGCCAACGACTAAGAAACTTTGGGGACTAGTTTAATAAACAGCACAACAACCTTAGGGAGGAAAGGGACATTGGACTGATTATTATATTGCCCCCCAAAGTTTTATAATAACGTTTTCTTGTTCGTTGACCTAACAACTTTGGGGGCTTTTGTTGAATTTTGATTGATTGGTTCATAAGTTTAGTGTCCAAACACATCAGCTTTTACTTTTTATCTACAGAAGGTACTTTTCTGTATCATCATTGGGGATGTACATCAATTTATCGGTCATTGCCGTACCACCTAAGATCCTTTTATGGAAAATGTGATTTAATCTTTCAGACAAAGGTCGTGTTGTCAAATAATGTAAAACTTAATTTAAGAGTAGCTTCGCTACAAAACGTCCTTTTACCCAGTCTGTCGTTGATTGTTTTATACAAGCAATAAATAGTCTAAGAATTGAGATTAGTAAACTCATTTTATAATTGTAAGAACATCTTAAAATATAAAGTTTTATTTCCTTTTAGATTTATTACTTGATTCACCCATAGTCTCTAGGGGAGGGTGGTAAAAATAGCCTTAAACCACCTCAAGACATTTAAAAAGCTTCACTTGAAAGTAGAACCAACACAAACAGGTTTTTTACTGAGATTCTCAGCTACAAACAAACAAAAACCATATTAATTTAGGATACAATGTAAATTGCTTTTCTTCTTGCCCGTAGATTTTTTTAGATTTGTCTTTAAATTTTTTTTCAGGAGTTGGGGGGGGGGGGGGGGGGAGGTTGACATTTTTTAGAGGGAAAAAGTACCACCCAATATTAAATAAATCAAAACATTTTTTTTATCATTAGGTGTTTTCCCTGAAAAGAAGAAACTAATTGGTCAAGCAGTTTGCAAGATAATAAGCTTAATCCAAACAGACAGACAGACAGGTAGACGGCAATAAAGAAAAATATACATCATTCCATTATGTGTTACTAGAGGCCACGCCCCTGGAAACCTCTAGGGGATTTTATGGGGGGGGGGGTGTGACCCCCAATTTTCAATTCTAAGTTTTAAAAAGAAAAAGTTATAATCCTTTCCTGAACCTATAAGAAGCTTCATTGTAAAAAGAGAACCTTGTACTTTATATAACAGGATGGATATATATTTAAATACATATAAACTTTAATCTGTTGTATGTCAAGAATATCACAATACTAAAGATGTAAATGGCAAATAAATCGCATATTAAAATAATAAGATTATGCTAATTTTTGAGGAGCGAAGGTATTCTATAATTCAACCATATTGAGCAGATTATTTGTCTCATTAAATGTATTGGTATAGATGTATACTCCAGAAAACTATTTGTCCCAAGTGACAAAGACCCTTTTCGTCTGCTATCAATTTGCTTTTTGTTCTTATGAAGGGACTCGCCTGTGTTTTTATTTCCGACGCTTAGCTGATTTCAAAGACCCATTACAAAATCAGGACAGAAACCCCTCTATTCTTTTTATCTCTCTCTCTCTCTCTCTCGCTATCTTTTTCTTTCTTTTTTATTCCTTTCTTTCTTTTCTTTCTTTTTGAAGTATGCTTTAAAATTTTCGATTAGACAATTATTTTCAAATATTTTTAAAAACTAACTTATTTTACCACAATAAACAATTTATAAAAACCTCATTTTATGGACGCTGTCATCCTTGTTTCTTACTACTAAAAAGATATAACTATTGCAATTCCGAAATAGGAACAGGTAAATCCATAAGCAGCTCAACAATAATCCAATATAGAAAGTAGTAAAGTTTTTTGTCTGTAGCTTAAGATTTGATTACTACTGAACCGATTGGGTTCTCCATTTCAGGAAATCTTCACATATCTCCTTGGATGGTTTAAGACTATTTCCTCCTAAGATTTAAGTATTATGATGGTTTTATTTTCGATTAGACAATTATTTTCAAATATTTTTAAAAACTAACTTATTTTACCACAATAAACAATTTATAAAAACCTCATTTTATGGACGCTGTCATCCTTGTTTCTTACTACTAAAAAGATATAACTATTGCAATTCCGAAATAGGAACAGGTAAATCCATAAGCAGCTCAACAATAATCCAATATAGAAAGTAGTAAAGTTTTTTGTCTGTAGCTTAAGATTTGATTACTACTGAACCGATTGGGTTCTCCATTTCAGGAAATCTTCACATATCTCCTTGGATGGTTTAAGACTATTTCCTCCTAAGATTTAAGTATTATGATGGTTTTATGCTATATTTATACCTTAACCTACCATTAGAATACAGAGCTAGGAGCGCATCCGCTAATATTGCAATAAATGACAAAAATCATAATCATTAGTCACATGATTATACTGGTACCCAAAGTTTTTAAAATGCTTGCTTGAATCCTTGGGTATTCTTGTTAAAAAAATGATTTTTTTAGGTTTAAACTAGCAATACCCAATCATTTCAACAATTTACTGAATCAGAAATATTGTTTATAATCATTGGAAATGTACATCAATTAATCGTTCATCATCTTATCTTAATCCTTATATAAAAGTACCATGATGTCTATCTGTCTGTACCAAAGGATCTCGCTAACCGCTGAACTAATATGGTTCTTCTTTACAGTGAAGGTTCTCATAGATCCTGGGATGGTTAATAACTATTTTTTTTTGTTGGGGGGGGGGGGGGGTAGCACGACTCTCCAATGAGAAAAGGCCCCTAGAAATAATATGACTTCTTCTTTTTTTATGCCTCTAGGGGCAGGTGTAGCCGCTAGAATTTTTATTTAGTAGCTCCGCTTTTAAGGCTATATAGGATTATGTTAATTTTTTCCTCTATTTCTCACTTTTTGTTATGTAATATTTTTTGCCTTTGTATTTAAAACAAGGATGACAACATTCATATGTATATATATTTAAAAACCATTTATTGGCAAACGGAAAAAGTAAGTTGAAGAGCAAATGTTTAGTGGCCATAAGATAGGTGGAGAGGGGGGGGATTTCATATTAGAAAATCACAAAACTTTTCTATATTATTAATTAAAAGTTTCGGGAATAGTCCCTTTCGTAACATCGCCCCATATGGGGCGATTCGTCGTATTTTTAAAATGGGTTTTTATAGGTTATTTTAGGTTAGGTTATATTGGGTTAGGTGATTGCCCCACAGGGTTAGGTAATTGGCCCCGCAGGGTTAGAGTCCCCCGCAGGGGCTAGAAATAGGATGCATAAGGTGCGATGTTACGAAAGGGACTATACCCAAAGTTTTTCGTAGCATGACCGATAGACTGACGAACAATGTAAGTTGTATTTTAAGAGGAGTATTTTCACAAAAAATCAGCGGTCTATTTTAAATAGCAGCAGATAAAATTAAACTTTAGTTACACAGCGTATACAATAATGAAAACTTAACATAATATCGGAGTTGGAGGGGGGGGGGGAGTCTGGACCACCCCATGGAATAAGTATAGGGGTTAACATTGACGTACATAACCTAATTATAAGATAAGCATCAGACAAATCAATATCTAATGTAGTATTTTATACAATAATACTAGTGGCTTCTCCCCCTAGCCTCTAGGAGCGTTGCCTAAAGGGTTGGTAAATGTAATTCCCAATATTTATTTTTGTCTTGAATTTTTATTAGAGGAGTACAATAAAAGATAGACAGACAGACAGACAAATATGCTGAAAGACAGACATAAAGATGGACAAACAGACATACAGACAGACAAACAAACAGACAGACAGACAGAAATACAGACAGACAGACAGACAAACAGACAGACAGACAAAAAACAAAAAGACAAACAGACAGACAGCCTGCCAATGCTTTTAGCCAAAAATTTCAATAAAAAATTTACAAGATACTCTAAAAGACATATACTACGCTTATAATCAATTTACCTTAGACGTTGATCTTGTTGATTCCTTCTTGGAGTGCTTCAACAGTAGGACCAACACCTAAATGGATAGATAGATAATCAGATTGTAGGATAAGTAGATAGATGGATAAACAACAGATCTATAGTATACATGTACATACAGATAACTACCTCTTTCCCTTTTTCAATGACCTTTTTTGTCTGCTACTAAATTGTTTTCTGCTACCTGGCTGTGTTAATATAAACGACACCATAGGTTGATTTGCAATGACCCAATTGAGAGTCAGGACAAGGCCACTGCGATGTGGAGATACAGTTATTTAACCCCTTCCCCCTCTAGTGTTTTTACTCTAATGGATAAAATTAAAGATGGATATGCGATTAGATGGATAGATAGTTTTATAAATGTGTATAGTTAAAATGATAAATGGATAAGTAGATAAATTAATAGATAGATAGATGGGCAAGTATTAGACATTCATTTATATTATATGACATTTCCAACAAATGATTCAACTTTTTTTCTAAAAACCCTTTACTAACTCAAGTATGATAAAATTCAAAGAATTATAGCCAAAGAATAAACAAAGACTTAGAATTGATTAAATATAAAAATCTATTACAGCCAAATATTTAGTTATAAACAGACGTACATACATTAAAAATCATGGGAAAAAAGCGAATTTGCGGGGTTCGTCGTATTTTCACAGCAGCTTTTGATATGTTATGTTAGGTTAGGTTAGGTTAGCTAAATATTAATGATTGCCACGCAGGGGCTAAAAGTATGAGAAAACCTACTGTGAAAATACAATGAAACCTCCAACTTCGTTTTCTTTCAATGATCCAAAATATGTAATCTTTAAGAGATGCTCCGCACCTCAAATAGCAAAAGTCATAGAGATACATTAACACTATATTCTTAAATTCACGGAACTACAATGTTTAAAAGTAAGGTTTATATACTTAAAGATAAGAAAATAAAACATTGGCGTTATTGGATTCTATGACTATCCCTGTGATGGTTACTTAATATTATCTAACCTATAAATGAGTAAAGTTTCCATAAAGTTGGTTAGTAATTGATTTGTGATTTCAGGGTAAACCGCCCAAAGAGTTGGTTGCCTGTGTGATTTTTTCGCAGCTTTATTTTTCATGGCTTATATTTTAAATTTCCTTGAAAAACTGCATTGATTTTGTGTTTAATCATTGCTTTTAAGTTCAATGTCTGCATGGGGTGACACTAACTGTTTTGCAGTAGCGAAGCTACTAACAATTTTGACATCTAGAATTCTATAAACTTTATTATTTATTTAAGTTATAAACATTGTTGTTTTTTAAAGAACAATAAAGAAAAATAAGAGTAAATTAGTAATTTGTAATATTATCATGATATATATCAAATTAACAGGATGTCTAACTGTATGTGTAAGGATCTCACTAACCCTAAAATATTCATGATTTTCTTATATAGGCAAAGAGAAGTTTTGTAACATTTTTTTTTGTGGTGGGAGTGTTTTGATCCTTACCTTCCAATGAGCAATCAAGTCTAAAAATAACCCCCCTCTCCCTAAATCTATTTCAATTTTTCCGTTTATATCTAAATTTGAAAGTGAAGGTGTAGCCACTAGTAGTTAAATCCATCAAAAATAAGAAAGAAATAAGCATTATTCTAATCTAAGGGCGGGCATCAGCTAATTAAAAGGTAGATTCTCTTTTGAATAATACAGATTAATAGTTTTAAAAAATTCTGAACAAAGTTTAAATAGTTAAAAGATATTAATGATGGAAAACTATTTGTTTTCTGCTACGGTCTACAGATAATAACTTTTCAAATCAGGGATCTTAAGGGATAAGACATTAGACGATAAATTGATATACGTCCCCAATGAAGATCAATAGGATTAACCCTTCTGTAGATTAAAATTATTGGTTTAAATTTTGATTAAGGTTATGATAGTCACAATTACCCCTTGTAATTTAATCCAAGTTTAATCCAATCGATCAAGACTTTAAAGATCCCAAACTTATTAAGCCAACGAATAGGATAACACGGTTATAAAACTTTGGATACCAGTTCAATTTCAAGTCCAATGTCTCTCCTTGCTTTTATTTACATTGCCTAAACTGTTAAACTGCTGGTCGGAAATACTTAAAAGGAAGAGTAATGCGAGGGGGGGGGGGGTTGTAATTTTACGAGGTCCTATTAGGCTTTGTACTATTCTTTTTAAAACCTAACCTGACCTAGGGTAAAAAAATAAGCACATCCCCCGCCCCCAATTTAAAATATTAAACTTAATAATTGATTCAGCCGTTTAATAGATCTTAATGCACACATTTACAAAAATATCCAAGTATTTTGTGTGGATTGGATGAAATAAAATCCAGATACAAATTAATCTAAATTCTTTGAATTTTTCGCGAAGTTTATTTACCTTGTGTACAACACAAGTTGCTTCACCCCAAGCTACTAGGGAGAGCGGGAGAGGTCAGGGAAGTAGCCTGAAACCACCCCAATACACCCAATTAAATAGTATATTTTTTACTACTGAAACGATTGGGTTCTCCTTTTTAAAGGTCCCGAGTTGGTTTTAGTCAATTAAATCTTTAGATTTAAGTCTTGGGATGGTTTTAGACTATTCTGCTGCTCTAACACTTAAATTCTGAGCCCTTAAAAACTATTAAAGAAAACCAACTTTTAATCTTTGAAAATATAAAAAACTTTTATTTTTTTTATGTTGACATTTTAAAAAGTTTTGATCGACAAGCTTTCAAAATAATATGAATAAATAATAACAAATTTTAATATTCAATATTTTCTTGATTTTAAATAATTGAAAATAAAATAACAAGGATAATAACATCCTTACAAGCGAAGCTCTAAATCAGATGGATGGACATACGAACATTAATATTCTCTAAACTAAATTGTAGGTACATACATATATTTAGGATGTCATTATAGATATATGACATTATAGAAATTTTCCAAGGGTTACAGTCAGACCGTTGGACCATGAATTCTGGATGCTAATCGATAAAGAGAATCTACACCAAAAATTTCAGCCGCCTATCTTGAATTGCAGCCAAGAAATTCACAAACTGTTTCTAACAAAAATATAGAGTAGCTTCGCTACTTAAAAACATAAGTACTTACGTCAGATTGATTATTTTCCGTGGCATCATGTATGGGCGTTTTTCCGAATCTGTCCGTGGTCATTTTGGCTCCTGCCTCCAGCAACCATTTTACCTGGACATTGGAAATTAATATTATAGGATTATTTGTCTTTCTGTTTGTCTGTTTATTTGTTTGTCTGTCTGTCTTTCTGTATGTCTGTCTGTTTGTCTGCTCGTCTGTCTGTCTATTTTTAGGTCTGTTTATCTGTCTATCTACCTGTCTATCTACATGTCTATCTATCTGTCTATCTATTTATTCACCGTATTAGTATGTCCACGGCTAGCGGCGAAGTGTAGGGATGTCGCGTCGTCATTATATGTATGTCTATCTGTCTAGTAATCTATCTATATATTTTTAAATCTATTTATCTATCTATCTATCTATCTATCTATCTATCTATCTATCTATCTATCTATCTATCTATCTATCTATCTATCTATCTATCTATCTATCTATCTATCTATCTACCTATCTATCTATCTATCTATCTATCTATCTATCTATCTATCTATCTATCTATCTATCTATCTATCTATCTATCTATCTATCTATCTATCTATCTATCTATCTATCTATCTATCTATCTATCTATCTATCTATCTATCTATCTATCTATCTATCTATCTATCTATCTATCTATCTATCTATCTATCTGTCTATCTATTTATTCACCGTATTAGTATGTCCACGGCTAGCTGCAAAGTGGAGAGGTGTCGCGTCGTCATTATCTTTCACATTAACATCCACGTTCTTGTCCTAAAATAATAAAACATATACAGTCCCAATGTTGATAAACAAAATTACCCTATTAAAAACTAGAATTTATTGTTGGAAAATTAAAAATAATTGGTAATTATTTAACCAACCAATCCAAAATAATACAAGTACCCAAAGTTTTTAAGTCAACGAATGAGTTAATGTGTTAATTTTGAGTACTATTAGAATAATGTTTTCTTTAAATCTTTTGAACTTTGCTTTTAGGAAGACAATTTCAGCTGAAATTGTTAAATTAGTAGTTTAGAGACTATTTTCAAAATTGTTTCAATTTACAAAAAGGAAAATGCTTAGATAAATATTAGATGGATGGATAATTGATTTTAAAATAACAAGTATGACAACATCCACAAAAGCGAAACTCTGAAACGGTAGGACAACGAACATTGACACATGTAGATTGTCAGAACTTAAAAAGCAGAATAATAAAAGGTAACAATATATCAATTTATCATCCATGCATTGTATTATCCCTTTAGAATTTAAGAATAAACCTTAATATCAGGTATATACCGGCCGCATAACAACACTATTCGAGGGTTAAATATTTTTGTTCATGTATGAAATATTTTAGTTGTTGCTTACAGAGATAACTATGCATAATTTTTAAAAGCGAAGCTTTTCTATAATTAGGGTTGGTCCGTACGTCTTAAACGGATAGCTTTTTATGGTAATTTAGGCATGTTAGAATTGGTGATTCCTGTAAAAGTTAGGAACAATTGGGAAGGTACTTTCACCCTTCAAAGAGAAATCTCCCTCAAAAAATACACCCCCCCCACCACCTTTACAACCTAAAGATATAGTTCTTTATATTCCTGTTAAAATTTAAGAAAAAGCTATTATTTAACAGTAGCAGTATTAATGAAACACCAAATTTCCAAAAATGTTTGCCCTAAATAATCACAGAGGGAAAATTTTCTAAAATATAAATAGTCAGAAAACTTAATGGATAAGACAATGGATGATAAATTGATGTACTCATCCAATTATAATTGACAAAATTAATTATTGGTTATTAGTTTAGACACTACTTGTGTTGGAATCAACAAATCAAAAGTAAATAAGAGTATCCAAAGTTTTTGGGCAAATGAATAAGATAAATGTACTATAAGACTTTGGGTACCAGCATAATTTTCAGTCCAATGTCCCCTCTCTCCCTGCTTAATAAAAAAGGTACAAGAATGATATTACAATGGACAAAATATTTATCTTTCCCCAATAATGATATCTTATATGTATTATTTAGTGGTAAATATGGGGGGAAATAAAGGATTGTAGATTTTTTTCAACGTAAATTTTCTTTGAATTATTAAATAAAATCATTTTCAGTATGGCTTCGAAACCTATTAATATCCGCTGGATTAAAACCGATTGTCAGCCATACTGAAAAATCATGTATATTATTGCATTAAAGACAATTTTTCTCTGTATTTATTCCTTTTTTTATTTTACTCTCCGTGGAAAGCTGTATATAATACAATTGATTTATCATACTTTGTCTTATCCTTTTAATCCATGCAGAAATCTTATTTTTTCCTGCATTAACTAGCTTTAAATGGGTCAAATCTTAGAGAAGTTTCTTTAATCACGCAGTTTTAGCTATTTATATGTTACTTAAGATCTTATAAACAGCGGGTAAAGGGTTCGGGTAATGGTTAGAGTCAATAAATCACTGAAAATGACACCTTTGTTACTAGGTTCATAAGCATTTTTTAGAAATTAAAAAACTTGGTAATTAATAAATACTGCTAATGTCTAAAATTGTCTGTAATGTGAAAACGTTGGTCAAATAGAAAAATATTTTAGGAAAACCATAGAACATTATAGCAAAACATGATGTCTAGGGGCTTCGTATTTCGAAGAAAAATAGCCTTAAACCAAACCAATGCTTGTACATAAAAATAAATTAGCCTAAAAGTCACAGGACCTATGTGATTCATCCCTAAAAATGAGAACCCAGTTCAGAACTGTTAGATATCTTCAACTACAGACAAAATAACCGTTAACTATTTTGTATAATAGGATAAAACAATTAAACGACTGCTAATATATTAGGAGTTTAACATAAGCAGTAAAGATAATTAGAAAATTATTGAAATAAAAGAATCGGTGGACCTTTAGAATTCCTTACTAATACCTGGAATCTTAATAATAGAAATACATAAGACAAATTAATGTACATACCAATTCGTAATAAACAAAATTACCCCTTCTGTAGAAAGAAGTTATTGGGCGAAAAGTTTGGATATTACTAGTATGGTATCAAAATTCAATAAAAGTTCCCAAAGCATTTGAGCCAACGAATAAGAAAACATGGTTATCAATCTTTGGGCACCAGTGTAATTTATAGTCCTATGTCTCCTCCCTCCTTGGTCTAATCTGTAGTATGGTACCTGATTAGACGTCTAAAGTGTTCTATGGGGAAATCTATTTGCTAAAAATATTTACAATACATATCAACTTTCACTTTCTTTGGGTAATATTTAGGGAGGGAATAGAAATTTGTCAAAAAATTAATCCTCAAACCCCAAATATCGTTCATCTACTGGCAGAATGTATAAATAGATTTCTGGCAGGTTGTGCGGCTATATGCACCCCCTACCCACTGGGATCAGGGTACCTATTATCGTACCTTAATAAGCCACTGTAGGCAGGTGAGATGACCCATTTGGGCAGCGGCATGTGCAGGGGTCATACCGTCCTGTGCTGGAGCATTCACATCCCCTCCGTCCTTCACAAGGTATTTCAAAACTTCAAGATGACCCTCCTAAAATATAAATATTATCAGGAATTTTCAGGGATAAGATAATGGACGATAGAATTGTGTATCGTCCCCAAATCATGCTGAACAGCATGTAGATTTAAATCATTGGTACAAAAGTTTGGAAACTGATAGATTGTAAACAATGATTATAAGCCATCGAATGCGTCTTAAACGGAACAATGAGAGGAGGAGCCCCCTAAAAAGAGATGGATATTAGACTATTTTTATAAACGTAAATAAAAATATGACGTCACTCATGACACTTTCTGCTGTCCCGCTTTTAGGGGCACTTAAAGAAAGAGTTTCAAAGATTCTAAGGACGATATTTCTTTGAAGGGTTCATATAACCTACCCCAAGAGCGTTATATACAGATAAAATAGGGTTGTCCGGATACTTTTTTGGATGGATACCGGATATTTGGCCGATTTCTAATGCCGGATATCTGGTTGGGGCGGATATTTAAAATGGTCCGATATTTTCAATATCCGGTATCCGATCGGATATCCGGCCCAACCCTAATATAAAATACTGCATTGTAAAGGAGAACCATATTGGTCCAGTGGTAAGTGATATCCTTCGCTACACACACTCAAACAGACATCATATTACTTTTATATACGAATAAAAAATTATAAAAATAAAAAATAAGATGTTTTTATTCTTTTTTTTCTGAAGAAGTACATAGAAAAAGAAAAAGTATTTGAAGATAAATTATGCTTATATAAGTATACAATACTGTATAGTGTATATGTATGTATGCATTTTTTTTCCAATATATCAAAAATATAAATATAAAGGTAAAAAGAAATTTCATACATCAATTTTTTTTGCATAGAAAAATATATTTTTCTTTCACATGGTTTTTAACAAATTAGCCAGTTTTTATAAAGATATTTGTTAAAAATCCTGAATTTTTTTATTATAGGTCTAAAAACACCTTAATCTATTTAGATATTAATTTAGTGCCTTCCCTTGAAGAGCCTGACGAGCATTAAACCCAATTGTAAAAATAGAGGGGGTAGTTTTCTCAATATGCCTGACCAATATCAGGCCCATTCATACAGTGCCCAAAATAACTTAAGCTAACCTGCGACCTAAAGTAACTAATTAATTAAATTTATTTGTAAAAAATTACTAAAAAAATAATTTTTGAGCACTTGTTTTTCTATCTATATATACATCTATCTATCTATCTACCTGTGCTGCAAGATAGACAGGACTAACTCCATTTTCCATCAGAACATTCGCACTGAAAAAAAAAAAAATATTTTTAAAAATTTTAATATATTAAGATTTTAAAGTAATATTGCAATTTTCTTTGTCCTTGGTATATTATTTGTTATTTATTGTTGATTAAAATACCCAAGTAAAAAAAAATAGGCGTAAGGATAATTTAATGTTGATAGACAAAATCATCCCTTCTTTAGATTAAAATTATTGGTTGACAAGTTTGGATACCACATGTATAAACAAAAAAATCAAGATTTAAAAAGTACCCAACATTTTTCATCCATTGAATACATAAATTGCTTGTAAATCTTTGGGTACCAGTAGAGTTTATAGTCCAATATCCGATTATAAAGGAGCGGACAATGGATTCTTTATTACACTAGTCCTCAAAGTTTTATAATAACGTTTTCTTATTCGTTGGCATAAACTATTCGGCCATTGTCTTATCCCTTTAGATCCCTGTCTTGATATTCATATTTACATCACTTTGACTTTAGCGTGGCATTTAACATATTGCTTGAAGTTCAAATTCTTAGTGATGTAATAATAGCCTCACAGGGAAAAGAGAATGAACGATAAATTGATGTATTTTCCCAATGATAATACACAAACGATACACCTCAATTAATGGTTGAAACGTGTTTACACTCATTTTAATAAACAAAGCAATTAAAATTCAATAATAGTACCCAAAGTTGTTCAGCCAGCGTCATTATAAAACTTAGAAAGGGGCGGGATTTTTTATGAGTTTTCTATGGAGATTTTCATAGAGGAGTAGGGGACATTGGACTGTAAATTACACTAGTACCGAAAGTTTTTATACCCACGTTATCTTATTCGTTGGTGCAAACACTTTGTTTACTTTTATTTAATTTGATTGCATGTTTCCGAATTTGCCATGTCCAAACTTTTCAATCGATAGTTTTTATCTAATAGTGCTAATATTGTTTGTCACCATTGGGGATATACATATCAGTTTATAATTTAGGGGCGCGGCGTATTCGCTAGACTATAGACTATATAAGGGAATATCAAAGAAACAAACATGTAATACATACACACAAAAAGTTAGTATCAGAGTATCTGTGCTTCTATTAGCATGAAAAATGTAAACGTTAGCAAAATTGAAAATATTTAGATGACAAAAACACTTTTACTTCAAGTTTAAGTGTTTTCATTATTCAAAGTTTGAAAGAGAGAGGGTAAAAAAGTACTTGCATTTAAATTTAATTTAAAACATCATGTTTTCAGTCAGAAATGATAAAATAAAATTACATTTAAGGTATGTTAAGTAAATGTCGAATTATTTAATACTTTTACCCTTTGAACCAAATCTGTTCAGCAGTATTTGAGATCTTAAGCAACAGACAAAGAACTCATACTACTTTAAATAATAGGATAAATGCTAAAGTTATTCCGTTAGGATACTAAATAATATCAATCTTAAATTAAGTTTGCTATTATTTATTTATCGTAGTTTTTAGCCCTATTTATCAAGGAATCATTTAAATTTTAGAAAATAAATATGCATGGGTTTTGAACAATTTGAAGTGCCGGCGTTTTCCCTCAATGTATCCTGTTCAGAACAGAACAACCCCCCCTCCCTATTTTGTAACAAAAATAAAAAATAAGGGGGGGGGGGTAGTTTTTTGTTTGTCAGTTTTTTGTTTATTAAGGTCAGGTTAGGTTGGGTTTTATTGGGTATTTTGTAGCCCCGAAGGGTTCTGTCACCTTTCCCTCCCCCCCCCCCCTCCATCTTATTTTCAATTTATTAAAAAATATTGAGACTAGGGGGTTTCCAGCGCTTAACAGGCACTTTGTGTGAAAGATACCCTAATATTGCCAGAAATTGCAGCAAATAAGTTTGACATTATACGTAAAAAAGGAAGGAGAACTTTTAAAGAAAATAAATTAATAATGTGTTATTTAACCCGATTGTTCTCTAGGAAGTTTCAGGTTCGAGTTTGGATCTCATATTTTTGCTATTTAAGGGATTAGGCAATGGGCGTTAAATTAATGAACACAATTACCCAATATGTAGATTAATATTATTAATGAAAAAAGGTTTGAATACTACTAATTTAAACCAAACAATCAAGATTTTAAAGGACGAAGCCCAATCTGTCCCACTTTTGAGCAAGACGATTCTCTTTTTTCCCATCTCTTTTGAAGAGATTTTCTTCCCCCCTTCCCTTTTCTTTTCCTTTTATATGACGTCATATAGGAATCGTCTTGCTCAAAAGTGGGACAGATTGAGCTTCGTCTTTAAGAGTTCCAAGAAAAACAATAATACACTGGTACCCAAAGTTTTTTAACTAAGTTATCTTATTTGTGCTCCAAAACTTTGGGTACTTTTTATTGAAATTTGGTTAGTTAGTTTTAAACTAGTAGTGTATATATATCTATATATTAATTTTGTTTATCATTAATGGGGATGTATACAAATGTACCGTCCATTTTTTTTATTTCCATTACATCTCCCTGCCGGTATTTCTAAGTATATACTTAAACTAATAAAAAACTTTTCTAAACATTTTGACAAACGCTGCTTGAAGCTAATGGATAGATACTTAGTTTTTTTTTTAAACGAAGCTACTCTGTAATTTATTTTGTGCGTCTGTACGTACGAACAAAATTTGAATTTGTGTGTAAATATTCTTTTTTTTTGTTGGGGGTAGGGGGGATGGGTAACTGGGGACTTTTTATCTAGAGGAGATTTATATAGGAAGGGTGGAGGTATACCTCCCCTCGTTATATACACATACAGACTTACATATTTACATCCTGTTACTGTTATATAAGGATTAATTATCTAATTATCTATATTGTTACGCTTATCATGAATATAATTACCCTTGTTATTTTTCTTTCTCAAAAAGTTATAAAAATTGTATTTGACGTATAACTTAGGAAGAGGTGTGTAAGATATATTTATAGATTATTTTCATTTAGTTGCAAAATTTTAAACTTTAAAAAGTCATAATGTATATAGTATTTGATAAAAATAGAGGCCTGTAGGGGTATTTTAGAAAGTAAACGGGAGGGGGGGGGGGAGGGAGAATCGATCATCTCCATTTAAATTTTAGTTTTTAAAATTTGTAGTCAAAATTAAATTTTTGGGTGTAAATTATTTTTATTGAGACAATTTTTCATCCCAAAATAGTTGTAAACCTTTCTCGGGCCTAAAGAAGCTTAACTGTAAAGCAGATACATACTTAAAAAAAGTACATCCTTTCTATAATTGATTTTAATTATAAAACCTAAAAAGCAAAATAAAATTTTAAGTAAATTATGTAATTTTAAATAAACAATATATGTATGTAGTAACCAAATAGCAGTACAATTTCAAATATTAAAAAAGTTAAATTAAAAGGAATACTCTCATTTCTATATTTTTACAATATGGCTTCGAAACCGTTTAATATTCGCTGTATAAGAACTTATACTGAAAATTATGTATTGCATCGTATACTTCATAACAGCTTTCCACGAATAGTGAAATGAAAAAAAATATAAGATTAATTCAAGTTTTGTTAGCCCTGAAGGGTCCGATAAGTGACTTTATTTAGTATTCATTTGTTATAGGAGAACCATATCGGTTCAGCAGTAAAAACAGGATCGGTACTGACAGACAGACATCCTGTTATTTTTATACGTTATGCATAACAACTTTATTCAATTTTCAATGGTTGGTTCATTAAGTTGTGTGTCTAATCGTTTCAATCTCTAGTTGGAATTTACAGAAAGGGTAATTTCGTGTATCTTCATAGGGGATACAGATCAATTTAGAGACCATTGTCTTATCCCTTCAATCCATAGCTTTCTGTAATTGTTATCAATTAAGGATAAAAATTTGAACTGTCCTTTTTTAAAGTTGAAATTAATTAAAAGTTTAAATTATTCAAAAACATACTGAGATAAAGATATATGAAGGTTGATTAAGATATAATAATCTTTACAGTATAGCTTTAACACTTGTTATAATCCGCTGGATTAGAACCGGTTTTCAGCCATACTTAAATATTATGTATTGCATCGTATTATATCCAATTTTCTACAAACTAGTTTTAATCTTATAATTGTACATTTTATATCCGCGGAAAACCGTTTATAATACGATACGAGAAATAACTATTCCGCCATTTATATTTCCCTGTATCCCCTTAAACAAACCACTAGTACTTTAAACAACAAAATAAACTATTCCAAAAACTTTTTGCAAATTTCTTAGTAAATCAAAATGGTTCCCTTAAATTAAGAAAAATGTGTAAAGCTAAGAAAACAAATGAGTTTCACAATTGTATTTTAAAAGCTTTAAAAAAATAGTTCTAGGACAAACGCAGGAGTGACAAACGTCAGATAAGACTCAGAAATGTCCTTAATATTAGGTTAATTAATCATTTTTATACAGGTTAGGATAGGTTAGGTTGAGAGACGAATATACAAATAATCCATTCGCATGGGTTCGGCATTTATTATACCTATAAGAAGGTTTAAAATAGGTTAGGTTAGGTTATGTGTCCACTCCGACGTTTGTCACTCCTGCGTTTGTCCTAGGACTAGCATCTATAGTAATGAAATTTGCTTCCACAAATGATAATAAAAATAACACCAAACTAGAAATAGTCAACAAATCTAACTATTACTTTAATAAATTAAAAACCAAAGTTATTAGAGCTATTCTTATTAGACATTTGAAAAAAATTAAAATATATGGGGGGAAGGGTAACAGGGTTAAATTGTAATAAAATGGGAAATTTTCAAAAATGAAGAATTGAGAGTTGTTTTTCCTGAAGTTTATATCAACTGTAAAATGTTATATAATCAGTTGCTTTACATTTAATGAAATGTAGGTAATAAAGAAAAACTATTTAGCCTCTATCTTATTAAAATTACTTAAAGAAAAGATGCTTTATAAATTGTGTTTTATGATTTGATAATAATTAAAGTATGCTTTTCACACCCTAATTTTTGTTGGTTAAAAATATAATGAAGGCACAAAATTTGGCAACTTCATGTTGTTTTATAATCAAGGATAATTGTCTAAAACAAAAATTTTATTTATATGGGTTATAAACTTTCCTGGGACCTGTATGAAGCTACATTGTAAAGGAGAAACATATTTGTTCAAAGGTTAGTGAAAATATTTGGATTGGGACAGACATAAACACCCACACACAGATCCTGTTACTTTATTTAAAAATTTAAGTGTTAGTTTGTACAAAATCAGCTCCTCTATCTTTCATCTACTTGAAAACTAGAGAATCAATATACTAGAAGTTAGTTTGTTATTTCAAGTGTTTAACAATCCTTTGGCAGATTGAGACAACTATTGTAATCAAAAAATAAAATACTGTTTAGTAGCAAATCATTTCTATATAGCTGTATGTCTGTTTAGGGATGCTAATGACGGTGTGCTTGAATCATATTAAGCTCCATAAAACTTCTAAATAGAAATGATATTTTTTATTCAAAATAGAATTATTTTGTTTTTGATTTGCTAATTATGAACATTATTGTCCTAGGTGATGTTTACTTTGTGTAAATGTTAAGCTTTATTTTTATCTTATTTTTTAGAATACTTCTTCAAACTGCTGTTCCTGTAAGAAGCAAAGTTTGACAGCAAATTGGAAAACTTCACACTTGGAAATGATGTAAGCTTTCAGAAAAAAAGTTTTACAGTACATGCAAAGGTAAAGAATCTGAGAAATAATTCTGGCAAAATATACAACTAAAATTAAATCTAATGATGTTAATAATATGTTCAAACAAGATTAGTTATCAGATAAACACACAAAACCCAACACAACAATCTTGCTCACCGCTTCAAACAAGAGCTGCTATACTTCAATTTTGAAGTGGGGGGTAGGGGGGCATTAGCTGCCTTAGCTGTTGGCCCCCCATAGAAGTAGATTTCTACATCCTCAGGGATAAAAGGCTTTGATTTGTCATTTGTTTTAACCTTTTTCAGCCTTTTCCTGTGATCTTCCTTAGCTATATCCCTGACTAGAGATCTGACATCACTGTTAAATACACGGGGAGCAATATTTCTGTGGATCACCTTGCCCACCTGTATTTCACTCTTGTCACTGGTTTCAGCTGGCTTCAGCTTGTGGGCCATGTTCTTAAGTTCATCATGAACTGCACTTAAGGCGTTTGATGGGGATGGAAGGGAGGCCTTGGAAGCTCCATCTGTTTGTGATGGAAGTGGGATTAATAATGATAAGGGTGGACGGGGTGGTGGTGGAGCAGGAGGGGGAATTGGGGGAGATCTGTGAGACTTTTCTGAAACACTAGTCTCAACCTCCATTTTATCACAGCTTTTCTCAAAGGATCTGGACTTGCTGATACTGCTTGGGTTCATCAGGTCAGCAAATTCTTCATTGAAAATCTCATCAATAGCACCACTGCGCATGGCATCAAATCTCTCCTTATCCTTCTGCTTTTGTGCTTCAACATCAATAAGAAATGCATCAACTCTGTCAATGATATCACCAGATGGAATATCACTGTCAATATCCCAGGCCTCTAACTCCAAAGTTTCAAGCATTTCATACTTTGCTTCATAGGTGAATGATCTGGTGAGGCCAATCTGTTTGATTTTTTCTTTACATTCATCTGTCAGGTAGAGGGCATCAGGACAAACAGGATCCCCATCCTCTAGGCCCATATGCATAATAGAGCCCTTGCTCAGTCTACCCATGTTTTCACCACATATATAACAGACAATGTCATCAGCATTGGCTTTCTCTCTGCTAACTTTTCTGACAGTTTGGTTGCTGGAAGAAGGAACATCAAGTTCAGCTGTTGGACTTCCATCTTGGATGCTGCATAAAGATTTTGATCCAATACCTAAACATGAATAAGTTATCAATTAAGAATCATGTTTGATACAAAAATTAAATGAAATAGTAAAATCTTGAAAAGTTTACAAAATTGAAAACAAATAAATAAGAGGTAAAAACTCAACCTGAATCAATGCTTCTTCTTTGTTTTGATAGAACAGCAGCAGGAATAGTTGGACTCTCTGATCTATTTTCATCTGTGTCCATTGTAAAGCTGCTAACCATATCACTTGAGGGAGTATTATTACCAGATCCTATGCCATCATCATTAACTCCTGGCTCTGCATTTACACCATTTCCCTTTTCATTAAAAGCACTTTTGATAGCAGACATATCTTGAAGAATTTGCTTGCGTTCATTTCTCAAAGCTTTAATTCTTGTGAGCATGTCATCTAAGCCAGCATCAGATGCAAAGCTTTGAGGTCTGTTGGGTTTTTCAGGAGTTGACATTTGTCTAAGTAAAGGATTAACAGGTAAGTTGTCCTGTGAACCTGCACTACCTGACTGCTGTGAAGCTTCCAGCTTTTTCTGTCTAACAAAGGCAATTTTACGCTGTGTTTCTTCATCTAGTAAATCATTCAAAGCAGACTTTGCCTGAGTAGCCTGACTCTCTCCTCCTGTCTGGCCTAACATTGCTTTCCTTTTGCGTATGAAATCAATTTTTCTTTGCATATCATCAGGTAACACACTTGGATCCGGAATTGCTGGGCATGATATTTGCTTTTTGTAAGAATTCTTTGTTGTCAAAATGTCAACTTCAGCACTTTTTAATTCAGTTGTATCTAGTTCTTTAATACATGTATCATTCACAGGTTCAGTTATATTAATTTCAGGGTTAGTTTCCATTTTTTCCACAAGTTGTTCCACTTCATCAGCTTCTTCAGTGCAATCATTTGTATTTGGTTCATCATCAATATTATCAGTACTAGTTTCCATTTTATCATCTACATGAGTGTTTTCTTCTGTGATTTGAATATCATGTTCTAGGGATTCTTGAACTTCATCTTTATTTATAATTTCATCACCTTCTTCATCCTCATATTCCCATTCAGATTCATTATCATTGTTATCAATAACCTCATCATCTTGCTTACAATCATCAATAGCAACTGATATATGTTCTGATGAATTTGCTTCTACCATGTCATGTTCAGCAATATTTTCATCTATTTCAACTTTGTCCTCTTTGATTTCAACTGAATCTGTTTGAACAGTTGTATTTTTTATATTTTCATCAGAGACTTCATTGTTACTATCAACTTGAATAGGCTCATTTTCAACAACTTTAGAATCCTCATGGCAATGGTTGACTTCAGTGGCCTCAAAACTGTTAGACTCCATAAGCTTTTTCATCCTTCTCTCCCTTTCCTTGTTGACCTGACTCTCCATCCAGGCAATCCATTGGGCAGGATCATCACTGAATGCACATGGTTCAGGATCTGTTACATAATGTGGAAGCTTAGGTTTCATTGCCTCAATCTGCTCTTTACTAAGAGTATTTGTGGGTGATTCATCCTTTTCCTCTTCAACTGTGGTTTCTTCTTGTTGAATTGGAATTTTGATTGTTTGTTCTACAACAGCTTCCTGAACCTGACCCTCCTCACTTTCCTCTTCATATTCACTGTCAGTAACATATTCATAAGAGTACTCAGATTCATCATCAGCATTATCATACACACAAACATTAGATGCTGCCATGCTGCTGTAAGGTTGGTGTATTATTTAGCAAGCTGTTATCAATATGGGTTAGAGTGTGGATAGTTTATAACTTGCAAAGTGCAGTTTAATGCTAGATAAGAGATTGGTAAGTTGGTTGTGAACGTGCTAGCAAACTACTGTTAGAACCTGCCTTGGTGTTTCCACAATCTGTGTTGCTAGTTGTGTAGGATTTGTTTTCATCACTCCCCACGGGGTTTGAATAAGAGGCATGTTTTAATTTCAAAACATTCTAACTGCCATGCACAAAACACACTATTATGCAACAAATGTTAACAGAAATGGAAAAGAATTTTGAACTTTTGATTAATCAATTATATTTTTGGTCACTCTGGCTTTTACTGGCTGCAAAACACTATCTCTGTTCAGCTTTCACAAGTATTTGCATCACAGCACTACACAACATTTTTTCCTCAAATTAGGCCCATGTTGAAATATTTCAAATTTAGCACAATTCTTATTTTTTTTAATTGATAGAATAGTTAATCTATAAAAATGTAGTGATAAGTATACAAAAAGAAATGTAGAAATATATTTTTTTCAAGAAAAAAGCTTTTCATAATTAGACAAAAATGTATGTTATGTACATATGTCTAAAGAAATGACTTGTTTTTCCAAGAAAGAACTAAGTATGACAAGAACTGTAGAGAAAAGATAACTAAGAAATCTAATTTACATCTTCATAATTTGCTTACTCAACTTTATCTTAACTTGTCACTGTATTTTGCTTTACAATTATGTTAAAAATTTTTTCATGCTTTTTTTTGGCACAAAAATGATATAACATTGCTTATTATTGTAGACCAATACCAAGCATTATAGAAAAAAAGGCAATTAAAAAAAATTATGTCAAGATGGATTATGGATTTTTGTCGATATTTCACAAAAAAATGAAAAAATCTATAAGATTTAGAACTATTGTAAAGCATATATTTACAGATTTAAAGCAAGATAATTAATTAATGTTTGTGGGCAATTTTTGGAGGATTTCCTGACAGCTCAGAGGTCACTAGAGAAGTGTTGACCAGAGTCTAGAAAGCTTGGGACCTTTCCTGGCCTACGGCGCAACTAAATCTTACAAGTTCACCTATTTTTCCAAACTCTGCACTAAGGATATATTTTCATTATCAATTTCAAAGGAGGGACAGGAGATGTTATTACCAAAATTTTAAAAAAGTTGTAAAACACTTTTTTTGTAAAAACATTAATTTATGATACAAAATATGAAGTTTTATAAAACTATGGTGTAATTTTTGTAAACAAATAAATTGTCCGACTTAAAGTGTTCAGCAAAATATTGCTTATTGAGATGTAATGTTTATCTATAAACTTTTTTCCAGTAAGAATTCAAAACCGATAATTATCCTTTGGATTAGAACTTTCTCACAGCAATAATGAAAAATCATGTAGAGCATACTATTACTATTCCAATTATTTTTCAGAACTCCTATAACTTTTTTTAAGGAGGAAAAATTTGTTATTTTAATGAAATATTTTTCGATAAAATTCATTACAAATAAATAATTAGGTAAAGCAAAAATAATTAAATTTATAGTAATTAAGATAATTAAATAATTCTAATAATTTTTCCCCTTTTATTTTTCAACCCTATTGGAAAGAGCTAGATTAAAGCTACCTATGTCTATAAGTAGCGCAACAAAAAAAACTCAACAAATAAAAAAGAAAATGTACAGTCTGAGGGCAGTTTGAGTAATTGTATTGTTCAAAATACAGTATGTCCTCTAATAACATAATATTTCTAAAAGCGAAGCTTTTCTATAATTAGGGTCGGTCCGTCGGTCCGTCAGTACGTCCGTCCGTTCGAGATAGACAGCTTTTTTTTAGTTAATTTAGGCATGTTAGAATTGTCCTATCGATTTCAAACTTTGCATAGTCATTCCTGTTGTAGTTTGGTACGATTTAGAAAGCGTAGCAACTCTATAATCATTACCAGAATGCCCGTACGTCTATTTTAAACATCTTTATATTCTGATTATTCAGTTCTGACACTATACAAGTGTTAATGTCCGTTTGTCCTACCGTTGCAGAACTTCGCATTTATGGATGTTGTCATCCTTGTCAAATTACTGTTATGGCTTGGAATTCTTATTGGTTCTTGCTCTCAAAGTGCCAAAGGAGTACAATATCTCCCTCGTATTATTTAATAAAAAGGGGGTAGTATTTTTATGCGGCGCAGGAATTGCAATAACCTTACAGTGCCTATACATGTGGTGCCTTAGCCCTACATGGCTACCCTGTATCCAATATAACCTTACCTAACTTGATCTAAAGTAATAAATAATAAAAGAGAAAAACTACCCATTTACCCTAACTTAGTTTCAAAGGTACTTTTTGTGAAAGCACCCTACTTAACTTTATCAACAGTTTTCTATGAAGGCTAAGCTACCTAAAAGCTACCCCAAGTATTTGACAGGGAAAGGAGTTACTAAAACTATTAAGGCAAAGCACCTATATAGGATATTAGGCCCATATGTTCATATGTGTATGTGTAAGGTGTGTGTAGGGTGTGTGTGTGTGTGAGTGTTTAGGTGTATGTATGTTTGGGCTGCCTGAGTAGGCCTGAAAACTTGCCAAGAATAGGCCATTTTTAAAAACCTCAACACAGAAAAATAACAACAAAGTTTATAGTCTGATTAATCATGGTAATTTCTGTAAAATTTGTAAAATAAAATCTTAAGAACCTAAACATCCTACAATGCATAAGTCACTAACACACAAATACAAACAGACATACAAACAAACAAACAAATAGATTAACAAATAGATAAACAAACAAACAAATAAAAAGCAACAGTGAGTTTTAAATACATTCTACATTTACAGGGTTTAGAACAAAAAGGTTTTAAAATGTATTAATGAAACCTTAATCAAAATTAGAATAAAATATACTTTTTTCCAACAATTTTTTTTGGTGGTTTATATGCGATTTAAAAAAGCCATAACTTAACATAACCTGAGGTGGATTCTAAAAATTGTTTTTGGCTCACTGCCTCACTAAAATTAGTGAGGCTCGCTAAAAATGTTTGTAGAAAAATCCTCCAAAATCGCATGAAAAATCTACAAAAATTAAACAAAATCTTCTCCTCCTGCGTTTAACCACCCTGTAGATGAGTGTTATGTACATAAAAATAAAACAAGCCGACGTGAATTCCCCGATTTGCTTTTACTTTTTTTTTCTGGGGCCTTCGATTTTCCTTTGGGGGCAGTTATGTCCTCCCAAAACAGGTCAAAACATTTGAAAATAGTTTGGCTTTTCTGCAACTACTCTATATCTATTATTTTCTAAATTGATTCGTCAATTAGAAAGAAGTTCAACCATTTTATGTAAATTAAATTCAAATGTTTCATTTATTGAATGATCTTTAAAAACTAGATATGATTTCCTTCTGTTTGGTTTTAAGAAATTTATTGACAATTTATAGTAAAGATTAAGTTATGACTTTAATTACTGTCTGAATTGCTTGAATATATATATTGATGGGTTACTTTTATTTATAAAGTTCTTGTTTACTAAAATTTTGTTTAAAAAAATATTGGTGGTATGTTTGAATATTTTCTGTATTGTATAAACGAAAAGTTAGATGCATTTTTGACTAACTCTTAACTTCAAAATAAGAAATAATTTCAAACAGCCAATTTAAAAAAAAAATATTGAATGTATTATTAGAATGATTAAACTTATACCTATATAAATTTAAATGTTTTGAAATAAATCCATATTAAAAAAGGGACACACTTATATTGGTGTTATTAGCTGTTTTCCAGGCTAACTTTGATAAAAATTTTAAAACCTTATTTTGGGAATTTCTAAAGAACACAGGGATGCGGCACTAGACAATAAAAAAATCTTCCCACATACTATTGTGTAAAATCAAACTAGAGAGGGGGGGGGGGTAGGTAAATTAATAATTTTCACTGTCCACTCCCTCCCTGAAAGTTTTGCATTCTTCCCTTACAATTGAAAATTATTTTTCTAGTCTGAATTTTAATCTCAATATTTGAAAAGTTTTTTATTCTAAAACGGCGTATATTTATAGTGAAATAAGTTTAAGACTTGATTTTTAAATTTGAACATTGAGTTGAACAGATAATTTTAAAATGCATTTCAAAGTTAAACAATAGTTATTTTTCCCTTAGTATTATAGACAGCTTTCCGTGGATATTTAACTGAAAAAAATATGGTAGTTGAAAGCAGTTTTGTTAAGCTCAAAGGGCCGCAGGCCTAGGATAACAAAACTGGTCTTAATCGTATAATTTTTCATTTTAATATTCGCGGAAAGGTGTCTCCAATAAGATTAAAAAAATAACAATTCTTCAACACTGGCTAGAAAATAACTGCTGTACAGAAATTATAGAGTAGTTGTGCCACGTTAGATTAACATGCGCAGATTATATTACGAATTATCAATTTAAAATTTTTACCTTGAAAATTATCAAATAAACTTTTCATGCAGGTGCACGTTTATTTTAAATACACGTTTTATAAAAGCAAAGGATGTCTTTATGTTGGTTTGTTTGTCTGTACAGAAGGATCTCCCTAACCACTGTACCGATGTGGGTAGCTTCTCATAGGTCCTGGGAAGGGTTATAACTATTTTTAGGGAGGGTTCCACTACCCTCCGAAGATAAATCGCCCCTAGAAAAAAAATCCCACCCCCCAAAAAAATTTTTAAATTTTTTTTCTTTTTAAATCTAAGATAACAAGGATGACAACATTCATAAAAGCGAAGCACTGAAACGGTAGGACAAATGGACATTAACACTTATATAATGTCAGAACTGAATAATCAGAATATAAATGTATAAGAGTCGAAGCAAAATTGAAAGTAAATTTGTTGAAAAACTTCTTGACACAAGCTAATGTTTATGGACATACTTACATATTTAGGACTTGATTATAGAGTTGCTTCGCTTAAAACATTATACTTTGTTGTCCCAGGAATCAATATACCAAAAATCAGAACAATGGGATGATTAGATCACATAAAAATTTGTTGTTAAAAAAGTAAAAAAAATCAACATGTTTAAAATGGACGTACGGAAATTTTGGTAATGATTGTAGAGTTGCTAAATCGTATCTAACTACTAAAGGAATCACCATGCAAAGTTTGAAATCGATAGGACAATTCTAACATGCCTAAATTAACGAAAAAAGCTATCCGTTACGGACGGACGGACCGACCCTAATTATAGAAAAGCTTTGCTTTTAAAAATTGTTGCATCGAATTCAACTCCTCCCCCCTATCTAAAGTGCCCCCAAGAGGCCTCTAGGGGAGTATCCGCTAGTACAAAATTAACTTGATGTTTGTCTGTGTGTATGTTTACAGTGAAAGATCTCGCTACCCACTGGACTGACATGTTTTTTCTTTACAGTGAATCTTCTTATTGGTCCAGAGAAGGTTTATAACTATTTTAGGGGTGGTTCCAATTACATATAGATTGAATAAATATTGCAAACTTAAAAATAATTTTTCTCGTATTCATTCGAATCCGGTGGATAGGAACCGGTTCTCATCCGGCACCTCGGGGCTAAAAAAACTAGTTTTAATCTTATAATTGTACATTCTATATCCGCGGAAAGCCGTTTATAATACGATGCGAGAAATAACTATTAACTCCCCCCTATCTAAAGTGCCCAAGAGGCCTCTAGGGGAGTATTCGCTAGTCGTTATACAAAATTAACTTGAAGTTTGTCTGTGTGTATGTTTACAGTGAAAGATCTCGCTAACCGTTGGACTGACATGTTTTTTCTTTACAGTGAAGCTTCTTATTGGTCCAAATAAGGTTTATAACTATTTTAGGAGAGGTTACGAATTGCGATTTTCGAAAATAAGAATAATTTAGCATCCATTGTCTTATCCCTAACAATATGGAACAAATAAATGTGAAACACTATACTATTCCTAACTTAGAATAGTTATTTCTCGCATCGCATTATAAACAGCTTTCCGCGGATATAGAATGTACAATTTTAAGATTAAAACCAGTTATTGCCGAAGGCACCGTCTAAAAAATCATATGATCGTACTTTTTATATTCGTAGAAAACTGGATATAATACGATGCTAGACATAGTTTTTTTCGCATGGCTGAGAACCGGTTCCTATCCACCGGATTCGAATGAATACGAGAAAGGAAGATTATTTTATCATGCATTGTCTTATTAGGAAAACTAAATATAAAACAGTATACAAAGACAGGGGGGGGGGGGGCATTGGGCTGTTTATTATACTAGTCCCCACAGTTTTTAAAGAACGTTTTCTTATTTAGTGGCTCAACAACTTTAAGGACTTGGGGAGTGTTGATTGGTTGATTCATTTTTGAGTGTCAAAACGTTTTAACTCCTAATTGTAATCTACAGAAGGAATAATTTTGTGCATCAACATTGAGAGTGTAAATAAATTTATCGGCAATTGTCTTATCCCTTTAGATCCCTGATGCATATATGTTTTTAGAAAATCAAGGGCAACGAGACAATAATGGATATTTTCATCATTTTAACATTTCTTTAAAGGAGCATTTTTAGGAGGGAGATTAAAATTGTTTGTTGTGCAAATTATCCCCTCTAATCGCTTTGTAGACCTCATCTATCAACATCCAAGGGTGGTGGGGGGTATTAAACTTTGAAACCCCTTGAAAATACTTTACATTATTCCCCTCAAACCTCTGAAACCCCTTAATTTACCCTCCTCAAAGTAAAAATCTTGGACCTCCCTGACCCCATCACTCATATTTTTAGCTCCTTTATGAGCTGTTTTCCCACGGGGGTTCTTCTGAACTTACCTAAAATATAAATGAAATCTATAAACATACATTAAATACATCGGATAAAAAAGATATCTTAACTAGAAATATTTTGATATCTCAATAAACATTCAAATCAAATGATATAGATATTTTGGGGGAGAGTACCAAAATCCCCCCGAAAAAAACCTATTTATTTTAAAAATTCAAAAGGGCCTCTAAAGTTTAAAGTATTGTTCTTATTTTGCTCCTTTGACATAAACTTGTACAGACCTCTAGTGCAACAATAAACAACAGTTGTGTTTCTTAATTTTACAACATTTATCACCAGGGAGGCAGGGGATATTGGAGTGTATATTATAATAGTACCCAAAGTTTTATAAGCACGTTGGCTTAAAACCTTTGGGTACTAAATTGGTCGATATGGCTGGCAGTGTTTTGTTTTGGGGGGGTTGGGGGTGGGAATGTTCATCAATTTATTATCTATTGTCATATCCTTTTATATCTCTGTTTAGAAATGTCTCAGAAACTGCTTTTATCCTACTTGTGAAAAGATATATTTGATAATTGTTTAAAAATACAATAGTACGACAATATAATCTTAACGTATAATAGCCTCATACTGTTTTTTTATCAGAGTTCGGCAACCGCGACTAAGCCTCAAACTTAGAATCGTTTGAATGCTTTTTTTAATGGATTGCTACATTTGGTTCAAGTTTACTTTTTAATTGAAGGGAGCAGTCTTTGGACTGTAAATTACTCTGGTACCCAAAGTTTTAATATTGTGTTGTCTAATTCATTGATAAAAAACTTTGGGTACTTTTTTATTGAATTTTATTCCTTTCAACGAATATTTTTGATCTACAGAAATGGGAATTTTTTTCTCGTATTCATTCGAATCCGGTGGATAGGAACCGGTTCTCATCCATACGAAAAAACTATGTCTAGCATCGTATTATATCCAGCTTTCTAAGAATATAAAAATTTACAATCATAAGATTAAAACTAGTTTTTTTTAGCCCGTGCCTTTGGCACAGCGGGGCTAAAAAACTGGTTTTAATCTTATAATTGTACATTCTATATCCGCGGAAAGCCGTTTATAATACGATGCGAGAAATAACTATATCATCACCGGTAAGTTTTCCGTGTTTGTTGGGAATTTGTTTATAGCATAATAATATTTTTGCAATATACATTTACTCACAAAAACGGAAAGAATTTATTTTACAGAGTTTGTTGTTTGCACTACTTTGATCATTACTTGACCTTGTCAGGGAGGGAGGGGACATTGGCAGGTTATACTGGTCTCAAAAGTTGTAATGTATCTCAATCTTTATTTGTTGGCTTAAATAGGAATAGTTATTTCTCGTATCGTATTATAAACGGCTTTCCGCGGATATAGAATGTACAATTATAAGATTAAAACTAGTTTTTTTTAGCCCCGAGGTGCCGGAGGCACCGGCTAAAAAAACTGATTTTAATCTTATGATTGTACATTTCTATATTCGTAGAAAACTGGATATAATACGATGCTAGACATAGTTTTTTCGTATGGATGAGAACCGGTTCCTATCCACCGGATTCGAATGAATACGAGAAATATAATTAAAAAGGTACTAGAAATTCACTTGTAATTAAACTGACACACTAATATTGCTGTAATTAGTGTGTTATTATTTTCTTTTATGTTTTAGAGAGCCTAAAATTATATTACTTAATTTTCTATCTAACAAGGATGACAACATCCATAAAAGCGAAGCTCTGAAATAGAAGGACAAACGGACATTAAGACTTGTATAATGTCAGAACTGAATAATCAGAATGCGAATGTATAAGAGTCAAAGCAAAATTGTAAATAAATTTGTTGAAAAACTGCTTGATACAGGATAATGATTATGGACATACTTACATTTTTGGGACTTGATTATAGAGTTGCTTCGCTTATAATATTGTACTTTGTTGTACTAGGAATCAGTATACCAAAAATCAGACCAATCGGATAAATAGGTCACATAAAAATTTGTTGTTAAAAATGTAAAAAAATCAACATGTTTAAAATGGACGTACGGACATTCTGGTAATGATTATAGAGTTGCTACGCTTTCTAAATCGTACCTAACTATTACGGGAATCACCATGCAAAATTTTAAATCGATAAGACAATTCTAACATGCCTAAATTAACGAAAAAGGCTATTTAAAAAAGTAAAAAAATCAACATGTTTAAAATGAACGTACGGACATTTTGGTAATGATTATAGAGTTGCTACGCTTTCTAAATCGTACCTACCTACTAAAGGAATCACCATGCAAAATTTGAAATCGATAGGACAATTCTAACATGTCTAAATTAACGAAAAAAGCTATCCGTTACGGACGGACGGACGGACGGACGTACGGACGGACGTACGGACGGACGTACGGACGGACCGACCCTAATTATAGAAAAGCTTCGCTTTTAAAAATGCATTACGGTACATATTTTTTAATAATTGCATTTACTATTAGTTTCTCTTGTACATTTAATTAGTTGTAAGATATGTTTAGTCTATCTTTTAATATAAAGTAACATGATGTCTGTTTGTCTGTCTGTGTGTTTGTACCGAAGGATCTCGCTAACCGCTGAACCGATCGGGTTTTCCTTAACAGGGGAGCTTCTCATAGGTCCTGGGAAGGTTTATAACTATTTGGGGGGAGGGTACCACCACCCTCCCAAGAGAAATCACAACAAATCGATTTTTTCCCCCCGAATAGAGACTCCTACGTAACATTGCAAAGTATTGTACAAATTTGATATAGACTCCTTTGCAACATTGCAAGGTACTTTATTATGTTTTTAAAACACCAAACATTGCCACTAGAGGCCTCTATCCAATCTTTTAATCTATTCCCATATACCAATTTACCTATCTATGTAACTATATATCTATCCAACTTTCAATCTATTCATCTTTCGATCTAACCATCTTTCAATCTATTCGTATAGGATCTAACTATCTATCCTACAAAAGATTTAATGATGTTTTAAAGTAAGTATCAAGTTCAAGGGTAAACCAAATGCGGCAGGGTAACTTTTCATTGCTGCCAAATTTACACATCAGCAATGAATAATAATGAATTATCGATTGAGATAATCATATATAATAGTATCTTAACAATTAAGTTAACCAATTAAACACTCTTAACCAAAGTTTTATATTTTCCTTGTTGGTTTAAAAGCTTTGGGACATAGGACTGTAAAATACACGCACTGGTACCCAAAGTTTTAAATCCATATTATATTATTAGTTGTTCCAAAAACTTTGAGTACTAGTATTGCATTTTGTTCTGTTGGTTCCAAACTAGCAGTGTCAAAACTTTTCAACCAAGGATTAAAATATTCAGAATTTCAGAGGGGGTGATAATAGGGATGCACATAAAGTTATTGCCCATTGTCTTATCTTTGAAAACGTCTTGTATACAATTTTTCTGTTCCAGGACAAACGCAGGAGTCCCATACGTCAGAGTGGACAAACGCAGGAGTGTTAAAATATTAATTTAATTAAGTTTTTCTATACAGATTAGGTTAGGTTAAGATATGAATATATAAATAATCTCACCGCAGGGGTTAGTCATAAGGTGGTCTAAAATAGGTTAGGTTTGGTTAAGTGTCTACTCCGAGGTTTGGGACTCCTGCATCTATCCTAGGACCAATTTTTCTCCATGGTATGAGAGACTTATATAGTAGCGCTGCTATTCAAACTATTAAATTTTTGTAACATTTTGAAAACATACCTATATGTAGACTACTTAGAACCATATGTTGAAGGAAAATCTTTATTAATTTCAAGTAAAAGCTGTTTATACACTAGGAGGGAGGAGATATTTGGCTGTTTATTACACTGTTTTATTTTACGTTTTCTTATATGTCGGCTTAACAACTTTGGGAACTTTGGGAACAATTATGATTGGTTCATTAAGTTGAGTGTCCAAACGTTTCTAATTGTAATCTACAGAAGGGCAAATTTTGTGTATCATCGTTTGGGATGTGCATCAATTTATCAGACATTGACAATTGAGAAAAATGTAGTTTAGAGCATTACTGATAGACCAACGTACATTACGGTTTATAAAGTAGACGTGCATTGGTTATAAAAATTTACACAAAAATCAGCATTCTATCTAGAATAGCAGCTGATTAAATCATAGTTTTACATAATAAATAAAATGATTATCAGATATACAGGATGCTCTGTGTACATTTCAAATTATAGAGTAGCTTCGCTACTATATAGAAAAGAATAAAATTAATTAAAGGGGTAGTTTCACGAAAGGCATTTGAACTTAATTTAGTGAACCGCTTTTTTTTCCCTTGTTAATTGGTTAAACTACATGTATATGGCATATATTTAAAAGAATTTCAATTTTCTACCACGCAGTTTTTAAAATATCAGACTTGAAAATCGTCTTTTTAAATTACATGTATCACAAAAAGACGATTTTCAAGTCTTGATATTTTCAAAACTACGTGGTAGAAAATTTAAATTCTTTCAAATATAGGCCATATAAGTATAGTTTAACTCATTAACTAGCAAACAATATGCGGTTCACTAAACTAAGTTCAAATGCATTTCGTGAAACTACCCCTTTAAATATGAAAAGTGTAATATACTTAACTTTTTCTAAATTTGAAATTCTTATCTTATATAATAGGACGTTTTCTAGCTATAAATAAATGTAATAGCCTATTTTATATCTTTTATTTCATACTTTTGTATACATGGTTTTGCCAATTTCATTACATATATATGATTTTAAATAAGGATAGTAACTTTCTTGGGGCGTCCAAGCTTTTTTATTTGGGGGAGGGGGATAATAACCCCTTTTACCCCCCCTCCCCCCCTTGGACGTCCTTGTAACTTTCACCTGCGACCCTAGCTTGACGGGATTATGAGGGAACAGAAAAATTATCTTAACTCCATACCAAGACTATTTTTAAGTGTCTTGTTACGATAAACTTATTTTTTGTATAAAAATATTTGTTATTTCTGTGGTACTTATTCACCTTATGTGGCAGTCTATACAATTTAAATTATGAATGTATTACAAATATGCTGATAAAATTAAATCATCCGTTTTTTCATTGTTTTTTTTTAATGTGCTTTGCTACTTTATTAATCAAAATAACAAATTACAAAAGCAATATTTTTTAGAGATAACATAATAATAAATATCAACTTTTGCTGCTAGGTCAGGCGTTTCATATGAAATTAAAATCGATGGGAATGCATTGGCCTAAAAAAATGTCTTACCTTGTTGTAACTTTTTTCCTTGGTGGGTGGAGGTAAAAACTCTCACTGGGGTTACGGGGCATTTTTTATTTTATGACTTTTTTATTCTATAATTTTTCTTTGCAAATTTCTTTTTTTTAGCTCTGATCACTTCATTTTGATGTATTTTTTTTATTTTTAAAATCTGTAAATTAAAATTTAATAGTTTTATTATTAAAATTTTTTTTTTGATAATGAAATAAAATAACACACCGTTGGTTGGTTTTAAATTAATGGTGTTGAAACTTTTCACCACATCTTCAGAAGGGGCATCTTTTTAAGAATATTTGGGGATGTATATTGTATATCAATTTATCGTCCATTGTCTTATTCCTTTATGAAGATTGTATTACCCAAAATAACGTGTAGAGCAAATGTTAAAAGAAAAGACTAAGAGAGAGAATAATCTCATTACAAATATCAAAGCAAACTTTTTTTTTCTGGTGCGCTATCACGTCCGCTGATATTCATATCTTCAAAAAGTTTCATATTCGCAAACTATAATTAGTAAGCAAACAAATATGGATACTATTCAAGTTTGGGAAATAGTTTGTTATTCTTAATAATTTGCAGGGATATCAAGGGATAAGACAATAAATATTCTCAATGATGATAAACAATTTCTTTAGATAAACAAATATTGGTGGAAAAGTTTAGAATCTTCTAGTTTTAAACAAACCAATCTATACCAAAGGTTACCAAAGGTTTTTGTGCCAACGAACAATAAAACATGAGTAACAGTATAATTAACAGTCCAATATCCCCTCCCTCTATGCTATAGATCTTCTTGCGAAAGGGATAACCCACTTTTTTTCTACAGTTTTTGAGCAGTTTTCTTTTTTCTGTTAAATGTATCCATTTTTAACCCTCTTTTCAGTGTTCATGCTATAATAAACTGTAATGATTTCAAGACCTCTCAAACAGTAGCAGATTTTTTTTAGCTTACATCATTTGCTATGTTAGATTTGGTTTGGTTAGGTTAAGTTAAGGTTAGGTGTAGCACCCCCGCAGGATTAAAGCCCCCTTAAGGAGCTGGAAATATGTTTTTCTTCTTCAAATTAATTAAAATAATATCTCTGGTTGCTTTATCGGGTGTGTGAGAACATTCAAATGACTTTATTTAGTACTTTTCATATGAAGAGGGAGGGGAGTGGTTTGTTACTGCTGTAGTTTTTAAACAAATTATAAAAGTTATTTTTACTTTCTCTCTTCTAAAGAAAACATATTATTAAATTGGAACATACATAAATCCACGTATCTAAAGGGATAAGACAATGGCCAATTAATTTATGTTCATCCCAAATGATGGTACACAAAATTACCCCATTTGTAGATTACAATTAGAAGTTGAAACGTATTAACACTCTATTTAATGGACCAACTAATTAAAATTTAATAAGTGTCACCAAAATTGATAAGCCAGAGAAGAAAAAAAACATTATTAAAAAACTTTTAGGACTAGTATAATTAACAGTCCAATGTCCCCTTCTTCCCTGCTTAAAACTCTTTTTTGTGGGATACAGAGAAAGCTCAATTGAAGATTATTTTTTTGTTATTTGTTAAAATATAAATTAATATTCCCCTTCCAATTATAATAAACAAAAAGAAAATTCTTCATTTGACTAATTTAAGTTGTAGAGGGGGGAGGGATTATTATTCAGTGTTCTTTTATATTCGTTTCATCAGAATTTTAAGCTACCAGCAATGGCAGAAAAATGTTATAGAGTTTATTGGTTAAAAAGTTTAGACACTAACAATTAGTTTAAATCATATACACAAGTTGTAAGTAAATTTAATGGATGCTGTGAGTATTGGTGCAAAAAATGGGGACATGATTCCAGTGACGTCATATTTTTCTTTCCCGAAAAAGGGAAGGGGGGAAGAAAATCTTCAAAAGAGATGGAGAAAACCCCCTTTTCTCCCATCTCTTTTTTTCTTCCCCCTTCCCTTTTTCGGGAAAGAAAAATATGACGTCACTGGAATCATGTCCTTATTTTTTGCACCGATACTCACAGCATCATTTAATGGAAATTCATATAAATAAAACTTTGGGTACCTGTTTAATTTACTATCCAATGTCCTCTCCCTACTGACAATAAAATAAAAAAAAAACAGTTTGGGAACTATTTAGAAATTTGATGTTATTTTATACAGCCGTTTTAACAGTTTTAATTTTTAATTAAATTTTCTTTCATTCAAAATTTTCTAAATGATTTAATTTTGATACAAACGATATTAATAGTAAATATTTAGAACAATATGCCATACTCTAATGTAATCCTAATTTATAAAGTAATAAGGTTTTTTTGTCCCATGCTAAAGCTCTGGGAAAATTCTGGTCCAACTTGGTTGTAACTTTCAAGGAAGCTTTATAAATGTCTTGGGTTGTATTAGGTTATTTTAAGAGATGGAATGCATATTGGACTGTAAATTACACTAGTACCCAAAGTTTTATATCCTTGCTATCTTAATCAGTGGCTCAAAACTTTGGGTACTTTTATTGAATTTTGATTAGGTGGGGTCTAAACTTTTTAAATAATAATTTTAACCTACAGAAGGGTTTATTTTATTATCATCATTGGGGAATATATAAATTTAATATCCCAACTCTTTAATTAGGAACTCTATGATTTTAGCCTAATTCTTTCTTACTCCTAGGCAGGGAGGGATGGGACACTTATTATTATTATTACTCTAGTCCCCAAAGTTTTAAAATAACGTTTTCTTATTCGTTGGCTTAAGAATCTTGAGGACTTTTATAGATTTTGATGGGTCTGTTCTTTTTTTTTGAGTGTCCAAACATTTCAAGCACTAACTGTAATATACAGAAGGGGTAATTATCTGTATTATCGTTGGTGATGTTTATCAATTTATCAGCCATTGTCTTATCCCTCTATATCCCTGACTCATAGGTCATTGCTAAGATAACAGATATAATAATAACACTTAATATGCCAATAGGGTTGCCATAGCTTTTTATTAAATTATTACTCTTTTCTAGCTATTAGAAAGCTACTGTGTATATAAACTAGTGACTGCGCCCTTAGTATATCTGTATTCAAAAAGAGTAAGTAGGAAAAAGGCGGGAAAAAGCCTAAAATCATACCAAGGCTTTAAAATAAAAATATACTAGCCTAAAACTACCCTATGACTTATGTGAAGTTTTCATGAAAAGGAGAACTAAATCAGTTCAGTTGTTAGTCATTCGACTTTTAAATTCGGCACCCATGCCTGATATCATTTATCTTGCTAGGGAAATGTTATATTTATCTAGAAGTAAAAATTACCCCCATAAAAACTTTCAAATGAGTATATTTCGTCAGGAATCTAAAGGTATAAGACAATGGTCGAAAAATTTATGTAATCCCTAATGATGCAAATAAATTACTACTTCTGTAGATTATAATCAGTGGTTGAAACGTTTGGACATTAAACTAATTGAACCAACCAATCAAAATTAAATAATAGTCCCCAAAGTTGTTTTACCAACGAATAAGTTATTATAAACTTTGGTGATTTGTGTTATAAACAGCCTAATGTCCCCTTCCACCCTGATATTTTGTAGTACAGTTTCTCTATAATTAGTGTATGTTTGTTAGACCGTCACTTGTAGACAAAATGCTCATCTTAATTATTTTAGGATTTAAAAATTTTTTACAACAAATTTTAGCACTTTCCCTCAAAGTGCGTAGTCGAGCATTGAACTCCCTTCCCTTTTTAATAAAACGAAATAAGCACTGGGTTTAGTTTTTTGTTTAAATACTTTAGGTTAGGTTAAAATGGGTACTACCGCGCGCATGGCTCCGCATGGGTTAGGCGTTGAAAATTAAATAACTTTTAAAAATATCTTACATTTTTTTTATCGTATTTATGCTGTGCTACTTAAGAAATTCCATATTCTATTTGTATAGAAAAGCTTCGCTTTTTAAAACTTTCCAATGACTAAGTGTTTATCTATCTATCTATCTGTAAAATTACTCAATGTCTATCTATCTATCTACAAATTATGTTTAACTCTATTCACGGGGAATTTTTTGTTATCATTTTAATTAATTGAAATTATGTACATATGTATACTACTACATTAAAGAGAAGGGGGACAATGGGCTGTTTATTCACTAGTACCCAAAGTTTTATATTATTAGTTTCTTATTCATTGGCTTAACAACTGTGGGAACTTCAGTGAATTTTGATTGGTTGGTTAATTATGTTGGGTGTTCAAACGTTTAAACCACTAAATTTACTCTAAAGAAGGGAGAATTTTCTACATCATCATTTGGGTAATACATCAATTTATAGGCTATTGTCTTATCCCTTTAGATCCCTGCTCTTACATACAATATAAAAGTAACAGGATGTTTGTCTGTCTATCTTTACCGAAGGATATCGCCAACTGCTAAACCGATATGGTTCTCCTTTAAAATATAACTTTTCATGGGTCCAGGGAAGGTTCATAACCATTTTGGGGAGGATTCTACCACCCTCCCAAGAAAACAAAAATTTGAAATGGTGTTGGCTCCCCCCCCCCCTCTAATCACCACAAGTGCCTATAACAGCTTTTAGGGGCGTAGCCGCTAGCAACAATAAAAAGTGAGAGTTAAGAGAGAAGAAAAATAGAAAAATGTAATTTAGAATTTAAAAATAAATTTAATAGTGTAAATTGTTAAAAAGAGGTATTTTCTTTGTTGTACAAATCATACCGTAAAAAGATTCTTTATTTTGAAAGTAACAAGATTAAACATTTCCTAAAGAGCGCAGCAATTTACAAAAAAAAAGAATAATCAAAATTAAAATTGGGGGTGGGGTTTGATGGAGTCAGCCCTTAACATACAATTTGAAATGGAAACAGGAAAAAAGATTCTTCAGGTAAAATATTTTTTTATGAATGATTTCTTTTTGGGGAGGTGAAGTTACCCTCCCCTAAACCAACTGTGGGCCTGCAAGAAGATTCATTGTAAAAGTGAACCATATCGGTTCAGCTGTTAGCGAGATTCTTCTTTACAGATGCATAGACATCCTGTTACTCTGTTTCCAGATTCGACATGGAAATAATAAGACGTACAGACCAACAAATCAGTAAAAAATAAGCTTCGCTTCTAATATTAGATAAAAAGTTGATGGCGAAATAGTTTGTAAAAGCTTTTTACCTTTTTCCACCAGGAATCTATAGGGATAAGACAAGGGACAGTAAATAAATGTACATTCGCAATGAAGATACATAAAATTACCCCTTCTTTATATTTATACTAGCGGCTGCGCCCCCTAGAGGCCTCTAGTGGCACTTTAAATGTTTTTTTTATATTTGAATATGTCTATGTTGCGTTTGACGTTTATGTTTCGTTGAACTCTCTTTGTTGAATCGAGAAACGTAATTTTTTTTATATTTTTTGTGATTTCTCTTGGGAGGGTGATGGTACCCTCCCCCAAAATAGTTATAAACCTTCCCGGGACATGTGAGAATCTACCCTGTTAAGGAGAACCCGATCGGTTCAGCGGTTAGCGAGATCTTAAGACGATCTCCTATTAGTTGGCTTAAAACTGTGCATACTTGTATTAAATTTTACTTGGTTGGTTCACGTTAGCAGTGTAAAAATTAAACAAACACTAGTTTTAATCTACAGAAGGGGTAATTTTGTTTATCATCATTGGGGATGTACTGTACATTGTCTTATCCCTTAAGATCACTGAACCAAAGCCAAGTTCTAACAGAAAATTATTTTCAGGAAACATATCCCTTATTTTTCTTTTAGAATTGAACTCTATCATTAATCATCTATGTAAAAAGGCAAGAAAAGAAAATTTTAAAATTTTATACCTAAAATTCAAATTGATTTAAGTGTTTTAAAGTAAAGCTTTTCTATAATTATTGCTATAAGTCATTCAGTTGTTTAAAATTGTACAGTTGAATGCTCGTATGTCCTATTTGATCTCGAAAACAGCTAATGCGAAATCAGCAATTTTACGTGGTGCAAGTATCATATTAAAGGCGAATTGAATAGTGTCTCGGGCCAAACAATCTATCAAATAATATAAAAGTTCGCAAAATGATAATCAAACTGATTAGCCGTTTAAAGATTCAAAGTAACATACACCGCTTCTATTTGAAAGATTTTTAAGAATACAAGCGAGGTTGAGAGATTTCATTTATCCTTTTATAAAAGTAACATGTAGTTTGTAGCTCAAGATCTCACTTATCGATATGGTTCTCCTTAACAATGAAGATTCCTATAGTTCCGGAGAAGAAATTTCTTTTTGGGAGGGTACCTACACCCTCCCAAAATAAATCGCCGGTGGAAAAAAATACAGCCAAAACAACATAAACTTTTTAACGTTCCTGTAATAGATTGATACAAATTTATCTGTCGACTAATTAACGTTGTATGTATAACACTATTAATACAATACATATAATAACCTTGTTAAGCTTATAGCATTATGTTAACATACAATTTAAATCATATTTCATTCAATTTCAAAACTGTTGGCATTGTCAAAAAAGAAAAATAAATAGTCCCCAAAGTTGTATATCAATGATTTCTTATTCGTTGGCTTGACAACTTTGGGGACTTTTATTAAATTTTAATTGCTTGTTTCATTACGTTAAGTGTCAAAACGTTTTAATTATTATTTGTAAACTACAGAAGGGATAATTTGTGAATCATCATTGGGGTTGTACATCAATTTATAGGTCTTATCCCTTTAGATCATGACATACTTGTGTTGACTTACACATTGATATAATAACAACGACAAGGTTCAACACTGAATAATGATTATAAAGCTATAATGATTTTATTACAATTATAATTTTTATGTGGATGGCAAATGACACTTTTTTCAACACTTCCTTGTTTTAAATTAGGTGTTTTCAAAATACAAGGGGAAAAAATCCAGGAATCTAAAGGTATAAGACATTGGCCGATAAATAGATATACATCCCCAATGATTGTACATTACTATAAACATTACACTTAATGAACCAACAAATCAAAATTCAATAAAAGTCCCAAAAGTTCTTAAACCAACGAATCATTATTATAAAATTATGGGAACAAGTGCAATAAAGAGCCCAATATCCCCTCCCTCCCTGGGAAAAAGTCTGTACAGTGTGATAACTAAAGACAACAAAAATAGGCACCTACTGCTGCTTTGATAAGTGTATGACATTAATATTAAGAGGAAGGGAAATATCTTGGCCTATTAGTATTAGCTGTATGAATTCTAGACAACTTGGTAGTATTACTTAGTCTAAATATTTTAAATAAGCTTAAACCTTCTTTAGACTAAAACTAAACCAAGATCCAATATGTAAACTTGACAATTGGTTTACAAGATCTTAAAGAACATAAAGTAGATACTTTTGTAAATAGGATACATATTTTTGCTAATATGTAAAATTTTCTGTATTTTTAAAACATATTAAAACATTATTGACATAAAAAAGTAATTAATTTTAGACTAATTAAATATATGTTTCAAAATTTCTTGTAAAACAGTAAAAAGTTTATAATTAGCGAAATAATTTGCAAGTTTAAAAAGGTACAGTAACGTATAATACAGTAAATTTCTGGCTTATTTAATTTATATCAAGCATATTAGCCCCTAGCACCTAGCCTACGAACATAACAATACTTAAATTCAAAAATATATAAAACTTTCTTAAAGAGGAGAACTTAAATGATTCAGTGATTTAAATTAAAGATTTGCTTTTTTTGATGTAGATTTAATACCTAAAATTTTAGGAATACTTCTAAAAACCTTTATCTTCGTTATAATGCTTTTCTAATAATGATATTATTGCTACAAGCTATAATGATATTAACATGAATTTCAAAAATGATTACAGTCCCAGGGATCTAAAGGGATAAGCTGATAAATTTTATATACTTCCTTATGTGTTTTCGAATAAGTGGTTGAAACGCTTAGACACTCAGCTTTATGAACTAACCAAATAAAATCTATTACAAGTAAAATGTTATTATAAAACTTTGAGGACTAGTATAATAAACAGCCCAATGTCCCCTCCCCCCTCCCTGGATTAAAGTCATCTTTCCTAATTATTCTATTCGGATGATCAAAATTATATGAAGCGTATAGAAAATCATTCTATATTTATAGCAGGGATATTTAGGGATAAGATAATGGACGATAAACTAAATTAGCCCTAGACAAGCTTGAATAGTGTTAGTTTGTATCAACCAATAAAGATATTTCAAAAGTTTAAAGCATATAAGAAAAAACGTGATTATAAAACTTTGGGTACCAGTATCAGTAACAGTCCAATGTATGATCAATAATATGTCAGCCACGGCTACCTTTTATACACCATATAGTCGACATAAAACATTCCATGTGACGTTCAGCAGGGAAAGTCCATCAAACCTAATCCTAGAGTAGCTGCGCTACAATTGCTGGCACGGCGTTAAACATCCGTTGATCGTTAAAATTTGACGCTTCATTACATTCAGAACAGGGAGGGAGGTGACACTTGACTGTAAATTACACTGGTACCCAAATTTTTATTCTGTCTAATTTTTTGGCTTATAAACGTTGGGTACCTTTAGTTAATTTTGATTGTTTAGTTTAAAACTAAAGAATGAGAGAGAGAGAGAGAGACAGAAACAGAGACACACAGAGAGACAGAGAGAGAGAGAGAGAGACAGAGAGAGAGAGAGAGAGAGAAAGAGAGAGAGAGAGAGAGAGAGAGAGAGAGAGAGGGAGTTCAAGACGAACATACCCTATTCATAGAGTAACTACGATAATAATAAATAAGAAAAGAAAAATTAAAGAAAATATGTAGAAAAACAAGAAAAACAACATCTTTACAGGCGTAGCTCTAAATAAAATTAATTCATCAATTAATTTAAAGTGCTAAAACATTAATACAACTCCAAAATGATGGTAAACAAAACTACCCCTACAGTAGACTAATAGTTTAGAGACTACTAGTTTTAACCAACCAATCAAGAATTAACATAAGTAATTAAACAAAGTAAAAAGTAAACAATTTTATAAAACCTTTGGGTACTAGTATAATTTACTTTCCAATGTACCCTCCCTTCCATATTACTATCATAAATCATACAAAGTTTATTAGCAATCTAAAAGACTCACAGTTTCTAATAATTTATATAATAGCTTCGCTTCTTCTAAAGTGTTGATATGAGGTGTGAAAATGAGCTTAATAATTGTTTAACCGTGATATGGCACTTTTTTAGATAAATAATAAACATAATTTTACTTTTTCCAGCCATCTATCTATCTATCTTTCCATTTTTCTTTCTTTCTTATTTTCTATCTATCTATCATTCAACTTTTTTTCTTTCCTATTGTATATCTCTCTATCTTTCCATTTTTCTTTCGTTCTTATTGTCTATCTATCTATCTTTCCATTTTTCTTTCTTTCTTATTTTCTATCTCTCTATCTTTCCATTTTTCTTTCTTATTCTCTATCTATCAATCTGTTGAATTGTATCATATATTTTTCATTTCTTTTATCTTCATATAGAAGGATTTGGATATTTTTAGATAAATAAAAAGGATAATTTCCCAGCCTTCTTTGAAGCTCTTTATAGTGTTAATAAAAAATACGTCATATATTACAAATGACCAATGTTAGGCCAATTCACAAAATATATCACCAACGGCAGGCCAGTAAATATTTCAATTGACCAATAGTAGGCCAGTATGACGTCATTTTTTATAGTCACTATAAAAAGCCTCGCCTTCTTTGTCTACCTATCCATCAATTTATCTTGCTATCTATCTTAGTTTTCTATTTATCTTATTATTAGATACTAGCGGCTATGCACCTAGAGGCCTCTAGTGACACTTTTAATGTTTGGTGTTAATAAATAAAAATAATACGAAACCTTGCAATGTTGCAAATGAGTCTCTATGAAATTTCTACGATACTTTGCAATGTTACGAGTTTCTATTCGATAAGAAAAAATTTCGATTTATTGTGATTTCTCTTGGGAGGGTGGTGGTACCCTTCCCCCAAATAGTTATAAACCTTCCCGGGACCTATGATAAGCTACTCTGTTAAGGAGAACCCGATCGGTTCAGCGGTTAGCGAGATCCTTCGGTAAAAGCATACAATTACACAGACAAACACACAGACATACATCCTGTTACTTTATTATAAGGATTTCTAGATAAGTTATTAGCATGATTTTACTTTTCCATATTTCTATCTCTATCTATCTATCCATGTTTCTATCATTTTCTATCTATCTACCTATCTTTATCTATATGTGTGAGTGTAGATTGTGTTCTATTGTTGATATTCTAACAACATCTGTTTTCACTACCTCTAATAATGGTTGAGATATTCATACAACACATCAGTATTTTGATAATAGCAATATTTTTTATTAGCAGAAATCTAAAAGGATAAGACAATGGCCGATAAATTAATGTACATCCCCAATGAAGATACACAAAATTACCCCTTAGTGGTTGAAAAGTTTGGACACTTAACTAAGGGATCCAACCAATCAAAAGTCCCCAAGGTATATAAAATATGAAATTTGAAATTTTGAAGAAACATACTTTCTTTGGTATATTGTAATTTCTTTGCGTATATTATACTTGCGTTAAATGCGTAAGCGTATATACAATATATGTTTTTTAACAAGGACAATTGCGGTCATAAGTAATGCAGTTATCACGACCAAATAACATGGGAAAGTTTGATAAAGTACTTTTAATAGTATCCTATGATATAAAGTATAAAGTGTTCTTTTTGTCCAGCTGTCTGTTATTTGGGGTGCTAGATCGATTCCTAGATTTATATGTTTTTGTAATTTTCTCGACTCCTTCTCAAGAGAAAGGACTGAAATTTTTAGGGATTATTCTATTTTACATTCTAGATATTTTTACCAAGTTTTATCAATAATTGTTTATTAATTGGGGTGCTAGATCGATTCCTAGATTTTGAGGTTTTCATGATTTTCTTTATTCCTATTCAGGATTGACAGCTAAAATTATCAAGGATTGAATATGCTCATTTGAATCTTTGCTTCTTATGGATGTTTTCATCCTTGTTAAGGCTTTACATACATATAGGTACCAAGTAGGTTTTAGGCCAACTAATCTAAGCCTTTGTATGACTTTTATACTGCCCCCTCTCTCCTCGAGATAATAGATAGTTTTGTTTCCATTGTCTTATCCCTATATATCATTTTGAAAGATAATTATTTAAAATTTCTCATAAAAAGTTTGGCATTATCTAAAGAGCCAACAAAACAACATTAACCTCCCCTCCCCCCTCTATTAAAAACGTGTTTCTATGTAAGCTCTAACCAATCGGGACTCTAATATCCATAACCAAACCTAACCTGAACTAACCCAAATAGACAAAGACTAAATTGTGTCAAAAACTATCCATGTGACGTCATAAAAATGAGGGAGAAGTGGGAAAGAAAACCCCTAAAAAAGAGATGGACAATCCCTCATTTTTATGACGTCACATGGATCATTTTTGACACAATTTGATCTTTGTCACCCAAATATCTTAAAGAAATTTTGTGGTTCATAGTTTTAGATGGCATTTCTGAAATAACTTACAATGTAACCCTTTGTGAACTGATGAACCCCCCATCCCATACCTTGTTTCTGAAAAAAATATATTAAATACATTAACCCTTGAGAGCATATACCATCGGTGCCCTAACCCTACAGGGTTAACCAGTACCCAATACAACCTAACCTAAAGTAATATAAATACAAACGAAAAACTACGTCGACCCTTTATTTTCAAATTATTACATAGTAAGGAAAGGGGGTGGGTGTCAATGCTAAAGAGTTTAATTTGTGTGAAAGCGCAGATATTTTTTTTAATGTGTTAACAAACAATGCATAATTTTTAACCCATGTATAAAGAATAAACAATGTAGAAAGAAGCAAGGTTTTATCAGAGAGGGAGGGGACATTTGTCTGTTTATTACACTGGTCACCAAAGTGTTATAATTCTTTGGCTCAACAACCTTGAGGACTTTTATTAAATTTTAATTGGTTGGTTAATAGAGTTTAGAATCACTAATTGTAATTTGCAGATGGGGTTATCATCGAGGATGTACATCAATGTATCGGCTATTAGCTTATCCCTTTGGATCCCTGAGGTTTTACAGACAATATCTTCTAATTAATCGTAATATATTCATTTAGAAACAAGGATGACAACATCCATAAAAGCGAAGCACTGAAACGGTAGGACAAACGGACATTAACACTTATATAGTGTCAGAACTGAATAATCAGAATAAAAATATAAAAGAGTCGAAGCAAAATTGTAAACAAGTTTGATGAAATACTGCTTGATACAGGAAAATGTTTATTGACATACTTACATTTTTAGGACTTGAGTCAATGAGAGCACAGCATTTTATGAAATGCCGCGCTGTGAATGGCTGAAATTCGGCTCACCCCGATCTTGCTCACCACTAAAATGATTTAAAGATCCAGCTCAGGGGTATGTAAGAAATTATGCCATGGAGGAAGGGGACATAAGACTGTAAATTATTCTTGTACTCAATGTTGCATTAACACTTTTTCTCAATTGCAGACTAAAAAGCTTTGGGTACTTTAAATCTATTAGTACTCAAACATTTAAACCAATAATTTTACAGAAGGGCTAATTTGTGGTTGTGGGGAATATGGTGGGTCCACGCATGAGGTGCATGATCAAATATCTCATGATTTATCGTTCTTAATTACTGACTACTTTTATACAGTGGGAGGCGTAGTGAAACAAATTAGTTGGGGGGGAAAAGACGAATTCAACGGTGTGCGGTCATTTCCGCACATTATCACATAAGCATATTGTTTTATCAATACACAAAAGCAAATTAAATTAGAAGTTGTATACAGTAGTGAGTGTAATGGATTTAAAGGGATAAGACAATGGCTGATAAATTAATATACATCCCCGATGATGATACTTAGAATAACCCCTTATGTAGATTAAAATTTGTGGTTAAAAAGTGTGAACACTCAACCTATTGATGCAACCAATTCAAATTGACTCAATCCCCAAAATTGTTAAGCTAATAAATAAGAAAACGTTATTTAAAACTTTGGGGACTATTGTCATTGCCCACTCTTTCTCTGCTGTACAAAGTTTATACTGTGTTAACAAGGACAAAAGGGATGAAAAGTAGAAAATGTTTTTTTTCATGAAATAAAAGAAATATATTTTTTTTCATTAAATAAAAAAAATATATTTTGTATCATGTATATCAAAATATTGTAGATCCTAAATAAATTTAGCTGAGTAATTTACCACATCGTATTATAGACATCTGTCCGTGGATAATAAGTGAAAACAAGGTCCCAAATGCCTGAGCTAACAAAACTGGTGCTAATATTATGATATTTACTTACTACTCATTTAAAATTTCTGTAATATTAATAGTAATAGAGTAGCCCCGCTACTCTAAATTATTTTGTTTTATACCAACTAAGAACTAACGGCAAATTTTCAGATATTTAAATTAATTTTTTTTAAAAAGAATTAATTAATGATTATTAAAATCTCAAAAGCTTTTTTTCTAAGTTTGTTTCAAAAATTTATTTAAATACTATGAAGAAAAAAAATACTTTATCGATGTACTTAATAGCTTAATGTACTTTTCTTCAATTTATACATGGAAACGTTTTATGGGGGCGTTGTTCAAAAAAGTGGTTTAAACACCACCAATAATTAAAATTTAAACAAAAATAAAAATCTGTATATTAATGTATTTGGGTATAGTCCTTTCCACGACATCCCTCCATAAGGGGCGATTCTTCGTATTTTTCACAGTAAGTTTTCTCCTATTTCTAGCCCCTGCGGGGGGCTCTAACCCTGCGGGGCCAATTACCTAACCCTGTGGGGCAATCACCTAACCCAATATAACCTAACCTAAACTAAAATAACCTACAAAAAGCCATTTTCAAAATACGACAAATCGCCCCTTATGGAGGGATGTCGTGGAAAGGACTATACCCATGTATTTTATATACATAGATATATTTAAATCTTTTATTACAAGCGACTTTAGATAAAGTATCAATTAATTCACATGCATCGCATGTGTTTGAATGTATTCGCATCAATGTAAATTATGTTTGCAGGGATAAATGGAGTTGGTATATGGATCTTGAAATTGTTGGCAAATTTTATCTATAATTTAGATGTCTGTCAACCCTTAACGGTCGGGGGGTGGGGGCGTTTTTTTTTCTATCCTGTTTTTTCTATCTCATTTTCCATTTTTTCCATCCTGTTTTTTCTATCTCATTGAAAAGATAAAGAGCCCAAACTGCTTGACTTCTTAAGTATGGGTATGACACATAACTGAGAGTTGGAATTTTTTGAATATCTCCATCCTGGAGGGCACAGGATGCCAGCAAACCTGGCAGGGTCATCCAGGTAAAGAGCAAAAATATTTTTTTGACTAAAGCATTTTATCATGCCAAAATACTAAAAAATCCTCTAGTAGTACATCCTTATATAAAATACAGGTGTTCAAGTCACTTTCAGGTTCCAGGTATGATCCTGCAGGTCCTGATCCTCCAGGTCTCCAGAAATCTTTAAAAGGCTCCTGTGGCCGCAATTTTTGACTTAGAGACTTCAAATTTTAAACTTAAGATTTTCTTAAATGTCTACATTACATATTAAAATTTCATAAAGATCCGCCGCCATTTTCCCGCCGACCTCCGGCTGCGGCGGCTTGCAGCTGCCAAGTACAGCTGCGGCAGCAGAAATTTATATTTTGATATTTCTAATGTAAAATTTACATAAAGATAAACATTTTCTGGAAAAAAAATTTTCTTCTAGCTTCAAAAATAAGAAAATTACAGCCGTTTGAAATTTTTAAGTAAAAAAAAGACCTAAAAACAAAGGTTGTTAAATAAAAGGGTGAAGGAAGCGAAAATTGACTTAGACTTATAAAAGGTCGGAAATTCATTATCAAACAGGGGACTTGCACAAAAAAATTTTGCCCTCTAGCTCTGACAGGAGCTGAGATAATAAGGGGGGCGTTGAACGCCCCCCCCCCCCCGACCGATTAAGGTGCGGCAAGGGGCCCGACTGTAAAGGGTTAATGTAATTTTTTTACTACATTTATTTTAAATTTTTTATATTTTTTAGGTATTTTCCTTATAGGATTTCAAACAGAGTGATAAATTAACAGGGAGAAAAAACAAAGTGAGTTGCAGTGTAGATTTGCTTTTAAAAATTAGTTTATTTGCCAACATTTTCCTGCCATTTAACTTTCTCCTCACCCTCAAATGGTTAAAGATTCAAAAATAAAACAAATATATTCTGTTCAAGTGTACTCTGGTTGAGAAAAATATTGGAAAATTAATCAGTATTATTCTGTTAGTGAGTAAATTCATATCAGCTTTTTAAAAGCAAAGCTTTTATATAATCAAAGTCTGTCTGTCTGTATATAAGTTTATTATTCTGGCAGAGTTAGCTCTTCTGGTTAAATTAAACAGGTTAGAATTGTCCTATTAATTTCAAACTTTGTATAATGATTCCTATAATAATTAGGTATGGTTTTTGAATTGTAGCAACTTTATAATTGTTACTAGAAAGTACATCTAAAACATGATGATTTTTTATTTATTCAGCTAATTTTTGGGATTCTGATTCCTATTACAACAAGGTACATTGTTATAAGCAAATCATCTCTATAAATAAGTTGAATATGTCCTTAAAAATTCTCCTGTATTAAAGAAGATTGCAACAAATTTACTTTACTTCAAATTTTTTTTAGACCTGTGTTTAGTATTCTTCTTATTAAGTTCTGATACGCTACAAGTGTTTATGTTCGTTTGTCCTACATTTCAGAGGTTTTCTTATATGGATGTTGCCAAATGAGGAAGCCTGTAATAAGATATGCGCCAAAGGGCAAAAATAGGTAAATTTTGTTAATTTTATTATAATTCATGTGGGGTGCTGCCACTTTTACCACTAGCAAAAATACAACCACTGTGTTTTTGACAAAAATTGGGTGTGTTTTTGTCAATTTCGTTTTTAGCTGTGTTTTTGGCAAGATTTTTTTATCCACTGTCAAAATTACACCTTTACTACTGTCATAAACACAGTTTTTCTGTCATTTTCACACCCATGAAATTCAATGAGCTGTCGAATTCACAGTTTTGATGACATAAATACACCTAAATATTTTTACATTATTATAAGTATTTTAACCAAGTTGTAATAACTTATAAATATTAATCCCTATAGTTAAATTAATTTACACAACAATAATTTTGTAATGTACCATTCCACTTTTAAAAGAGGCGAGTGGTTTACTCTTTTGACATTGACATAATAGAAATCATACATAATATTTTTAAATTATGTTAGTTGTAAAAATGCATAAGATATTATGTATAATTATAAAAATTTTATGTAAAATAAAAAAAATAACTATTATATACAATACTATTATGTTGATTTAATAAAGGATATCAATGTTTATAAATACACTGGTATGTAAACTTGAATGTACCATTCAAGTTTCGCCTCTTTTGAAAGTGGAATGGTACATTTATACAAAAATGATGTCGGCCATTATGATATCATAACCAAGAGAGGGGAAAAATGGAATTATACATTACATTTTTTATAGGGACAAAACCATAATCATAGATTATATTTGCTTTTATAAACATGATTTCAACCTCCTAACTGTATTATATTATGTATTAAATATTATGGATAAATAAGTATAAATTTAATAGATGTATTTTTGTCAATAATTAGGTGTATAATTGACAAATCATAAATTAAATGGATGTATTTTTGTCAATTTGTAGATGTATAATTGACAGCAAAACTGTGAATATGCCAGTGCAATAACTGTATTTTTGTCATACCCCCAAAAAATGCAGGTGTGAATTTGACAGTAAAACTGTGTTTATGACATCAAATCACTGTGTTTATGACAGTATTATCACTGTATTTTTGCTAGTGGTAAATCTGCCATGTACCCATTCATGTATAATCATATTCATATTCCATAAAAAAATTTAAGGTGGGAGTTTGTACACTTACAGATTTCATCCTGGGACTTTCCCTCTAGGGGCTAGTGGAGCAAAACAGCTCTAGACCAGCCAATTTTGTATTACTGTAATCATAAACATATAAAAAACTTAATTGGCGTCGGCAACCGCCGTAAACGCCGAAAATGGCGGTTTCCGTTATTTGCCGTTTTTCGGCGATGGTCAGAAAAATATTGTTTTGTTATGTAAACTAAGAGTTCGTCCTAAAATTTGGTTATCATAGCTTTAGAATTGGCCGCTCTACAGCTGTTTTAATATTTAGCGACTGGCAAAAAATGAAATAAGGGGGGAGGGGGGAAGTTAGTACACTTATAGGAAATGAAATTCAATAGCAAATTTTGCCCTGGCTTGTTTTTCAAGTTATCAACCTAATTCTTTTTGTAAGCTCTCTTACATGACTGGATCTACCCATAAAACTTTAAAAATTTAATTTTGTGACTTTCCCTCTAGGGGCTAGTGGGGCAAAAGAACCCTCCAAACACTAAAAATTTAGGTTCTGAGCTTATTTTTAGAGATATTGAGATGATTTTTTTTTCCAGAAAACTTTTTTAACATAACCAAACTAAGTGAACATTACAGATTTCATTTTGAGACTTTCCCTCTAGGGGCTAGTGGAGCAAAAGACTCCCAAACAGTAGAAATTTTAGTTCTAAGCTTATTTTTAAAGATATTGAGATGATTTTTTTTCAGAAAACTTTTTTAACATAACCAAACTAAGTAATCATTACAGATTTCATTTTAGAACATTCCTTCTAGGGGCTAGTGGAGCAAAAGACCCCAAAACACTGAAATTTAGGTTCTGAGCTTATTTTTAAAGATATTGAGATGATTTTTTTTGTAGTAAACCTTTTAACATAACCATACTAAGTAATCATTATAGATTTCATTTTGGAACTTTCCCTCTAGAGGCTATTGGAGCAAAAGACCCCCCAAACACTAACATTTTAAATCTGAGCTTATTTTTAAAGATATTGAGATGATTTCTTTTCCAGAAAACTTTCTTAACATAACCAATTAAGTAATCATTACAGATTTCATTTTGAGACTTTCCTTCTAGGGGCTAGTGGAGCATAAGACCCCCAAACACAAAAAAATTAAATTCTGAGCTTATTTTTAGAAATATTGAGATGATTTTTTCCAGAAAACTTTCTTAACATAACCGTACTAAGTAATCAATACATAATTCATATTGGGAATTTCCTTTTAGGAGCTAGTTGAGCAAAAGACCCCACAAACAATAAAAATTTAGGCTCTGAGCTTAATTTTAGAGATATTGAGATGTCTGTCCATCTGTCTGTCAGTCTGTCCATCAGTCTGTCAGTCAATAATACTTTTGGGAAAATGTGATTTTCTAAGCTGCCATTTAAGATAGAAGGCTAAAATTCTTTGTCAACATTTAATTTGTTGAAAAACTGCTTAATACAGGATAATGTTTATGGACATACTTACATTTTTAGGACTTGATTATAGAGTTGCTTCGCTTATAACATTATAGTTTGTTGTCCCAGGAATTAATACACCAAAAATTTAGATCAATCGGATAATTAGATCACAAAAAATTTGTTGTTAAAAAAGTAAAAAAATCAACATGTTTAAAATGGACGTACGGACATTTTGGTAATGGTTATAGAGTTGCTACGCTTTCTAAATCGTACCTAACTATTAAAGGAATCACCATTCAAAATTTGAAATCGATAGGACAATTCTAACATGCCTAAATTAACGAAAAAAGCTATCCGTTACAGACGGACGGACGGACGGACCGACCCTAATTATAGAAAAGCTTCGCTTTTAAAAAGAATATTTAGCAATCCTCATAAGAAAATAACAGGATGTTTGTTTAATAGGGGGGAACTTCAACGCCCCCCCCCCCAAAAAAAAAACCTATTAAGGTCCAGAAAGGGTACCGACCGTTTAGGGTTAAACATAGAGTAAATTCGCTATTAAAACTTAAACTCTAAAGTCATCCTAGATGTAACACGAATTTTATTTAGTTTCCTGCGAAGTTGTCTCCGATACAACCGCTAATTTTTATAATCAAATTAATGTTTTTGATATACAAAATAATAATCCTTTAATAATTTTTAGTGCATTTAAATATAGAATGTAAATATTCTAAATAGAAAAAAATAATATCTATCTAGGCGTTGCAAAGTTTTAAGTTCGCCAAATTTGAGATATGCCAGAAAGCCGGACCCACCTTTTTCCCCACAACCTAATTTGTATCATTCCTATTCGTACACTATTATTAATACAGCTTTTCCAAAAGCTTAAGATTTTAGGGATATAAAGGTATAAGACAATGGATGATATAACCTTACCACCTAATTGGTGGTAAGGTTTGGACACTACTAGTTTATAACCAACCAAATAATTTCACTGGGTACCCATATGTAGTTTTATTAACATTGTCTCTTAACCACAGGGTTAATCTTTGATACTTTTAGTAATTCTATAGAAGAGATAAATTTGTTTATCATCATTGGGGATATCCATGTTGACCTATCCCTCAAGACACTACTGTTTACCTTATCATTAATAATCTAGACTAAATAGAACCAGTTTTGTTGAAAATTGTGGGAATTAATAGTTCATCGTCTATTGTCCAATCTCTGAGAAGAAAAAATCCTCTAACAATTGTCAACAAATTATCCAATGTGGGAAAAAACAGGGATCTAAAGAGATAAGACAATGGCCGATAAAATGATGTCCCCAATGATGATACACAAAATTGTCCCTTCTGTAGATTACAATTTGTGGTTGAAACGTTTAAACACTCAACCTAAAGAAACGAAAAATTAATATGTCTATAATACGATGCGATAAATAATTATTTTTTTCTCTCTAAATTTTAAGTCAAAGGATGTTGCCATCCTTTTTTTCGTGTAGTCTAATTAAGGAAGATTAAATATACTGCCTTTAGAATTTTTTAAGACATGAAATTTATCGTTTATACAAATTTTATACAATAAAAACAATTTTACATATTAGCTAGATTTTCCAGTGAGAAAGGGAACAAAGGTTGTTTATTGCAAATGTCCCCAACGTTTTGTAATAACATTTGGCTTGACAACTTTGAGGACTTTTGACTTTTGATTGTTTGAATCACGTTCAAACGTTTCAACCACTAACTGAAATCTACACTATGACTAATTTTGTGCCATTGTCTTATCTTTTACGTTCCTTTTAGAATTTCTGTCTTACAATATCTCTAAAGTAGCATAAATTTATCATTTGGGCTTTTTAAAAGAAGCTTTATATTTGTCATGTACAAGCTATTAAAGACAAAATACTGAAAGTTTAACTAATGCAACAGATTAAATATAAATGTAATATTATTGTTATTGTAAAAACATGCTTTAGACTTTAATTAAATTAACTTTAACATGTATTTTACTAAAAATACGTGGTCATACATCCATACTAAACTTTGACGTATCATTATATCAACAACTAGCGGCGTAGATGGACGAATAGATAGATTGATAGGTAGATAGATGAATGTATGGATGGATAGCTGAATTGGTTTATGGAATAATGGAAAAATTATGTGGATAGACAAATGGATTGATGGGTGAAATGTTTTATATATGGTTTTATAGATTGATAGATAAAGGAATACATGGATGGATAGATAGATAAATTAATGGATGAGTGGATTTATGGATGGATACACAAAAGAATATATGAATTGAAAGCTGAGGACTCTTTCTGTTGATTTCACACGCTTTACGTGGTAGAAGCAATTATATTTCAATCATAAAATAAAGGGCTCGAACTCGTTACCCTATTGACCACAGGTAGATGTGTAACACTTTACGCTACTGGTCTATGTGATGATTTGAATTATAACCATTAGAAATCGGTGTGCATTTAATTCCGTAGACGTAGATATTATCAAATTAGCAAAATCGCATATTATTAAAAAACACAAACGAAGCTCTTCATGCGCTTTACAAAATTACGCAATAAAATTATAGATGACCAATAAAAGGCCAATACACAGACTAAATTACCAATGACAGGCCAGTATACATTTTAATTGACTAATGTTAGGTCAGTATGACGTTATTTTTTATAGGTAATGTAAAAAGCTTCAATTAGTCTTTATTTTACTTTAAGTTTACTTATTATAAGAAGCTTTTCTGTAATAAGGGTTAACCCGTAACTGATATATCATATTGCTCATTTCTAAAGTATGTTGTAATTGATTAATAGATTTCTATCTTTGTATGATGATTCCTTTTACAGTACACCTTAGAAAGCGTAGCAACATTATAACCATTATCAGAAAGTTTTTAGTTCCGTGAAAAACATGGCCTTTTTGAACTCTTTTTGCAATACTCATTCCTAGGACAATTGTATACTAGTATAAGAAAACGTCATTATAAAACTTTTGGGACTAGGGTAATAAACATCACAATGTCCCCTCCCTTCCTGGTTGTCATCCTTGTTCTATTTGCTTATCAGCTGTGACAATATGTGGAAGTGTAGGAGCTCCCTAGAAATCATCTGGTTCACACACACACATACACTCTTACATCAACTCAAGGTCAATAACGAATTTATAACGACAACAACACTAGGTCAATTATCTATATAAGTAGCCTGAGAGGGAGGGGACAATGGAATGTAATCTGTACTTGTACCCAAAGTTTAATAATCATGTTTCTCGTATTCATTAGAATCCGGTGGATAGGAACCGGTTCTCATCCATACGAAAAAACTATGTCTAGCATCGTATTATATCCAGCTTTCTACGAATATAAAAATGTACAATTATGAGATTAAAACTAGTTTTTTTTAGCCCCGAGGTGCTGAAGGCGCCGGCTAAAAAAGCCGTTTATAATACGATGCGAGAAATATCTATTCTTTCATTCTATGTCCGATAAACATTGACTACTTTCTTTTAATCTTCAGTGCTTGGTTTAAATAAACAATGTCAAAACTTTTCAACCAATGGCTTCAATCTACTTTTTGTTTATCATCATTGGGGATGCACATTATTTTAACTCTTATGGTGTGTTCAGTAAATGTAAATTAATTATATGCAACCCTTTTATCTCCACTACTATCAAATAACTTACAATAATCGAATAACTTACAACTATCCTATACAAGAGAGAGGGGACAATGGGCTGTTTGTTACACTAGTCCCCAAAGTTTTATAATAACGTATCCTTATTTGTTAGATTTACTTTGAGGACTTTTTTTGAATTTTGATCTGTTGGTTCATTATGTTGAGTGTTTAATCGTTACAACTAATAACTTTAATCATCAATAGGGGTAATTTTTGTAACATTATTAAGGGATTTACATAAATTTACCGGCTATTGTCTTATCCCTTTAGATCCCTGCAATTTTGCGGTGAGCATAATTATTGATATGCATGAATAAGGATAACTTAGTTATTACATATTATTTGTTATTGTATTGGGATAAGACAATGTCTAATAAATTGAAGTATATCTCCAATCATGATACACAAAATTACCTTTTGTTCCAGGGGCTGTTTATTATTGAAGGGTGGAGGTAACCTTCCCAGAAATAACTTTTTAGAGCCAAAAATGGTTATTATTTTTTTCTCCATGCTTTAATTGTTATCAGTAGAGAAAACGCAAATCAGACGCTGAATTATATACTGTAACAATTTTTTTTAAACAGCTGACATATCTCTCCCTGGCCCGCATGACGAATGGATATAAAATGTACATGAATATTATGACAGTGGAATAATTGTCGTCAATTTAGTTTGTTAATGTTGACCTAATTTATTGGTCAGTATGTTTATCCTGTAGGAGGGGAGGGACAGGGTAAAGAGAATTGAGGGGGGGGGGGTGGTATCATTAAACTAGCAAACTGCGAGTTTTACTTTATTAGAGAACAAAAAATCTGGTGCAACATCCAAGTAATAATACATCCATAGCGCAACCATATGTAAATGTTTAAAACCAAAATAATAATTATTCAAAATATTCTGATCCAAATCTAGATTTTGTAATGATTATTACACAATATGCGTAACGCTATCATCAGGGATATGATAATGGATGATTTATCACCAGAATGATTTTGAAACCGATCAATATCCGCTGGATTGGAACTGGTTCTTAGCCATACTGAAAAATCATTTATAGCATTGCAAAACAGACAATTTTAACGAAAATTTTTATAAATCATAAAATTGAAACCATCTTTTATAGCCCTGGCCTTTGGTTCCTTGGGGCTAATAAAACTGATTTTATATTTTAATATCCACGGAAAGCTATCTATTAAACAATGCGGTAAACAAGTACTCATAAATCTCCTAGGGTACAGGAATAAGACAATGGATTTTATATTACTCTTCTTTTTGGTCTTTTGGGTTGAAATGATTGTTGATTAATTTTATAAAAACTAACTCTACCTTCACGAGAAAAAATATAAAAGCACGAAAAAAACTGTATACCATAGCATTAGAGCCAGTTTTCCACGATTTTAATAAAAAAATAATAAAATTAATACCAGTTTTAGTTTTTTTTTCTTCATTTTAATATCCGCGAAAAGCAGTCTATAATACGATGCTATAAATAATTATTCTACAATAAACTAAGAACGTCAGCGACAGTTTTTATAACGAAATCAAATTGAAAGGGTCAAACTACTATTAACAATTTGTTGATATATGTATTAACATGGTCGGATTGTACCGATGTCTTTATATTGGGGATCTAATATCTTTATCAATACAAGGGATACAAATTTACAAATGGTATAGATAAACCACAACAAATTACATCTATCCATCTATTTTATAATCTATCGATGGATTATACATCTATTCATACATACATATCGAGATAGATGGATAGATAGAATGCTATATACAAGGTTGAAACTAAATTAAATTATTTAAATCACTCATCATCAATGCAATAAATCAAATTGATAAATAGCAAGCTAGATAGATAGATAATATCAAGGATGACAACGTCCCTATCTTTGTCTTTTGTAGCATGACCGATAGACTGACGGACCAACTGGATGCACTTGGAAAAGGTGTATATTAACAAACACAAATTCACCAGGCTATCTTCAATATCAGCTGAGAAAATCACGTTTTCTCCATAGCGTTACGGATGTGCGGACGGACGTACATCCTGACTTATAGAGTAGCTTCACAACTATTATTAAAAATAATCCTATCTATCGATCCAAATTATTAGATAGACAAAAAAGATAATTAAATAGCATTAACATTAGTTCAGAATTATGCAAGCGGATGCCCCTCTAGCATCTAGGGCATCTGTGTTTGAAGGGGAAGAAAAGAATAAAAAATAGCCTAAAACCACCCAGAAACTTCTATGAAGATTCCGTAAAATGAAGAACTTTATCGGTTCAGTAGTCGTCAACATCTTAAGCTACAGGCAAAAAACATTATTAGTTTATATAATAGGACTAGCAGATTCGCCCCTAGCCTCTAAAAGAGCGCAAAGGAAGGCTAACCCCACTCTCCCACCAAAAAAAGACATTTAAAAAGATTCCCTGATAAGTGCAATCAATTCGGATGAGTAGTTAATGAGATCTGTAACTTCAGATACAAAAAAAACCTTATTACCTAATAATATATGTAGAATCATAAATAATTAGAAATATTATAAATGTAAAAATCACAATATTGATTAAAACTATGATCACTAAAATTGCTATCTATGTAGATAGAAAGAAGATAGATACTAGATGTCTAGATATCATCACTATCAAGCTCACAGAGGTCTAACTAACTAAACCAAGTTAACTAATCGTCATTACATTTGGCCAATTTTACGTGGCCGTTCCTGAGATATCAATCAACGTAAACATCACACTATTGATCAACCCTCGAAGTCAACTGTTACAGTATAAAAATGTAAAATTTTTGGAACGAAATTTTACGAAATTGCGCTCCTTGTACCATTACTACAGATAAAGGAACAGGTTAATTTAGAGAGAAAAAAAATCCTTGAAAAATTGAGAGACCTTAATCGTGGTTTTTTGTTTCAAGCTAAAGATCTCGGAAATTACTTGTTAAGATTTTCAGGGAACCTTTCAAATGTCTTGATATGGTTTTAGCTATTTGTCTGACCACCTCTAGATGATAAAAGCGAATCTACTTGTCCCATTAAATAAAATGTAATAAATTACTTATATTTTTTGTTTGTTTAAATTGATTGTCTTTTCTATTTTAGGAAAGCTTTATTTAGGTGTTCTTTAGGAGTGCTGCAGCCTTTGTTATTTTATAATTAAAGCTTCAGGGTGGTTTAAAGCTATTTTTATCTCTAGATAATAGGATCCCAAAAAGTCAAAATAACCATTCCTTAGACAATTTGTATTGTTTAATTAAAACAATGTCTAAATAAATAGATATCTAGAAAAAAATCGTCAACAAACAAGATAGAACTATTTTTATCCAATGAATTATTCTTATTACTTATTTTTCTTTTCTTCTCTGTGAATTACATGTCCTTTCTCCCTTTGACCATCTCCCTCTTCCTCTCTGTCTCACCCTCCCCCCTCTCTCACTATGTCTCTCTCTCTCTCTCTCACTGTGTCTCTCTCTCTCTCTCTCTCTTTATTGTTCCATCTGTTTCTCTTAGTTAACGAATGCGCTACAGATATTAGAGGTAACTTTCATTGTCAATAAATTGAGTCATATGAGGTTTTGGGCGAGGAAAGTTTTCATGTTTTCTTTCACTATTATGGTACATTATTATGCTGTAATTGTTATCAACCAAGAAAATACAGCTAGACTGGTCTATTCTCAAATGGTCTGAAGCACCACTTGTCGGAGTTTAGGAACGGAGAGAGAGAGTGAGAGAGAGAGAATGAGAGCGAGAGAGAGAGAAAGAGAACGGGAGAGAGAGAAAGAGAGCGAGAGAGAGAAAGATAGAGGGGGAGGGGTTAGATTCATTAAATGTCTTTTATTACCAATTTAAAATTGTCAATTAAAAAGAGACTCACAACTTTTATTTTACAATTCAATTTAAAATTGGATAAATAATAGAATTTTCATGGCTTGTTCTTCAAAACCCTTAGATCAATGGCGTCCACAGAGTTTTGCCAAGGGGGTGTGAAGCCTTGTTGGTTTGATAAAAAGAATAGGCGGCCCTTCGCCCTACACTCAACCCTTCCACATACTTACTCTTCAGAAGAAGAACATTTTAAATATAACCTTAATTGAAAATGAAATTCTCTCTAAAAATAGCTTGAGGTGACTTTTTCATTTCTTTAAATAAATTATATACCTAACAAGGGTAGGTTTTAATTAACCCTTTAAAAAAAACTTCTCTAATCCTCAAAAAGAAAAATATTTGCTTTTGAAAAATAATTTGAAAATTTGAAGTAGAGTGTGAATAAATGAATCGATATAAAATTGCTTTTTCCAAATAAGAAGTTTCCTTTTGCCAACAGCACGTCTCAAATATTTAAAACAAAAAGGGTCAACAATATTTCAAATATTGTCTTTCTTCAAACAAAAACAGTTATTAAAATTCAATTTTTGCAGAAAATAATTAAATTTAAAATTATTCTTTGTTGAAACAAATTTAATATATTTTTTTCTCATTCAAATAAACATCTTATTTACAATTTAGAGTAAACATTATCAAGGCCCTCTAATCATAATACATTGCATTGAAGATTTAACAGCTTGTTCAAAGCCCAAGATTTTCATTTTAGCAGTATATCTACTACTAGCAGCTACACCCCTAGAGGCCACTGGGGACACTATTAAATTCAGCTATTTATCTCTGGGGGGGCGGTTGTACTCTCCCCCAAAATAGTTCAGGAAAATCCAATCGATGTAGCGGTTAGTGAGATCCTTTGCGAAAAACAGATAAACAAACAAACATCTTGTTACTTTATTATAAGGACTAGTGGATGCGCCCATAGCATTTAGGGGCTCTATAATCAAATGGATATTGATGGGCAAAAAATAGCCTAAAACCACCGTAGAACCTTTAAGAAGCTTCACTGTAAAGGGGAACCATATCTGTTCGTTAGTTAGCAAGATCCTTCGCTACAGACAGAAACAAGCTTATTACTTTATAAAATAGTACTAGCGGCTACGCCCCTAGAGGCCTCTAGGGGCACTTGAGGAGGAGAGAGTCAAATTTCAAAAGAAAATTTTGAGGGGGGGGGGGGGGGGGGTGAAAATTTTTTAAAAATTTTAGTTAAAAATTTTTTAAAAAAAATTTGGGGGGGGGGGATTTTTCATTTTTGGGGGGGTTGGGGGTGTCCCACCCCCACAAAAAATAGTTATAAACCTTCCCGGGACCTTTGAGAAGCTACCCTGTTAAGGAGAACCCGATCGGTTCAGCGGTTAGCGAGATCCTTCTGTACAGACACACAGACATCCTGTTACTTTAGTATAAGGATATAATTTATTCCAGTTCTGTTAGTCCTAAAGTGCAAAAAGACCGTGCATACAAAACATGTCAGATTTTTAAAAAACACTATTGGTAATACAGTATGATACATGATTTTCCAGTATGGCTCATAGACAATTTTGATCCAGTGAAAATGGACAGGTTAGGTTATATTGGGTACTATTAGCGTTGCAGGGTTAGGCCATCGCAAGAAAAGGTTCTTCATTTGCAAATTATTTAAAGGGGGGGGGGGGTTGCTCAGTATTCACTAAGCACTTTGAAATAAACCCCCTTTGTTTGTTTTACTATCTAAGTGTCATGATTCACTGGATATTAATATGACTATTTATGAATCTGACCCCACAAATAAATCGTTACGAACGCTACCCTAAGTGATATGAAGAAAAATGCATAAAGAAATTTTATAATGAATTTCATGCTGCTTGTAAAATATTTGTAGTGGTATTAATTAGCTAAATATTCAACTGTAAAATAACCTGAAACCCGCAAGAACGCAGACGAAACTTATTAAAAAACTTCTAAAATTAAATTCCTGATAATTCTATTAAATAGTCATTGCATAAAAACAACTCAACACCTATTTTTGTCATTTTAATATGCGAATAATTAGATATTTGCTTTTGAAAGGTAGATATCTTTGAGGCATACTATAACTATGACATTCCTATGACAGTACACAAAATAACCACGCTGAATATTAAAATTATTGGTTAATAAGGTTGTACACATTGCTATTTTGGACCAATCAATCAACAGTAACCAAAGTTTTAAAGTCAACGAATGGGATGGTGGGTTTGGTATGTAATTTTTAGTTCAAAGTCCCCTACCTGTCTGCGTAACAATTCCAGTAAAAGAATAGAGGGGGCATGAGCTATATGTCACTCTGCCCGATTTGTATTGGGTCTTTGAAAACGGATGAAAAAATAGAATTACAGTACGGTCCCTAAAAAAATAATATTTTGCAAGCAGACGAAAAGGGTCTTCACCACTTCGGACAGCTAGTTGTCTGGATTAAACATCTATACTTATACATTTATTGGACAACCCTTTAAAAAACTATTTTACAACTGTATCCAAAATGTGCGGCCTTGTTCAAGTGACATTGAATCATTGAAACAACATTTCTAAAGCCAATTATATATGAACAATTACAGAAAGATTTATCATATAAAATTAACAGGATCTCTGTCTGACTGTCAGTATGTCTTTACTGAAAAGTCTTGCTAACCACTAAACTGATATGGTTCTTCTTTACAAGGTAGCTTCTCATAGTTCCTGGTAAGGTTAATAACTGTCTTGGGGGCCAACCAAATTCCAAAGAGAAATCGTCACAAGAAAAAAATATCCCCTCCTACCCAAAATTAAATGTAACACTAGGTCGAAATCAACTCCCTACCACCTAATTTGCCCCTAGAGGCGAAACTGCTAGTCCTATTAGATAAAGTATTAAGCCTTTATCGTCTGTAGCTCAGGCTTTTGATAACGTATGAACCAATGGAGTACTCCATTTTAGGAAATATTTCATATATCCAGGGGTGGTTTTAGTCTATTTATCTAAAGATTAAAGTCTTTAGGTGGTTTTGGGCTATTTTTCTGCTTTTTCCACACTTTAAATACAGAGCCGCAAGACGCAAGTAGCGCAGCCTTTTTTTAGTTAATCAATATTGAATAAAATTTTCTATTTTTCTATCGGCCGGAATGACAAAAAACACTCTTACAAAGTCGTTACTGTTATTCTACCGAAACATAATGTCCTTGGAAACTGGAATTAATTTGTAGACAGAAGTACGTCACATCATTCTCACTTTAAGTGGCGCAGCTACTCTATAAGTTTAAAAATAACTGAGACTGAAGTGGAAGATTATCTTCTATTGTTCTATCACCGAATAGCAGAAAGGGAGAAGACATTGGACCGTCACTGTAAATTATACTGGTATCCAAAGCTTTATACTTACGTTCTTTTATTTGTTGGACTAAAAACGTTAGTAACTGTTAATTAATCTTGATTTATTAATTTAATCTAGCAGTCTCCAGAATCTGTAGAAAGGGGTTTACATGTTTACCATAATTAGAGATGTACATTGTATTAACTTTAAAAGACCCACATAAAGTTAAGATAATCATATATCCTTTTAAAGAAAGTTGTAAGCTTTTTTGTCTGTAGCAAAGGATCTCGCAAACGACTGAACAGATATGGTTCTCAATTACAGCGAAGCTTCTTATGGGTCCAGGAAAGGTTTATAACTATTTTAGGGTTCTCCACCCTCTCAAGAGAAATCAGTCCTAGGAAAATGCTTCCCCCCTCCCTCATTAAGACACATTTTCATTCCTTTTGCAAACTAAAATTTAAAGTAAGTAGTCAACTTCCGCCACCCCCCATTCCCCTCAAGGTCCCTAGAGGTCTCTAGGGGCGTTTCCGCTAGTAAAGAATAAGATAATAAGAAAACTACGAAAAAGAATCTTCACTGAAAGAATTAGCGCCACATAGTGACAAACGGACAAACATACATTGACGGTCATAGAATAGTTTGCCTTATGATTAATCACCTTTTAAAAGCGAAGCTTGTTTTTAATCAAGGTCAGTCCGTCCGACTGTACGTCCATCCATAAACTGTAACGATTAGCTATTTTAGTTAATTTTGATATGTTAGAATTGTCCTACAGATTTCAAACTATGCAAGATGATCCTTCTTCTGATATTAGAGCTTCGCTTTTTATGGATGTTGACATCCTAGTTTGTCATAAATTATCACTTTTCATCATTAATTTTAAACATGTAGACTTCCTTCATAGAATCATGTTTGATTTATATATGTCATTTTTAACAGAATATGTGTATTATGTACTTTTAGGATCTACCTATTAACTAGAAGAGTTACAAATCATCCTTTGACCTAGAATAAGCTTTGTTGTAAAGGAGAATCTTATCTGTTATGTCTGTATATTTATCTATATATTTATCCATCTCTCTAGGTGATAGAGTTAAATAAACTTAAGTAATATTTATCTATCGCATCATATTCTAGACAGCTTTTCTAGGGTGTTAAAATGAATAATTTTAAGATTAAAACCAGTTTGTTAGCCCCGAAAGGCCCATAATTGTCTGTAATACGATGCTATGCATGATTTATCAGTATGGGTGAGAACTGCTATTAACCCTTAACAGTCGGGCCCCTTGCCGCACCTTAATCGGTGGGGGAGGGGGCGCTCAACGCCCCCCCCCCCCACCCTATTATCTCAGTTCCTATTAGAGCTATAGGGCTAAAAAAAAAATGTGCAAGTCCCCTGTTCAATAATGAATTTCTCACCTTAAGTAAGTCAAAGTCAATTTTCGCTTCCTTCATCCTTTTATTTAACAACCTTTGTTTTTAGGTCGTTTTTACTTAAAAATTTCAAACGGCTGTAATTTTTTTACTTTTGAAGCTAGAAGAAATTTTTTTTGGAAGAAAATGTTTATCTTTATGTAAATTTTATATTAGAAATATCAAAATATAAATTTAAGCGGCCGCAGCTGTACTTGGCAGCTGCCAGCCGCCGCAGTAGGCGGTCGGTGTGAAAACGGCGGCGGATCGTTATGGAATTTTAATATGCTATGTAAAAAATTTGAAATCTCTAAGTCAAAAATTGCGGCCACAGGAGCCTTTTAAAGATTTCTGGAGACCTGGAGGATCAGGACTTGCAGGATCATACCTGGAACCTTAAACTGACTTAAACACCAGTATTTAATATTAGGAGGTACTACTAGAGAATATTTTAGTATTTTTGTAAGATAAATATTTCAATTTTTTTTATAAAATTTTAAATCTCTTAATCGTAATCATTTTAGTGCAATATTTTAGGATAGGTATAGAAATTCTCGAAGTAAAGAAGTATAGTTTGAATTGTCCTATTGCTTTCAAACTTGGCATAATAATTTCTGTATGAGTTAAGTACAATTTAGAAAGCGTAGCAACTCTGTAATCATCAACATAAATTCATATAAAATAACTTCATTATTTTTGCACGATTCATATCCGAATTTGCAGTGCGAAATCAGTGAGAAAGTGGCGAAAAAAACAGACTAATATAAAAATCCCACAAGTCCTTGTCGGGTTCTAGTATTTCATAGAAGGTTAATTAAATACCATGCATTGCATATGGAGGAAAAAAGATGATTAAAGTCCCTCAACAGATTATGACGTCATACGATAGAATAGCCAATGAGAGGCCAGTATACAATGTAATTGACCAATGCAATCGTAAAATTTATGCTAGCCTCTCATTAGTTATTTTATCATATAACGTCATTATCTGTTGAGGGACTTTAAGCATCTTCCATAAGTTCGGTAAACAAATCTAAAATTTAAATTTTGTAGACATGCAAATAAAGAATTTATTTGTTTAATCTACAATCCTTTCGTCTTGCTAAAATTTTCAGCTACTATAGACAGAAAATCCCATTGTAATATAAATTTATTGGCCATTGTCCTATCATCAAATTTTTAATTAGCAAAGCTACTCTATGATTAACTTTGCTTTGCATGTCGGTCAGTACGTCCAAAATGCTATTTAAGACAGATTGCTGATTTATTTGATAACCTTATTCTATTCAATAATCACATATTCTCTTTATTTCTTTTTTTTCATTGTCCGTTTGGCAATTAATATGTTTTGCTACTTATAGATGCTGTGATACTTGTTTGTAAGACAATTGTGAAAATAAAAGAATTGCAAGTACGTAATAGTTTTACGTGGAAACATTGAATAACATTCTACAATTTAATATTTGTGTTTAAACTAACATATATTTTGCATCGTATTATATAGACAAATAAAATAAAATAGAAAACATAAAAATAATCTCTGTCTTGTTTGGCTAAAGAAGCTTCACTGTAAAGAAGAACCATATCGGTCCCAGATCCTTTACCACATACACACACAGACAGACATAAAGATATTCTGTTCCTTTTGCTAAATAGAATTCCACAATCCGCAATTTTTGCGTGGCACGGCGGCGTAACTTTGCGATACGCATTCTGCTTTTCAATACAAATTATTTGCGAGGCGTTTTTGCATAGTAACAAATTTCTTAATTTTTTTATAAGCGAAGCTTTTCTAAAACTTTTTAAAGCGAAACTTTTCTATGATTAGGGTTGGTCCGTTGGTCCGTCCGTCTGCCCGGAACAATTAGCTTTTTTTGTTAATATAGACATATTAGAATTGTCCTATCGATTTCAAATTTTGTATGATGATTTCTATAACAGTTAGGTACAATTTACAAAGCTTGGCAACTCTATATAATTGTTACTAGAAGTCCGTACGTCAATCTATCCACTGTCTTATCTCTTTAGATCCCTGCTATGTTGTTCCTTTCTATAAATTGTCTGTATTGCATGAACATTAATTATGTAAAAAATTAAAATTCAAATGCGTGAATTTGGCCAATTAGGACAACAATTTCATGACGGGGTTGTGGCATTTGAAGAAAATATTTCATTATTCACATTGATCATTTTAAATTTACAGGAGCATACAAAGGGGGTTGTATAATTATATAACCCCCTGGCAAAATTAAGAGGACTGTATACACAATGCATAAATAGATATCTTATTACTTGAATCTTCAACCAGATTTTCATGACATGAAACTTGCAGCTGGCTAAAATAACGCTTCTTCCTTTCCACTTCCTTTAACCCATCCTCTACCATCCTAATGGATGAACGAACTGACCAACAAATATGTTATCAAGCTAAATTACTAACTAGTTATCCCTATCATAATATCCATAAATTATAAAGAAATATCGCAATCCCATCTCTTATAGCAGCTTAAATATTCAAATGTCAAAGACGTCCGCAAGATTTTGATTTACAAGAGCTTTCCAATAAAATATTAAAGGGGTTAGAGCTCCACTAACCACAATTAGTTTAAACTTTAGATTCAATATCTACATAATTATCTTTATTTCTAAAATTTTCTGAACTCAAGACGACATTTATAATCAGTATTGACCAAATATATTTGATTAAGGATACAATACTATTTTATTGTTTTATTCCAATTATTGACAGTGTAATTAATACAAGTAGTCTAGTTGCATAAATAATAAGATATAGATGTTTTACCCAGACAACTGTTATCCAGTTGTGGGGACTTTTTTCGTCTGCTAGCAAATAACTTTCTGATATTTTGTAGCGACTTGGCTGAGTTGATATTTTCGACTCTATATGCTGATATTCAAATGAAAGTTGGCACAGGGTCCACGGGGTTGGGACATACAGTTATATAACACCTACCTTCTACTTTCTTTAATGCATAGATTATAGCATGCCAAAATTAAATCTCCTACCTGTATCTATGATCGATGAGCAGAGTTTTTGTGCAGTCCAAACAACCTCGAGCAGCTAAAAACAATGCAAAATTTTGGTTTTTATCAAGGATTTTAAGATATAAGACAGAGGACTATTAATTCATGTATATTGTCCATCCACTGTCAACTCCCTCCCTGAATTATTGGGGTATAGTCCTTTCCATGACATCGCTCCATATGGGGCGATGATTTTAATTGATCGCCTCTTATGACAAGGGGCGATGTATTGGCTCCTTGAAAGGAGCGATTTAATAGCCCCTTATAACAAGAGGCGATGTTATGACTCCTTGAAAGGAGCGATTTGATAGCCCCTTGCCCTAAGAGGCGATTAAATGATCCTTTATCGCTCCATAATCGCTCCTTCTAAAGAGGTAATGATATGTCCTCTTATCCCAAGGGGCTATTTAATAAAATATCGCCTCTTCATGGCCCCTTCACGATTTTATATATATATCTGAGTTCCTTGATGGCCCCTACATCGCTCCTTCATCTCTCCTTCTTGAAATTTATATTACATTGTACTTACTTTGATGGCCCCTACATCGCTCCTCCATCGCCCCTTCATCGCTCCTACATCGCTCCTTCATCTCTCCATCTTGAAATTTATACTACATTGTACTTTGATGGCCCCTACATCGCTCCTCCATCGCCCCTTCATCGCTCCTACATCGCTCCTTCATCTCTCCTTCTTGAAATTTTTATTACATGGTATTTTGATGGCCCCTACATCGCTCCTCCATCGCTCCTCCATCGCCCCTTCATCGCTCCTACATCGCTCCTTCATCTCTCCTTCTTGAAATTTACATTACATTGTACTTTGATGGCCCCTACATCGCTCCTCCATCGCCCCTTCATCGCTCCTCCATCGCCCCTACATCGCTCCTTCATCTCTCCTTCTTGAAATTTACATTACATTGTACTTTGATGGCCCCTACATCGCTCCTCCATCGCCCCTTCATCGCTCCTCCATCGCCCCTACATCGCTCCTCCATCGCCCCGTACATCGCTTCTTCATCGCCCCTTCATCGCTCCTACATCGCTCCTTCATCTCTCCTTCTTGAAATATATATTACATTGTACTTTGATGGCCCCTACATCGCTCCTCCATCGCCCCTTCATCGCTCCTACATCGCCCCTACATCGCTCCTTCATCTCTCCTTCTTGAAATTTATATTACATTGTACTTTGATGACCCCTACATCGCTCCTCCATCGCCCCTACATCGCTCCTACATCGCCCCTACATCGCTCCTTCATCTCTCCTTCTTGAAATTTATATTACATTGTACTTTGATGGCCCCTACATCGCTCCTCCATCGCCCCTTCATCGCTCCTACATCGCCCCTACATCGCTCCTTCATCTCTCCTTCTTGAAATTTATATTACATTGTACTTTGATGGCCCCTACATCGCTCCTCCATCGCCCCTTCATCGCTCCTCCATCGCCCCTACATCGCTCCTTCATCTCTCCTTCTTGAAATTTATATTACATTGTACTTTGATGACCCCTACATCGCTCCTCCATCGCCCCTACATCGCTCCTACATCGCTCCTCCATCGCCCCTTCATCGCTCCTTCTCCAAATTTATATTACATTGTACTTTTATGGCCCCTACATCCCCTACATCGCTCCTCCATCACCCCTTCATTGCTCCTCCATCGCCCCTTCATCGCTCCTACATCGCCCCTTCATCGCTCCTACATCGCCCCTACATCGCTCCTTCATCTCTCCTTCTTATAATTTATATTACATTGTACTTACTTTGATGGCCCCTACATCGCTCCTCCATCGCCCCTACATCGCTCCTACATCGCCCCTACATCGCCCCTACATCGCTCCTTCATCTCTCCTTCTTGAAATTTATATTACATTGTACTTTGATGGCCCCTACATCGCTCCTCCATCGCCCCTTCATCGCTCCTACATCGCCCCTACATCGCTCCTTCATCTCTCCTTCTTGAAATTTATATTACATTGTACTTACTTTGATGGCCCCTACATCGCTCCTCCATCGCCCCTTCATCGCTCCTACATCGCCCCTACATCGCTCCTCCATCGCCCCTTCATCGCTCCTCCATCGCCCCTACATCGCTCCTCCATCGCCCCTACATCGCTCCTCCATCGCCCCTACATCGCTCCTCCATCGCCCCTACATCGCTCCTCCATCGCCCCTATATCGCTCCTACATCGCCCCTACATCGCTCCTTCATCTCTCCTTCTTGAAATTTATATTACATTGCGATGTAGGGGCGATGGAGGAGCGATGCAGGGGCGATGGAGGAGCGATGTAAGGGCCATCAAAGTAAGTACAATGTAATATAAATTTCAAGAAGGAGAGATGAAGGAGCGATGTAGGGGCCATGGAGGAGCGATGTAGGGGCGATGGAGGAGCGATTTAGGGGCCATCAAAGTACAATATAATATAAATATCAAGAAGGAGAGATGAAGGAGCGATGTAGGGGCGATGTAGGAGCGATGAAGGGGCGATGGAGGAGCGATGTAGGGGCCATCAAAGTACAATGTAATATAAATTTCAAGAAGGAGAGATGAAGGAGCGATGTAGGGGCGATGTAGGAGCGATGAAGGGGCCATGGAGGAGCGATGTAGGGGCCATCAAAGTACAATGTAATATAAATTTCAAGAAGGAGAGATGAAGGAGCGATGTAGGGGCGATGGAGGAGCGATGAAGGGGCGATGGAGGAGCGATGTAGGGGCCATCAAAGTACAATGTAATATAAATTTCAAGAAGGAGAGATGAAGGAGCGATGTAGGGGCGATGTATGAGCGATGTAGGGGCGATGGAGGAGCGATGTAGGGGCCATCAAAGTACAATGTAATATAAAATTCAAGAATTAGAGATGAAGGAGCGATGTAGGGGCGATGTAGGGGCGATGTAGGGGCCAGCAAAGTACAATTTAATATAAATTTCAAGAAGGAGAGATGAAGGAGCGATGTAGGGGCGATGAAGGAGCGATGAAGGGGCACTGGAGGTAAAGGACTATGGAGGGGCGATGGAGAGGCTATGAAGGAGCCATCATGGGGCTATAGTATAGCCTCTTATCATAAGAGGCGCTATTAACGCCCCTTCAAAGGAGCTATTAAGAGGCCATGAAGGAGCTATAGCATAGCCTCTTATCATAAGAGGCGATATGAACGCTCCTTAAAAGGGGCTATCACATCGCTCCATATGATAAGAGGCTATGCTATAGCTCCTTGAAGGAGCTATAGAAAATCATCGCCCCATATGGAGCGATGTCATGGAAAGGACTATACCCAATTATTGTATAGGTAAAAATTATTTTGAATAATACATTACATATATTATGTAAATAAAACTTAGTCGTTAATAAAGTAGCTGTATGTATAAAATATTTTCTATATTTATCATTAAAAATAAAATTCAATTGAACGGGAGAAGAACTGGGGTTGGTAGAAGCCCCTAAACATGTAGCATACAACTAATAACCAAGTTAAAGCTTTTCTGCAATGAAAAAGGTATACTATAAAATTACATAGAGGCATTAAAGGTTTGGTGGTTTTAAAATAATACTTTTTATATTTTTGTGTTACTTATAGTACAAAATGGATTTATATAGATACAAGCAGTCATGTATTATTTATTTTTTTTGGGGGGGCACTCAAAATCTTTACGTAGATTCAGCTGTTAGTCATCAAATAATCAATAGAAGCAGACAACCTGCAATGACTTGTAAAATTTTCAAGCAGCTTTATTAAAGCTTTTTAAGCATATGTAAACTATTAAAAATATGAACACACATCCACAATCATAAATCATATTACTTTATGAATTTGTTTACCTGCTAAATGTAGCGCCAGTTTTCCAACCTCAATAGGATCGTGCAGTGCATGCTGAAAATAAAATACATGCTTTAATTTGTAGTAATAATTAGGGATCTAAAGGGATAAGACAATGACCGATAAATTGATTAACATCCCCAATTATCACAAACAAAATTACCCCTTCTGTGGATTAAAAAATAGTGGTTGAATCGTTTGAACACTCAACTTGATAAACCAACCAATCAAATTTCAGTAAGTCTCCAAAGTTGTTAAGCCAACGAATATAGAAACGTTATTTCAAAACTTTGGGGACTAGTATAATAAACAGCCCCTTGTCTTTTCTCTCTTGATTTTGACACTATCACACTCTTGATCACTGTTACCCTATCCCATTATTTCATATAAATTGAAAAAAAGGAGAGGGGGGGGGGATTTTTTCGTCGGTTCGTTTATTACATAAGGTGAATTAGGTTAGGTGGGTAACCCGCGTGGTTAGGACACGCTACAGGCATTGGAAAAAAAAAACTACATAACCAATTTCAATTTGTTTCACAAAAAGGTGGGAGGTTATCAGTACTTTGGGAAGTTAAATTGATTAAAGTTGCGAAGTAATTCATTAACATAAAACATCTGTCCGTCCACCCGTCCGTTTGTGCACGAAACTTTAACCTTTTATCTTTTAAGGGATTGTCCATACGCTGCTTTCCAAACCCTTAGAATGTAAAATTACGAGATTAAAACTAGTTTTTGTAGCCCCGGGGTGCCGAAGGCACCGGCTAAAAAAATGATTTTAATCTTATGATTGTACATTTTTATATTCGTAGAAAGCTGGATATAATACGATGCTAGACATAGTTTTTTTCGTATGGATGAGAACCGGTTCCTATCCACCGGATTCGAATGAATACGAGAAATATAATTATCAAGCTTACCTTATCATTACTAAAGGTGTGGGGGGACCAAGACTGCGCCCCTACATCTATCTGTGGAGGGTCAACACCAGCAGTAGGATGGCGTAGCGACGAAGCTTCTCTAGGGTTGGTATGAGTATGTTGTATGTCCTCATAGTCGGTTAGCAGCCAATCCAGCACGGATAGATTGTCATACCTGTAATAGAGATGAATTTGTTAATAGAGAGAAAGGTGTAAAATAGATACAGAATAAGATTGATAAAAAAATTAAATAAAAATATTTTTAAAATATATTATTCACGAAACCTCTCAAGATAAAAACTCACCCAACCTAAGTAAAAATCAAGAAAAAAGGATATATAATCCTTTCAGAAAAGTAACAGGCTGTATGTCTTTGTCTGAATCTTGCTAACCACTGTACCGATAGGGTTCTCCTTTACAGTGGAGCCTTTTATTGGTCCAGGGAAGGTTTATTACCAACTTTTTCTTTTTAAACATAAACACTGGTGTCTAAACTTGTCAACGAATCAGTTTAGTGTCTGTCCCTTAGACCGTAATTCTAGGAAAAAATATATATTTTCTCTACTGCTGATCAAGAGAGATGGCTAGATTTTTTTGTTAAGATTTCTTAAACCAATGAACAGAGAATTTAATTTTCTTGGTCCGTCGGTCTGTCAGTTCTACTGAAAAGTATTTAAACATAAAATAACAAATTTTATAATAAAGTATTCTTAATTATGATTTACATCCATCATTTTTGTGCTTCGTTGCTTATGTATGTTGGTATCCTTGTTAAAATGTTTTGCTGATTTAAAGAAACTCCATAACTTATGTATTTTAAGTTGGGCCCTAATTTTCAATTAGTGAAAAGAATAGAGGGAAAAGTGCAACATTGCTTAAGACAAATTTCATGAAAATAAAAAAAACATCGTATTATAGACAGCTTTCCGCGGACATGAAAATGTTAAGATTAAAAACCAGTTTTGTTAGCCCCCAAGGGGCCGAAGCCATGGTCTAACAAAACTTGTATTTATTTTTGGATTGTTATTTTCATATTCATGGAAAATTGTAATATGATGCTATGCATGATTTTTCAGTATGGCTTAGAACCGGTTCTAACCTAGTGGATTTGAAGCCATACTGGCAAATTAATTATCATATCAAATAAATAGAAATAGAAGAATAGAAGCATATTCTGAACCCTTTTTTCGTCAGATCTAAGAAGGAACATTTCTAGCAGACAAAAGTATTGTTTACTTTCGACTCAAGCTGATGTGGATTCTTAAGAAATTATGGACTCGCTACTCGATAGTGAGGCAAAATTATTTTTGTAAAAAATCATCCAAAAGCACATTAAAAATCTACAAAAATTAAACAAAATCATATGTTAATAACCCTTTAAGATTTTATTTAATTTTTGTAAATTTTTTTATTCGATTTTGGAGGATTTTTCACAAAAATAATTTTGCCTCACCAGCGAGTAGCCAGCCCAACTTTTTTTTTAAGAATCCACCTCGTTACTAAGCTTTCAAATTTAAACGAAATTTTTGGGCAATTAATTCTGATTCCGCAAAGCTTTCTACTAAGAAAATATACTGTTTACAGCTGACTTTTATGTATGTATGAAATGAAAAAAAACATGCCTTCGTAGCAAAATGTGTACACAATTTCAACCAATGAGATCCAATGTAAATTCCGATGCGATTCTCCTATTGGCTCAATCAGACATTCCCTCTCTTTCTTAGTACCTTTATTATCAAATACAAGCAGGATGGGAGGAATGGAGCATGGACTGTATATTTATATTATGTAAATTGCTTGGTTGGTATAAACATTCTTTAGGAAAGTGTTGTCCTTGTTTTTCAGAATAATTTTATTTCTCCTTAGTAAAAGGATGACATGTCTAAAATCTCTTTCTAAACTAAAGCATATAATTTTTGTCAGGGAGAAAGGGGACATTGCGCTGTTTATTACACTAGTCCTCAAAATATTATAATAATGTTTTCTTATTCTTTGGCTTAACAAATTGGGACTTACTGAATTTACATTGTTTGTTTCATCAAGTTGTCCAAAAGTTTTACATAACAATTATATCATTCAGAAGGGTTAATTTGGCAAGTTCCCAGTTGAGGAGTGAGATTCTACCCCATCTGAAAAAATAAACCCCCCCCCCCCCCGCCATCTATCAAATTAAACCCCCCCCCCCCCGGCATCATGAAATTTTTACCCCATCTTATGATTTTGTCCCCATCATGTTAATTTATCCCCATCTTCATATTTTGTACCTCTCCAAGAGAAACAAAATAATGTCAGAGAAGGGATAAATTATTGAACAAGGGACAAAAATGAAGGATGGGGTCTAAATAGGAACATGGGGCCAGGATTGGAAGGTGGGGTCTGATTTGACAGATGGGGGAATGATTGGCAGAAGGGGAAATAAAATATGGGTAGGGGGGAGGGGAGAGTCTGGAGGGGTTTGCGAGGTGAGCCTCGCGCGAAAGAATTTATATTAGGGTAGCATAAGCTACCATACTCCACTGCAGTGAAGCTATGCCTTTCACTCTTCTATATTTTCCTATATTTTGAATAAAATTTGAAAATGCCTCTATTTATTTTTTTTATTTCTCTTTTAAGACTTTTTTTATACTAAATCACCAACATATTCTAATACTTTACTTTACCTAATATTTTAAGATAAAAATTTGGCTCCATTGAAGAAAAAAAACAATAGTTTGTTTGAAATAGGAACATCTAGTGGCAGATTATTGAACTACATAATATACATTTTTCTGGATGTCAACAAACATGATGATTGGTTGAAAAACACAGATGGGGTAGCAAACAATGCTATGATATTAAAATTGAAGCAAGGGGTTAAAACTCACACATGGTGATCAAAAAATTAATATGGGGTCATTTTTTCATGATGGGGGTAGTTTCAAATGCTTATATCTGGAGAACCGTAAGAGATAGAGGCCTAGTTGCTTGACTGTGGTAACTCAGATTTACATAAGGAAGCCATTTATGCACATGGGGGACCAAAATATGATATGGGGTATTTTTTTCATGATGGGGGTAGTTTCAAGTGCTTATATCTGGAGAACCGTAAGAGATAGAGGCCTAGTTGCTTGACTGTGGTAACTCAGATTTACATAAGGAAGCCATTTATGCACATGGGGGACCAAAATATGATATGGGGTATTTTTTTCATGATGGGGGTAGTTTCAAGTGCTTATATCTGGAGAACCGTAAGAGATAGAGGCCTAGTTGCTTGACTGTGGTAACTCAGATTTACATAAGGAAGCCATTTATGCACATGGGGGACCAAAATATGATATGGGGTATTTTTTTCATGATGGGGGTAGTTTCAAGTGCTTATATCTGGAGAACCGTAAGAGATAGAGGCCTAGTTGCTTGACTGTGGTAACTCAGATTTACATAAGGAAGCCATTTATGAACATGGGGGACCAAAATATGATATGGGGTATTTTTTTCATGATGGGGGTAATTTCAAGTGCTTATATCTGGAGAACCGTAAGAGATAGAGGCCTAGTTGCTTGACTGTGGTAACTCAGATTTACTTAAGAAAGCCATTTATGTACATGGGGGACCAAAATTTGATATGGGGTATTTTTTCATGATGGGTGTAGTTTCAAGTGCTTATATCTGGAGAACGGTAAGAGATAGAGGCCTAGTTGCTTGACTGTGGTAACTCAGATTTACATAAGGAAGCCATTAATGAACATTGGGTACTAAAATTTTTTGGGGTTTTTTTTTTTCATGATGGTGGGTAAAAATTGAAAATAGGGACCATTTGTTATGGTGGAGAGGGAATTAGGTTAAGTTAGGTTAGGTAATATTGAGGAGCCCTGCAAGGTTAGGGCCCCCCGGGGGCCCTAACCTTGCAGGGCTCCTCAATATTACCTAACCTGTGCAGGAGACCCTAACTCTGCAAGGCTACTCAATATTTCCCAATCCCTTCATGAACATAGGGTACCAAAATTTGATGGGGTTGTTTTTTTTCATGATGGTGGGTAAAAATTGAATATAGGGGCCATTTGTTATGGTGGAGAGGGAATTAGGTTAAGTTAGGTTAGGTAATATTGAGGAGCCCTGCAAGGTTAGGCCCCCCCGGGGGCCCTAACCTTGCAGGGCTCCTCAATATTACCTAACCTGTGCAGGAGACCCTAACTCTGCAGGGCTACTCAATCTTAAACTAACCTAACTTAACCTAACCTAACCTAACCAATTTTAAACTAACATGAACCAACTAAACCTAATCTAACCCATTTTAATCTAACCTAACCCATCTTAACCTAACCTAACAAACTTAACCTAACCTAACCCATTTTAACCTAACCTAACCCATCTTAACCTAACCTAACCTAACCTAACCTAACTTCACCTAACCTAACCTAACCTAACCTAACTTCACCTAACCTAACCTAACTTCAACCCCCAGCCCCATCATAAAAAATTGGCCCCTATATTCAATTTTTACCCACCATCATAGAAAAATGACCCCCATATTAATTTATGTACCCCCATGTGCATAAATGGCTTCCTTACTTTAATCTGAGTTACCACAGTCAAGCAACTAGGCCTCTATCTCTTACGGTTCTCCAGATATAAGCACTTGTAAGTAACCCATCATGAAAAAAATACCCCATATCAAATTTTGGTCACCCATGTGCATAAATGGCTTCCTTATGTAAATCTGAGTTACCACAGTCAAGCAACTAGGCCTCTATCTCTTACGGTTCTCCAGATATAAGCACTTGAAACTACCCTCATCATGAAAAAAATACCCCATATCATATTTTGGTCCCCCATGTGCATTGTGCATAAATGGCTTCCTTATGTAAATCTGAGTTACCACAGTCAAGCAACTAGGCTTCTATCTCTTACAGTTCTCCAGATATAAGCACTTGAAACTACCCCCATCATGAAAAAAATACCCCATATCATATTTGGGTCCCCCATGTGCATAAATGGCTTCCTTATGTAAATCTGAGTTACCACAGTCAAGCAACTAGGCCTCTATCTCTTACGGTTCTCCAGATATAAGCACTTGAAACTACCCCCATCATGAAAAAAATACCCCATATCATGTTTTGGTCCCCCATGTGCACAAATGGCTTCCTTATGTAAATCTGAGTTACCACAGTCAAGCAACTAGGCCTCTATCTCTTACGGTTCTCAAGATATAAACTTTTGAAACTACCCCCATCATGAAAAAAATGCCCCATATCATGTTTTGGTCCCCCATGTGCATAAATGGCTTCCTTGTGTAAATCTGAGTTACCACAGTCAAGCAACTAGGCCTCTATCTCTTACTGTTCTCAAGATATAAGCACTTGAAACTACCCCCATCATGAAAAAAATACCCCATATCATATTTTGGTCCCCCATGTGCATAAATGGCATCCTTATTTAAATCTGAGTTACCACAGTCAAGCAACTAGGCCTCTATCTCTTACGGTTCACCAGATATAAGCACTCAAACCTACCCCATCATGAAAAAAATACCCCATATCAAATTTTGACACCCCATCATGAAAAAAATACCCCATCTCAAATTTTGACACCCCATGTGCATAAATGGCTTTCTTATGTAAATCTGAGTTACCACAGTCAAGCAACTAGGCCTCTATCTCTTACGGTTCTCCAGATATAAGCACTTGAAGCTACCCCATCATGAAAAAATGACCCCATATTAATTTTTGGACCTCCATGTGTGATTTTTGTTCCCCATATTTTATATACTTACCCCATATGTAATATTTTACCCCTATAACTCATAGTTTATTACCACCAAGCTTTGTTTTAAACATTGAAAATTACAGGGACCAAAATTTAAGATGGGGTACAAAATCAAATGATGCCGGGGGGGGGGGGGGGTTTATTTTGACAGATGGCGGGGGGGGGGGTTTATTTTTTCGTATGGGGTAGAATCTCACTCCTCAACTGGGATGGTGCCGGTTAATTTTGTGTATTATCCTTGGGAATGTACATCAATTTATCTGCCAATGGCTTATCCCTTTAAATCCCTGAACTTCTGGTGTGCGTACAATACCAAACATGTAGTATAAATTATCAGAACCAAGATATCTAAAGGAATAGGAGGTTGTATAAAAAATAAATCACCCACCTAATTATGATAAATAAAATTACTGTAAACGGATTAAAATAATTTGTGAAATAACTAAGACCATTCAAACAAAATCTAATAAAAATACCTAAAGTTGTAAACCAATGAATGAGAGAACGTATTTTTAACACTTAAGGTACCAGTAAGATTTAATAACACCCCCTCCAATTCATTTGCTATTTTGACTATTTACAAATATAATACAGTATTGAACGAACACCTTTGTAATTTTTACTTTCTATACTTACTAAATTCAATAGAAGCATTAATTCAATTATATTTACGGATAGAGAGATAGATATTTAGATAGATGGATGGATAAATGGATAGATAGATATATAATTAGATGGATAGATATATAGATTTATAGATATATAGATTAATCGAAATAATAGCGTACAATAATCCAAATCTTGAAAATAACAAAGATGACAACATCCATAAATGCGAAGCTCTAAAACTTGTAGAGTGTCAGAACTGAATAATCATAATATAAATGTATAAAAGTCTATGGGCATACTTACATTTTAGCATTTTATTATAGAGATGCTTCGCTTAAAACATTGTACTTTGTTGTCCTTGGAATCAGTAAACCAAAAATCAGATAAATCGGATCATTATATTACATCAAAATTTATTGTTAACAAAGTTAAAAATCAACGTGTTTGAAATGGGCGCACGGACATTCTGATAACTATGATAGAGTTGCTACGCTTTCTAAATAGTACCTAAATACTACAGCAATAACCTTGCAAAGTTTCAAATCTAAAGAACAATCCTAACCTGCCTAAAATAACGGAAACAGCTATCCGTTCCGGACGGACTGACGGACCTAACATAAATATAGAAAAGCTTCGCTTTTGAAAATACTTTTTTTCCACCCTAATAATCCTTCAGTCAAATTTATCTTTATTTAAAAATTGCATATCTAATAAATAACATTTTCAAGGACCTTCTTTGACATACGAATTTATCTTCATATTACATTCATATCTATAGTATGCCCTGTAGATTAAGATCCTGCTAACCGCTTAATCGATATGGTTCTCCTTTACAGTGAATCTTCTTAAATATCCAGGGAAGGTTTATAATTATGTCGGGGGAATTTACATCTCTTAAAAACTAAAATTTGAAGTGGAGGATCGACTTGACTCAATCCTACTTTCCTGCAAGTACCTCTAGAGCCAGGGATCTGAAGGGATAAGACAATGTCCGATAAATTGATATACTTCCCCAATGATGAGACACAAAATTACCCTTTCTGTAGTTTAAATCAGTGGTTGAAACGTTTGGACACTCTCAACTTAAATTAATGAACCAACTGATCCAAATTCAATAAAAAAAAACAAAGTTAATGAATGGAAAACTGTTGGGACTAGTGTAATAAACAGCCCAATGTCTTCTCCCTCCCTGATCTAAGGGGTTCTGAGAGCGCACATATATATTTCCAAAACATTTTTCCTTACTATTTGCTGTGAAACCGACAGTCAGTTGCATGATGAAAATTTTCTTAAAACCTTTCAAATGGTCATACAAATCAACTAATATAAAAATTAGCAGAGATTTACATATTTGCTATTAGCATCGTATTAGTATTAGTTGTAGGGTTTGCCTTTTCAGATTAGTAATCCAAAAATAAGATCAATCGGATAATTATAATGCATAAAAATTTGTGTTTTTTTAAAGTTAAAAATCTTGTATATCAGAACTGAACAATCAGAATATAAATATATAAAAGTCGAAACAAATTGCAGGTAAAAAACTGCTTAAATAAAGGATTACGTTTAAGGACTTACTTACATTTAGGACTTCATTACAAAGATGCTTCGCTTAAAACATTGTACTTTGTTGTCCTAGGAATCAGCATAAAAAAATTCAGATGAATCGGATTATTATATCACATAAAAATGTGTTGTTAAAAAAGTTTAAAATCAACATGTTTAAAATGGACATACGGGCATTCTGGTAAAGATTACAGAGTTGCTACGCTTTCTAATTATACCTTACTACTACAGGAACCACCATGCAAAGTTTGAAATCGATAGGACAATTCTAACATTCCTTAATTAACGAAAAGAGCTAACTGTTACGGACGGACGTACGGAGCGACCCTAATTAACCCATTAGTGCCGAACCGGACATTAAAACCCGGTTCCGAAAAATGGAAAAAAACCGGTTTCCGGCTCCATAATTGCATCATTCTCAGTATGAATCCCTCCTCTACTACCCTGGCTTTCATTTCCCCCTGGAGCAGGCAGTTTAGCTTACTTCCGTTTTATGGTATAGCTCAACAAAATTTGAAAATCATGAAATTCAAAATACCCCTTCTAACTTTTTTGTTTTTATAGTAAAGTCGCTGATTTTTTTCGTGAAATCTAATGTTTATTGACAAGTACATCTATATGTGAATTCGTTTTATTCAAATTATTATTTTTTATATGATTTTTTTATCGTTTTTTTACGCCCTATTATGACCCGGTTCGGCTTGGCCATACATACCCGAAAATTGTAAAACCCGGCTCGGTTTCGGTTTTTATTACCCGGTTTTAACTTTTCAACCAATAAAAATAACAATTAACGTCATTAGTAAGGGTTTGAGCCACCATAATAACCCTAGTAATCTCTATAGGTGTCACCTAATAGTTTTATGATCGTTTTCTGATATGTAACACCCAAATTTTATATGTTCTTTTTTTGTAGTGTGTGTCTTTTAAAACTTCGAGCAACGGTTTTTTTTACCCGAAACGGCGGCACCTATAGCCGAAACACTAAATTTGAAATAAATCGCTTCGTATTATACTTGTAGCTCTTTAGATTACATGAGGTTGTGTAGTTTTCAATTACGGATCGTATCAAAGTTCTAAAAAGTGTTCATCTCACTTTTGGCGTTCAAAAATTACATTTTTCGATTTTTGGTCAAAATAACCGGGTTTATACAGGTCAACCGGGTTTTAAAACTGGGGGAAAGCACCAAAAACGGGTGTTAATGCCTGGTTGGTATTTATGGCCAAGCCGAACCGGGTTTTTTTGCAACTTTCCTGTGCACGCCACTAGAGCAAAACAAAAAAATACGAATTCCGTTTTGACCATTATAAAGCTTCCCTGAAACTTACAGCTCGATCGGCCCATAAAAGTGGCGCTCGGCACTAATGGGTTAAAGAAAAACTTTGCTATTAAAAACATGTTAAAATATGCTATTTTATAGAATTTGCTAAAAAGTGTCAACACTATTTTCATAAATACATGAGAGATAGTTGTAATGATATACAGATGTAAGAGAAAAATTATATTTATATTAACATTAATTATTTTGTAGATAGATAGACACCTAAAGGCAGAGGCGTATTATACTATCCACACCTTTCCGCAAGAATCCGCAAAGTGTTGCGATATAATTAAGGTCTATATTTCATGTTTTCATTTACGGTTAAATCCTTCTTTCCCCTTCTTCAGAGATATTTAATTTTTTTTTAAAAAATTAAAAACCTTATTCTTAAAAGTACTACGACGACTTTCAATTTTTAGGGTTAATATATTGCCTATCAAAAATATATTATATTGAAATACGATTATTGACAATTAATTAGATTATCTTTTTAAATGAAAATAATTCTGCACTTATTTTTTATATCCCTGAAAATTTCACCTTTCTAAATTTGAAATTTAGATCTGTCTGCTATAATGTTCACAACATTCACATTATTAACTCCCAGTGGTAAAAAAAATAATATTAATTTAATGTAATTTATAACAGATTTTTAATGTAATAGCGTTCGTATTTGATTTTATAAGATATAATAATATATAAAAAAAGTGTTAATCAATCAGCATTGGAGTTTTTTTTTATTACAGTCATAGCAGTGCCGCATTATTTTGCGTTAACTAAGACGAAATTTAAATTATCTCCCGCAAACATTTATTCAATTTGCAAATGAAACAAGGATGACAACATCGATAAAAGCGAAGCTCTGGAACGGAGGGCAAACGGACATTAACACTTGTATAGTGTCAGGACTGAATAATCAGGACTGATATGGTTCTCCTTTACAGCGAAGCTTCTTATTTTTGGGAAGGTGTTATGCTATTTTAATTTTATTTAATAGTCGTCCGTTGGTTTAAAGCTATTTTTTTGCCCTTTTATATCCCTTCAAATATCCCAAGATACTAAGGACGCAGTTGTTGCTATATAAAGTAGTAAGCTTTTTTTGTCTGAGGCAAAGGTTTTTGCTAACCTTTGACCCGATATGGTTCTCCTTTACATTAAAGCTTTCTGTAGGTCCTGAGGTGGTTTTAGGCTATTTTTCTGCCCTTATTTATCCTTTAGAATTTATAGATGCATTTTTAAAAGCGAGTTTTTCTATAATTAGAGTCGGTCCGTCCGTTCGTCCGGAACGGATAGCTCTTTTCGTTAATAATGGCATGTTAGAGTTGTCCTATAAATTTGAAACTTTAAAGGGTGATTCCTTTTATAGTAAGGTACAATTCAGAAAGCGTAGCAACTCTATATTCAATACTAGAATGTCCGTACGTCCATTTTAAACATGTAGATTTTTTTACTTTTAAACAACAAATTTGTATGTGATGTTATTATCCAATTGATCTGATTTTTGGAATACTGATTCCTAGGACAACAAAGTACAATTTCATAAGCGAAGCATCTCTATAACCAAGTCCTAAAAATGTAAGTATGTCCTTAAACATTGTCATGTATTTTTAACAAATTTACTTTTTTTTCGATTTTCATACTTTTATATATAATTAATGAGTTCTGACAATCTACAGGTATTAACCTTGTTTCCTACCGTTTCAGAGCTTCGCTTTTATGGATGTTGTCATCCTTGTTTTTTATGTCTATTTTGGGGCGACCAAATAATTACTGTTTGGGGGGAACAGAGGGCGTAACTCAATCTTTCACGCAATTAAAATGAGAGTGCAATCTAAATTTATGATTCAAGTATGATCCTCCCGGTCACCAGGAAAATTTTATCGGCTCCTGTGACTGCAAATTTCAAACTTAATCTTATTAATATGAATATAGTTTTTAAAATTAACAGGGTTCAGCAGCTGCGGGTAAGCCTCAGTTAAATTATCATATTATAACTTTATAAAATTAAGCAGGTTATCTAAATTTGTTTCTTAACAGACAATTCTCCTTATTAAAATCTTATTTTGCACACCTGCGGAATTTTAGGCTGTGCACGGCTGTCGATCCCTTGAAATTACTATTCTTAGCCCAACATAAGAAAACGATATATTCTTTGATAACAGCTGATTAGAAAAACAATATTTCCTTTTAATGAAAAAATATCTATTTTTGCAAAATCATGTTTTTAAATTTTTTAAAAAGTTATACAGCTTAAAAAATAAAAATAAATAATTTTTATTTAACACCTTTTTTTATTTTGCTGCCTTAATAAGGAAATATTTAATATATTTGAATCGGCTCAATGCAATTTTTTTTCTTTTTTTTTATGATTATTCAATACATATAAAAAAATAACATTTAAAAATCTCGCCACAAGAAGATTTAACAAACAAAACATTGATTTTGAGTACGATATGATTTTTAAGTTTTAGAAAAACTATAGAAATATTCAAAGTTAAGTGTTTGTTTACATTTTGAAAAAATAATTTTGCCCTGTTCTATTTGATTAGAACTTTTCAAACAAACTTTATTTTATAAAAGATTAATATTTTTTAATGTTTTTTAAAACATATTACTTTAGTTTGGTTAAAAGTTTATTTTTCTAGGTGATTTAGGGGTTGCAATTTTTTTGCAAATTACGTTTTTTGGCTTTTCATTCAAATAAGTTGCACAATTCCGGTTTTTACTGTATAAATTTATTAAATGACTTCAGAAAAACATATTATAATGCTTACATTTACTTTTTTTCTAACAATCTGTTTTAAAGGAGACTTTTTATATCGCTGACAAAAATGGCATTATTCTGCAAAAAAAATATTTTATTTTGCAAATTTAAAGATATGAAAGTATGAATAAATGGTTAACTTTAATTTTTGTTTTAGCAAAATGGATTATTGTTTCTTATAAGATGAAAATAAGGTATCGCAAATATTTGTTGCAATTTTAATGCTATTTTATTGCAAATAGGAAGACATAGGATTTTAGTTTTAACAGATTATGATTCTGGACCCAAAATTACATAGGACTGAAGTTTTCCTTTGTTGATTGCTGAAAGTTAAAGCTATGTGTAGATAGATAGATAGATAGATAGATAGATAGATAGATAGATAGATAGATATATAGATATATAGATAGATAGATAGATAGATAGATAAAAGGATAGATGGATGGATAGAAAGAGAGATAGAAAATATATGTAGGGATAGTTAAGGATGGATAGATAGATAGATATACGACTGCATAGATATGAAAGTATAAATATCAGCCAATAGCATCGAAAATATTAACACAGCCAAGTCGCTACAATAGAGTAGAAATCAATTTGCAAACAGACGGAAAGGGTCCCAACCGCTGGAACCAGGTAGTTGTCTGGGTTAATACACATCTATAATCATACATTTATTGAATAGATAGATGGAAAGTTTAGATGAACTGAAAATAGTTGCCGAATGTGTACGCAGTTTCCTGGGTGTTTCCTCATCCTAGCTCAATATTTACTACTAGCTACAAATCTTCAAAATTCCCTTTAAAAAATCAAAATTTGATTGTATAAACGATTTATACATTATAAATTTAAATTTTTTAAATTTTGATTTTTTTTTTAAGTTTGAAGCTTTTTTAGCTAGTAGTAAATATTGAGCTAGGATGAGGAAACACTCAGGAAACTGCGTACACATTCGGCAACTATTTTCAGTTGACCAAAGTTTATATGCTTAATAACTGACCATTTAATTTGTAAGATGATTCTAATTCAAATGCCATTTATAAAGTTACATTGTTAATACTAGTACAGTTCAGTTAAAGTCTTACTTTTAGCGTAAATCTACTGTAACACTTTGGTATTAAATGATCCTAGAAATCATATTAGAGTTACAAATTTCCAACCCCCCAAATTATAAAGTCTTACATCATACATTTGTAATACCTATAACTCTTTAAGTAGGGAGAGGACAATTTAATGTAAATTATTCAGGTACCCAAACTTTTAAAATTTTTCCTTCTCACTTGCTGACTCTTAATTGTCTTATCCCTTAAGATCCCTGTTCATAAACCCTTATTAAGGTTATGACAATAGACGATAAATGATGCACATCCCAATTATCCTTATAATAAAGTAACAGGATGTTTGTCTGTGTGTTTGTATGTATGTTTGTACCGAAGGATCTCGCTAACCGCTGAACCGATCGGGTTCTCCTTAACAGGGTAGCTTCTCATAGGTCTCAGGAAGGTTTATAACTATTTTGGGGAAGGGTACCACCACCCTCCCAAGAGAAATCACAATAGATCAAACAATTTTCTTCTCAAATAGAGACTCCTACGTAACATTGCAAGGTATCGTATTATTTTTTTTAAAACACCAAACATTTAAAGTGCCACTAGAGGCCTCTAGGGGCGTAGCCGCTAGTGATGAACAAAATAACCCTTCGTTTATAACAATTTAAATGACGTGCACAAGTTTGGACACTCTTACAATTTCTAGTCGAATGTCCTCTCCCTGCCTGTTTATAATATTTCAAGGCCAAAAGTGGTGAATAAGGGTTAACATCAAGGCGGAAGGGAGGGGAAATTGGACTGTAATTTCACGGGTTCCCGAAGTTTTAACTTGTTTGTTGTGTAAAAAACTTTGGATACTTTTACCTAATTTTAGTTGGTTTTGGTCTGAAGCTTAAGATCTCAATAACTTCAGAACCAGTTGGGTTCTCTTATTCAAGTATCTTTATACTAGCGGCTTCGCCCCTAGCCTCTAGGGGCTTTGTCCCAAGAGGTTTGATCAACCTAATTTTTTGTATTTTAGATTTAAAAAGAAAAAGTAAAAAAAAATTTTTTGGGGGGAGGTGGTATTTTTCATTTTTTGGGGGGGGGTAGGGGTTTCCCACCCCCCAAGAAAATAGCTTAAAACCATCACAGGACCAGTAGGTATATTCCCTGAAGAGTAGAGCCCAATCGGTTCAGTGGTTACTGAGATCTTAAGCTTCAGACGGACAGACAGACGGACAGACGGACAGACAGACAGACAGACATCGTTCTACTTTGTATTATAGATATCTTGCAATGGTTTAGGTTATGCTATTTCCATATTCATGTTTTGGGATTGTTTAAAGCTATTTTTCTAGTCCTTCTCTGCTTCTTTTAATACAGATCACCTAGATGTTAGGGGCATAAAATTAACCACTAGTATTCAATATTGAATGAACACTCTATCTAATGTGTCATCAATGTTAAGTATATTTTAATGGTCATCTTCACATTGTGTGTGTGCTATCTTTAAGATCTTATGAACAGCTATCATAATTTGATTGTGGTAGCGAAGCTGTGTTAAAATTCACTTTGTATGTCCGTCCGTCCGAAACGCTCTGGAGAAAATGTGATTTTATCGGCTGTTATTTAAGATAGACTGCTGTTTTTTGAGAAGATACACCGTACCTAAGAGCAACCACTATACAACTTGCTTGGTCCGTCTGTCTGTCAGACATGTTACTTATTAATATGCAAATGTTTCGTGGTGATTTTCTATTATATTAGCCTTCAAGTTGATAAAGGTATGCTTATAAGTTTAGCTGTCTATAAAAAACTTTATTTGTATTTGCTCAATTCCTATTTGTTATTGTATGGATTTAGACTATTTTCATAAAGAGGAATATCAAAATATTTGTAAAAAATGTAGTTTTCTGTAATAGAATTGTAACAATTCCCCTGCTACTCTTTTATTTTTAAAATAAATTAAAAGTAAGGAAGAGGGGAGAGAAATTCTTCGTTGTTAAGTTAAGTTGAGCCAACGAATAAGAAAGCGTAATTATAAAATATTAGGACATTAGTGTTATAAACAGCTCAATGTCCCCTCTCTCCTTGCCAAAAATTGGTCCAAAATGAACATACAAAAAATTAAATTTCCCTAATCTTAATTATGCAATAATAAATACTTTTTTTGGCTACTCAAACATAGTATTATTAAAATCTAGATTAAATACTGCCTATTTCTAAATTCCTATTTTAAGGGCCTTAATAATGAAAATTTATATGCTTATAAACATATTTGTATTGAATGTTTATGCGATTGGTTTAATTTCTGAAATAGCAAATTTGCCTTTCTCTTTACTTATGAGTTAAATTAGATTAATTTTTTGTCAATATAGAGTTTTTTTTTCATTTTTAAGAGATTGTTATTTATAAATAGCAATTTAGCTATTTTACAAATTTACAATCGAAGGAAAAAATATTCGCATATATTTTAGTTATTAAAAAATCCGCGTAATCAAATAAACATAAATTTTCTAAAATTTGGCCTCTGGCGAAAATTTTGAACACTTCTAAGTAGATGTTAATATATGAAGTTTAAATTAGGATGAACTGAATTTTAATTTCCTAATGTGTACACAGTTTCCTCGGTGTTTCCTCATCCTATCTCAATATTTATTACTAGCTAAAAAAGCTTCAAACTTCCAAAATTTCAAAATTTCGATTTTTTTTGGAAGTTTGAAGCTTTTTTAGCTAGTATAGTAAATATTGAGATAGAATGAGGAAACACCGAGGAAACTGTGTACACCTTCGGAAATTAAAATTCAGTTAATCTAAATTAGCCATACAGGTAGCGTAGCTGTTATATAACTATCCTTAACTGTATTTCAGTCTGTCCCCTTATTTTGAATAGATAAAAGTATAAATAAAATCATACATATTTTTAAACGGTATTTATTTTTGAGTATTTAAAAATATTCTAAAATAAGAAACTTTGTCTATTTTAAAATTTATTATCGAAATGACCATATCAAAATTGTCAAATTATTGCAATTTGAATTTTTATGTTTACGACAAAACAGTATTTAATGACATAACTACATTAACGTTAGAAAAAAAAAGATAGAGGGAAGGGGTTAAATAATTATATGTCCCCAATCTGTGGACCCTGTGCCGACTTTCAATTGGGTCTTTGAATATCAGCCAATAGCATCGGACATATTAACACAGCCACGTCGCTACAAAAGAGCAGAAAGAAATTTGCTAGTAGACGAAAAAGGTCCCCAACACTGGATCCAGGTATTTGTCTGGGTTATACATCTATCTTATATACATTTATTATAACTACTTACTTATATGTTTATGTAATGATTAATTATTATGACAAATTTTTACAGGCAAATCAACAACCAATTATACATCTTTTTTTTCTAAGTTCTAGGCATGATTTGTAAAGAGATCTAAAGCTGCGCTTCTTATTCAAAGTGTTATTGTTTGTCCTTGTTTATAAAATTAATGTTGTTTATTAGCTTATTAAAACGGATATATTATTACATGTTACAATAGATTTCTATGTTTTCTACTAAAGTTGAAATCAACGATACCCCATATTCATATAGCCCATCCCCTCCATTCCTACTGTATATATGATTTTACCAATAAATGAGTTCCATGTTAGCTAAATTGACGAAATATTACCCCTGTGTCATAATATCCACGTATATTCTACGTGTGTAGGCATTAGTGTATTACATTTCAACTTTATTTACATCTTTACATAAGTCCCGGGATGGTTTCATGCTATTTTATTTTTTGATTTAAGTCTCGAATTACTTTTAATTTACTGCCATTACTCCGCTATATGCTAGGGTGCATCCACTAATTAGATAAATAATGGGCGTTAACTAGCTCATTTCTATAATTGTTTGCCACTTAAGATCAAGGAAAATGCCTTTCCAGTATGGCTTCGAAACCGATTAAAATCCGATTGATGAGCAAATTCTTGTATCGTATTATGTCCAGATTTCTTCGAATATTAAAAATTACAATCATAATATTAAAAACCAGATTATTATCCAGTGCTTTCGGCAAATCGGGGCTAGCAAAACTGATTTTAATCTTATAATTGTACATTTCTATATTCGTGGAAAGTTGTTTATAATGAGAAGAATCGCCCCCCTCGCTCTTTGACTAACTTTCAATGATTGTAGAGTAGCTATGCTACCGATACACTCAGGAATAATATCACCTTGTTGGTGCAATATTAATCTATAATACAAAGTAGAACGATGTCCGTCTGTTTGTCTGTTTGTTTGTTTGTAGCGAAGGATCTCGCTAACCGCTGAACCGATCAGGTTCTCCTTTACAGGGTAACTTCTCATAGGTCTCAGGAAGGTTTATAACTATTTTCTTGGGGGGGTGGGACACCCCGAACCCCCCCAAAAAATTAAAAATACCCCCCCCCCTCAAATTTTTTTTCTTTTTAAAACTAAAATTTAAAAAAATTCTCCCTCCCCCCCCCCCCCCAATTTTTATTTTATTTTTTATTTTAAACCTAAAATATGAAAAATTGGTTTGATTTAACCTCTTGGGGCAAAGCCCCTAGAGGCTAGAGGCGAAGCCGCTAGCTAATGTGCATTACAATAAAGAATAGGTTTAAATGAACACTAATCTGATTTGGCTAGAGCTCCTATGTCCAAATGATACTGCGCACGTAGCTACAACATCAGAGACAAAACAGAACTAACCAAAGTCAGGGCATCTAGCAATATTTATAGGTGTTGACACTCTCATGCCCAGATAACTCTCAAGCTTTCTCTGCATGAATTGTCAACATGATAAACATTCCATTGATGCAATACATAAACAACATGCCAATGATTTAATCAAAACAATTAATATAAGCAATATTAAGAAGGTGTGCACAGGTTACGATACGATAAATAACTCTAATGAGTTGTATGAGTTATCACTATGGGGTCATATTTTTTTTTATAAATCAAAAAGAACCTTTTAATACCATTAAATATATCTTTTATAAATCAAACGAACTTTTTAAGACCATAAAATATAATAATACGATTATACGATTAAAGATTTTATTTAACAATACTAAAATATTATATCTTAGATTTAAAATTAAGAAAATTATGTGAAATAATGAAGATTTTGTCCATAGAAGGCATAGAGATAAGAAATGCAATCGTATTTTCCGCAGATAATAAAATGAAAAAAATAATAAAGAATAATTCCAGTTTTGTTGGTCCTGAGAGGCCGAAGATTCAATCTAACAAAATAAAAAAAAATTTTAAAAGTTTTATTTTATTATTCGCGGAAAATTATCGTTAAAACGATACGATACATGATTTTTCAGTATATACAACTAACAACCAGTTCTAATCCATCAAAAATCAATCGGATTCGGAGCCATAATAAAGTATTAAGACAAATTGTATTATTTTTTTCCCATTTTTCATGTTATCGTAATCAAAAATCGGTCAAGTAAGCAAGACAAAAGCAATATCTAATTTCCCAAGAAGGTTGTACTGACAGGGCATGGAGCGTAAAGTAGCCGCGACTTTCAAATTTGGCAAATTTGTCCTTTTTACACATTCTTAAAATTCCTACATATATTAGCATTAATATTTCCCTTTGACAACAAGGATAACTATTTTCATCAGTAGCGCAGCAATAATAAGCAAGGAGGAAGGGGACAATGGGCTGTTTATTACACTATTCCCCAAAGTTTAATAACTTTGTTTTCTTATTCGCTGGCTTAAAAAACCTTGAATATTTTTATTACATTTGATTTGCTGGTTTATTATGTTGAGTGTACAAACGTTTTAATCGCTATTTTTAATCTACTGACGGGGTAATTTTGTGTATCATTATTGTGGATTTACTTCAATTTATCGGCCATTGTCTTATCCATTTAGATCCCTGAATAACTTTATCATCTGTTGCCTCAATCATTAAGATCCCGCGATTTTGGTAAAGATTCCAATGAACTACCTCTCCGACAAAAAACAATTTTTTTTAAAAATGTGTATCGAATCAATAGATGTATAGTTATTTAATCCATATAACTGCCTAGATACAGTGTCGGGGACCTTTTTCGTCTTCTAGCAAATTGTTTCTAGCTCTTTTGTAGTGACTTAACTGTGTTAATTTTAAGATCCAATTGAAAGTCGGCACAGGGTCCACGGGGCGGGACATTCAGTTATTTAACCTGTTCTCCCTCTATTGTTTTTTTTTACTTTAATATTGAATTATCTAAGAGCTTTTTTGCTTTTAGTTTAAATCTAAATCTCAATTTAAAAGCATAAAATTGCAAGGTAAGAACGTATTATGATATTTGGTGGAATTTTACAGAGAGGGAGGGGACTTGGACTGTTTTTTTTTACACTAGTCCCCAAAATGTTATAATGATATTTTCTCGTATTCATTCGAATCCGTTGGATAGGAACCGGTTCTCCTTAATACGAAAATGTCTAGCATCGTATTATATCCAGCTTTCTACGAATATAAAAATGTACAATCATAAGATTAAAACCAGTTTTTTAGCCCCGAGGTGCCGAGACGGGATGTCCATCAATTTATCGGCCATTGTAGTTGGCTACTCTACAACTCAATTTTTCGTTAAGTCCATCAATTAAAGATCGGTAATAACTCAGTATTAAATAAAGATATGCATTTTATTCAGAGATCTTAGGGATAAGAAAATGGAGGATAAATTAATGTTGATATACAAGATTGCCCCTTATGTAGATTAAATGTTGGAAGTACCCAAAGTTTTTAGACAACGAATAAGATAACGCAGTTTTAATTTTGAATACCAGTGTAATTTAAAGTCCAATGGCCCCTCCTTACCTGATTTTATGGCATAAGATTATGCTTTTATTGTTATCAAACAATAAAATAATCGTTTAAAATTAAAGTAGCTTAGTATTATGAGTTATGTGTGTCCATTAAGATCCCATTTCCAAATTGTCTTTCGTATATGATATTAATAAGACTATATATTATAACTATACATGCATTTTGATAACGCTATCCTTATATTAAAACGTTATAATCATTATGCCTTACCAAGATAGTGATTATAGAGTTGCTACATTTCCTAAATTGGTCCTTACTGTTACAGGAATCATTGTGCTATGCTTTAAATCGATAAGACAACTCTAACATGCCTAATATATGGATAGACTAACCTATCCTAAATTCATATATCCGCGGATATTAAAATGAAAATTTTATAACCAGTTTTGTTAACCCCGAGGTGCCAAAGTCCCGTGCTAACAAAACTTGTATTAATTTCTTGATTTTTAATTTATTTTAATATTAATCGAAAATTGTCTGTAATACGATAATATGCATGATTTCTTTTAGTATAACTGATAACTGGTTTTAATCCACCGAATATTTAGTTTCGAAGCCATACTGGAAAAGTGTCTACTGTTTAAAGGTTGTAAGAACTTAAAGCAACACTCTTTTACAATGTTAACACAAAATATATAAATTTAGCAAATACATATTTTTTGGTAAATTGGGATTCAAAAAGGTAGTTTGATTTTAGATTAAAAACAAGGATGATAAAATCCATAAGCAATGAAACCCAATAATAAAAAAAAAACAATGTTTTGTTTGAAAATCGTACCAAAGAGATGGAAAATATATGTCTTACGGACAGACGTATTAACGGACAAACTAAAAAGTACTGTTATTTTCATTGGTAGCAAAGTAAGATCTTTTATTTCAATTTCAAACAAATTTAGTTTTTCTTATGTTTATTTAGGTCACGTAAGGTTGGATTATATTAATGCAGGTTAATCCGATAGCGACAGGTCTACCCGCAGGGGCTTAGCACAGTAACCCCCCCCCCCCCTTATTTTACATATATTTTAAAAATGAGTGTTGGGGGAAGGTTAGCAGTTCTCAACAAGCACTTAGTGGGAAAGCAACAGATATTCCATTTTTTAAAAGCGTTGTAACTCTATAATTTTAGTATAGTTTTTCAGGGAGGGAGGAGACATTGGGCTGTTATTTCGCTAGTCCCCAAAGTCTTATAATAACATTTTTATATTTGTAAGCTCTGTTATATCTAATTAAATATTCATAGTTCATTTTGTTTAGCGTCCAAAGTCCAAACGTTTCAACCACTAACCGTAATCTAGAAAAGAGGTAATTTTGTGTATTATTATTAGGGATTTACATATTGTTATCGGCCCTTGTCTTATCCCTTTAAATCCATGATCTTTTCATCCTATATCTTGTTTTTATGTGGTTTGTCAACTTTGTTTAAAATAGCCAGTTCAGAAAAGGTTGTATGTACGTACATGGTAGAATGTAGAGTAGATTTGCTCATTAATATCCTTGAAAATCAAAATTTTATTATCTTTCTATCACTCTCTGAAATTCTTTCTTTCTCTTTCTCTATCTCGCTCTCTTTCTCTATCTCTCTCTCTCTCTCTCTCTCTCTCTCTCTCTCTCTCTCTCTCTCTCTCTCTCTCTCCTTCGCTCTTTCTCTCTATCTCTCAGTTTAAAAAAGGATCAAAGATTAGTATGACCGTATAAATTCTCCATATTATGGTTTCCTACTGTAATGCTAAAATATTCAATTTTTGATATCCTTAGAACGCGACTTAATTTTCTGAAATCTTCATGAATTTTCCCTTTGGCGAAAATATGATTATTGTGTGTGTGTGTGTGTGTGTGTGTGTGTGTGTGTGTGTACGTGTGTGTGTATGTGTGTGTGTCTGTAGGTGTGTGTGTATGTGTGTGTGTGTATGTGTATGTGTGTGTGTGTATGTGTGTGTGTGTGTAGGTGTGTGTATGTGTGTGTGAATGTGTGGAATAAATCTTCTACATTATTTACTAGAGATAAATGCTCACGTAGCTAATATAGAAATTAGATGCTTCACATAAAAGCACAACTCTATAATCCAGTCATAACATGAAAGCTGTATATTGGTCCCAGGAGTGTTTTGGGCTATTTCACAAAAAGGCAGCATTGATTTATTATTAATTGAATGTTGCACCAGATTTTTATGTACTCTAAGATAATGATACTCACAGCTGACTAAAATAACGATACCCCATATCCAGCCGCTTTATCTAATACCCTCCTATCCTGGTGGATGGACGAACTGGCCAATAAATGAGATCCATATTAGCAACCTAAATTGAAGACAAATTTTCCACTGTCAATGTTTGTATATCATATCCAAGTATTTTATGTAGATTATTTCAGCTTTTAATTAAGGACTACTACCTACCGAAACTAGCTGTAGAAAAGCTTCGTTTAAAAAAAAAATATAAAGTTACGAAAGAGAAAAAAAAGTACTTTTTGCTTTTTGTAATAAAGAGACAAAATATATTCATTTTTATTTTTAAATACGTTTTTATATTTGTTATTTTTACGTACTTATAAGGAGAGGGTCTTAAAGAACATTTATAAGAAAAACAAGGGGAATTATAACCAAAAGCAGTGCATTTGCATATTTCTAGCAAGAGTAAGAAGTAGAAATGCCTTGGCCCAAAACAGTTGCAATATTAATAGTTAAGACTTCAATACAATTTACGTGCAATTAAAGGGTTGGTTTTCTGTAATAATTTTAATGTTAATGCCTTTTCACCTAATACAAAGTATATTAAACAAAAGTAATCCTTCTCTATAATAAAATTATTGGTGAAAAAGTTTGGACACCGCTAGTTTAATCCTACCAATCAAGATTTATTGTAAGTCCTAAAAGATTTTTATAAGATTTTGTAAAATATGGATACCACTATTATTTTTACAGTCTTCTTTTAATCTGTTTTTATACATACCTATAAAATAAAGTTAATATTATTAAAAAATCCTATACAATCAGGGGCAGTCCGTCTCGTCAACAATTCTTCAATAATTCTTCAACAATTCTTGGAAAATCACCAAACCTATCATGGTAATTGTCAGCTGATATAGCAAAAAGAAAGATGCAACTACTTCTATTATGTACTATTGTTCATTTCAGATAGTATAAATCATAAGCTATCACCAAACCTCGTTAGCTTAGAATTTTAGAATTGCCGTCTGCTGGTGGAATCAAAACAAAGATTTCTTACTAAAGAATTTAGAATTAGGGAGATTAAAAAAATATTTTTAAAAACTTCTTAAAATTAAAATCTTTAATTTTTTTTCTTATCCAAAATATTTGTAACTGTTTAAAATCAAAAACAAAATATTTCAAAAAATTTTTAATCCTTAACATTTTCAAGCACTTTGTTTAACCCCCTGAAGTAGGTTAACGCAAAAGTTTCAAAATGATTCAATAACTAAATAATATCTCACTTTATGAATCTTTAAAAAATGAAATAGGACAAATTCAACCCTAACAATTTGGATCTTTACAGAAATATTGAAAATAATTAGAAAATAATCAAACTTATGCCTAAAGCTCAAAATTAAATTCATTGTTCATTTCTTATCAAACAAGGATGATAACGTCTATAAGAGCAAAGCTCTGAAACGATAGGACAAATGGACATTAACACTGAATAATCAGAATTTAATTGCATAAGAGTCGAAGCCAAATTGTTAGTAAATTTGTTGAAAAACTGCTTAATACAGAATAATGTTTATGGACATACTTACATTTCTAGGACTTGATTATAGAGTTGCTTTGCTTATAATATTGTTCTTTGTTGTCCCAGGAATCAGCATACCAAATCAATAGGACAATTAGATCACATAAAAATTTGTTATTAAAAAGTAAAAAAAATTAACATAATGTTTAAAATGAACATACGGACATTCTGGTAACGATTATAGAGTTGCTATGCGTTCTAAATTGTACCTAACTACTACAGGAATCACATGCAAAGTTTTAAAACAATAGGACAATTCTAACAAGCCACCCCTTTGATCGTTTTCAATTTGTTTTACATTAATGGTAGGGAAATGGTGGGACTTTGTGCTCTACAAGGCAATTTGGGGGAAATTACCCATATTTTTAATGATTAAAAAGTTTGTAAGTTGTAATATTTGGAGAAGATTAGAAGTTTTTAGGTTTATTGCAGTACTTATTAAATCATGATTTCAGGGAAGCTTTTTTATTTTACTTCCCTAATTCGCCACTTTTCTCCAACGTGTTTAGCCATTAGATACAAGAAGTTGCCAAGAAAGTCAAAATTAAACTACAACAAATATCATAAAATGTATGATTGTGAAAATACATAGCTATGTAGTTCAGAATTTTATTGCTAGGTGTCGTAAAAACCTTTTTTGAATTTAAATTTGTATATGAGATAAATATTTAAACAATCTTAAATATTTTTCAAAGTATTACAGCTATCCACTCTTTTAGTTTAGGATTTAGATAAAATACCTAAAAGATGTAAAAAAGGCTTTAATTCTGCTCATACATCTTTAAACTGAATGTGCACACAAACTCTGACAATCCTTTTAGCATGGCTTTTAGTAAACAGAGCAAAAAGTATTAAAATAATGCTTGAGTTTATATCAAATTCTGCCAAAAGTTGCTTTATCTCATCATCAAGTTTAAACTGGAAATCTAAGAAATCAGCTCTATAGCATTGTTTGCCGGAATAGCCTTCCCTTGTCCCTGTATACAATGAATAAATAATTTGTGTATTATGATACAAAAATTACACCCCTTCTGTTGATTAAATCAATCAAAATTCAATAACAGTCCCCAAATTTGTTAATCCATCGAATAAAATTGTTATTATAAAGCTTTGGAGAATAGTATAACAAACAATCTAATGAGCCCTCCCCCCCTGTCCAAAGCCATAGCCTGCTTGACAGTTAATGGTTAACTGTACAAAGATGTGACAAATATTAATATTGTCAATAAATAAGGAAATTGTACAAAAACAAGTAAACATATATCCTATATCAGAGAAAAATAAGGATCACAATAAATAAAGAGAGATAGAAACAAAGAAAAATAGGAAGGCATAGATAGAGAGATAGTGGGAGAGATAGAGAAAGAGAGATAAAGAGAGAAAGAGATAGAGAAAGAGAGATAAAGAGAGATGGAAAAAGAGAGAAATGGGTATAGACACAGTAAGAAAGAGAGAGATAGAGAAAGACAGATACAAAGAGAGTGAGAGAAAAAGAGAGAGGAAGAAACAGTGAGAGAAAGAGGAAGAAATAGAGATAGAGAAAGAGAGACAAGGAGAGAAATAAAGAGATAGATTGAGATAGAAAGAGAATGAGAGAAAGGGAAAGTGAGAAAGAGGGATAGACACAGTAAGAAAGACAGATAGAAAAAGAGAGGGACAGAAAAAGAGATAGGGCCTTAGACAGTGAGAGAAAGAGATAGAGACAGAGAAAAAGATAGAGAAAGTGAGAAAGAGAGAGTGAGAACGAAATAGAAAGAAAGAGAGAGGGAGATAAAAGGCTCAATTAAATAAATAGAAAATTACAAATTGAGACGTCCAAGTACATATATAAAAAGGCATAATTATATAGAAACTTCGCATCTGTAAAAAAATCAATAAATTTCAAGATGCAAAAAAAACAAAATCTCATTTTGGTTTCATAAGAAATACCGCAATGTCTTTTAGACAAGGGTAAATAGGTCCAACTGAAATAAGCTATCATGATGTCCGTACGTCCACTTAAAACATGGTAATTTTCAACTTTTTAAAAAAAAATTAAAATTTTATGTGAAAAAATTATCCTATTCATGTCATTTTTGCAGTACTGATTTCTAGAGCAACAAATTAGAATGTTAGTATGTCCTTTAATAGTATCCTTTATTTTAGCAGTTTTGCAACAAATTGTTTAGATTTATAATAAATATATTCGTCTTTTTTTTTAGCTCTGACAGTCTATAAGGTCGTTGTCCTTCTGTTTAAGATCTTCTCTTTTATGAATGTTGTCATCCTTCTTTGTTTAGATCTATGTTTGTTTGTATGTCTGATTAGTTGAGCTTCGCTTTTAAGAGTGTTGTCATCCTTGTTGAATATACAGTTGTTAAAGGTGTAATAAATTACAAAGCTTCTAGTCCTTTTATATAAAATAGTACGGTATTGTCTGTAGCTTAAGAGCTCACTAACTACTAAAAGGCTTAGGTTCTCCATTTTAGAGAATCTTCACATAGGTCCCAGGTAGGTTTTAAGCAATTTTTTTATTTCATTTTTAAATTGGTTTTATGCTTTTTCCAGCACTTTTATACCCTTCCAGAGACGCAGCCACTAGTATCTTATATTGGAGCTACGCTTTCAAGAAACAAAATTGATTAATTATAGGAAGCGATATTTCAAATAGTTTTTATCTATTAAAATAAATCAATTTTGTACAACAAAAAAACAATAACTTTAATCTATTAATTACATAGAATTATGGTCATAAGATTGTAAACTATAACGTTAATATCAAATAGTTTTATTTATCTAAATACAGTAGAACAAACGAACATTAACACTTGTAGAGAATCTAAACTCAATGAGCAGAATATCAATTAAAAAATATGCAAAATTGTATGAATACAGGATACTGTTAACCCTTACAGATCGGGCCCCTATTCCCACCTTAATAGATCGGGGGGGGGGGGGGTCATATTGACCCCCCCCCCTCTATCTCAGCTCCTGTTACAGTTAGAGACATAACATTTTTTCTGGTGGTTCATGTGTATTTTTAGAGAAAATTACTTTTTCTAGTCATAGCGGTCAGAACGCTCCTTAGCCGCTTTTTTAGCGGCCAGCCGCTAAATATTAAAACAGCTGTAGAGCGGCCAATTTTGCAGCTAGGATGACCAAATTTTAGGACGAACTTTTATTTTTCATAACAAAAAAATTACTTTTTCAGATCATCGCCGAAAAACGGCAAATAACGGAAACCGCCATTTTCGGCGGTTACGGCGGTAAAACGGCGGTTGGCGGCGCCAATTAATATTTTTATCTGTTTACTGTTGCTCAAGGATTTACCAAAAAAATTTTAGGCCTCTAGCTGTAATAGAAGCCACGATATTCATGATATATGTCTGTAGTAAAAGCCGGACAAAAAACGGTCATAAAGTCGGTCAGGGAGCGGTCAAACGGTCATAACACCACTTTTCTCAGAAGGTCATTGATATCTAAGTATTCACCAAAAAAATTTTAGGTTTCTACCTTATTAACAAAAGTCATAATGTAGAAATTAAGATTTATCTAGAATTTTTTCTAAATTTGGTTCCACCTAACCGACCCTGACCAGACGCCACGACCGACACAGACCAGATATCCTTATAAGATTAACTCTTGCCGACGTATAATTACTAAACTTAAAAAGTCATGAAGTCACAACTCTCTATCTTGCCTACAAAAAAAAATGAGATTGAAAAAACAGAGGGTGGGGGTCAATATGACCCCCCCCCCCCCCGATCTGTAAGGGTTAAGTACATACTTACATTTTAGGACTTGGTTATAGATATTCTTCGCTTATTGTACCATGTTGTAATAGGAATTAGTATTTAAAAAATCAGATGAATAGGATAATTATATCACATAAAAAGTTGTTGTTAAATAAAGGTTAAATATCAAGGATATTATAGTAACGATTATAGAGCTGTTACCATTTCTGAATCGTACCTAACTGTTTCATGAATCATCTTTATTTATAATTGCATTTTTTAGCTCTCTATCTAGCACTGTAAAAAAGCGAAGCTTTTCTATAATTAGAGTAGGTCAGTCCGTCCGTCCGTAACGGATAGCTTTTTCGTTAATTTAGGCGTGTTAGAATTGTCCTATCGATTTCAAATTTTGCATGGTGATTCCTTTAGTAGTTATGTACGATTTTGAAAGCGTAATAATTCTATAATCGTTACCAGAATGTCCATGCGTCCATTTTAAACATGTTGATTTTTGTTTACCTTTTTAACAACATTTATTTATGTGATAAAATCACCCGATTGATCTGCTTCTTGGGAAACTGATTCCTAGTACAATAAGGTACAATATTGTATAGCGAAGCATTTCTATAATCAAGTCTTAAAAATGTCAGTATGTCCTTAAACAGAATTCTGTATTTAAGAAGTTTTGCAACAAATTTACGAATTATTTTGTCAAAACTTATATTTTCATATTTTGTATATTTAGATCTAATACTCTACAAAAGTTAATGTTCGTCTGTCCTACCGTATCAGAGCTTTGCTTATATTGATGCTCATAAACAATTTATATGTGGACAATTGTATTGTAGATTGGAATAATGGATGTATTTTTACTTGGATGTTACACCAGATTTCATGTTCTCTAATAAAGTTAAACTTCCAGAGGGCTAAAATGACGATTCCCCCTTCCACCCCCATTACACCATTCTCTCGCTCCTAATGGATGAAGACTGACCGGTATATGAGTTTTATTTTAAATTTTCTCTGTCATAATATCCACGTACATTAAATTCCTTCTGTAGATTACAATTTGTTGTTGAAACGTTTGGACACTCAACTAAATGACCCAACCAATCAAAATTCAATAATATTCCCCAAATTTGATAACTTAACGAATAAGAAATAGTTATCATAAAACTTTGAGGACTAGTTTAATAAACAGCCCATTGTCCCTTCACTCCCTATATTATAACAGAGTTTGTGTGCACCTAGGAAATTTATTTTCTCGTATTCATTCGAATCCGGTGGATAGAAACCGGTTCTCATCCATACGAAAAAACTATGTCTAGCATCGTATTATATCCAACTTTCTACGAATATGAAAATGTACAATCATAAGATTAAAACAAGTTTTTTTAGCCGGTGCTTCGGCACCTCGGGTCTAAAAAAACTGGTTTTAATCTTATAATTGTACATTATATATCCGCGGAAAGCCGTTTATAATACGATGCGAGAAATAACTATTATACTACATTGTCCTTGATATATTTATGGACCATGGTATCAACTTAATAAAAATATAAAATTAAATGTCAAGAACATAGTTTATATAATGTAATCACATATCTATCTATCTATCTATATATATGTTTGCCTTATCAACTATCTATTTATTTATCTATCTAACATCTATCCATCTTACCATTTATACATCCATTTTTCTATAAATTGATTTATCTATCTATCTATTACAGTAAAACACTAGAGGGGGAAGGGATTAAATAACTGTATCTCCCCATCGCAGTGTCATTGTGCCGACTCTCAATTTAGGTCATTGGAAATCAACCAATGGTGTCAATTATATTAACACAGCCAAGTCGCAGAAAATAATTTTGTAGCAGACGAAAAAGGTCATTGAAAAATGGAGGAAGGTGTTATCTGTATATCCATCTATCTATCAATCTATATATTTATAGATTAATCTTTCTTCTTTCTAGTTATCTTTTTAGTTATCTTTCTATCTATCTAACTATCTACATATACAGGGTGTTTTTTTTTAATGGAACAAAAGTATTGCTCAATATAACCCACTTGCCATTGACAGAAATTAATAATCTATATCTTAATTTCTTCATTGGGCTGGGGAGTTTTGTATATGAAAAAATATTTTGCGATTTTCAACAAATTATGCCTTAAAAACCGGTTTTTCCAAACAACCTATTTTTGGAAGATTTTTGGATCATGACTGATTTAAAGGGTGTGCAAAAATGCATACATTTTTAAAATTTAAATTGTGTGGCTTGTGTTAATAGTAGAAAAATGTTATGCATATCGTTGGAATCGTCATAAACTCTAGTTTTTGGGTGTTTAAGAACTATTACTGTGCTACGTATAGTTTAGGAGCTACGTGGTAAAATGTCCCTACTTACTTAAAACTTTTCAACCTTTCTCACATTTTCCAACGTAGCTTCTATACTACAAATAGCATCAATATGATACATATATTTCCAAAAACTAGAGTTTATGATGATTCTAACGATATGCATAACATTTTTCTACTATTATCACAAGTCGCACAATTTGAATTTTAAAAATGTATGCATTTTTGCACACCCTTTAAATCGGTTATGATCCAAAAATCTTCCAAAAATAGGTGGTTTTGAAAAAACGGTTTTTAAGGCATAATTTGTTGAAAATCGCTAAATATTTTTTGCTTATACAAAACTCCCCAACCCAATGAAGAAATTAAGATATAGATTATTAATTTCTGTCAATGGCAAGTGGGTTATATTAAGCAATACTTTTGTTCCATTAAAAAAACACCCTGTATATCTATCTATCAATGAAACTAATGATAATTCTGTTTATTGTCTATCTTTTTATAATCCATTTGTCCTTAAATTCAACATTTTTAGTAAAAATATATTTGCCAAAATTTGGACAATGAAGATCGTTTTATAAAAAGAAACTATCGGCTCCGCCCCTAGCATTAGGGGCTCTATTCGAAGGGATATGGAATGAGCAGAAAAAAAAGCTTAAAACCATACCCAGACTTATTTATAAATAAAATAGCCTAAAACTATCTCAGTAACTCAGTAAAGGAGAACCATTTTGGAGATTCTTTGATACAAACTAGAAAAGCTTACTATTTTATATAATAGGATACTTTTTTAAAGCAGAAATAAAGCTTTTTGTCAAAAATCTTTATAATAATCTTTAGTTTAAAGCATGTATTTTTGTTTTGATTTGGAGAATTTCAAACCTTTTATAACCTAACCCTAAAAATTTTAATTTGATATACGGACATGCAATTGGTTTTTAAGGGAATTTTGGCTGAAGTTTTGCAAGTACTAACTATAATTAAAACAATCATATAAGTTGGATCAAAGTAATATTGTCTTAAGCTTATGTTTAAAAAATGCAGTTGTACTTTTCGGGTGGTTTTAGGCTATTTTTCTAACCTCTCTCAGCCCCTTCCTCTATCTTGGAGGCTATTGGCAAATCAACTAACTTTTAAATTAGATAAAGTTTTGAATTCATTAACGACCTTATTTGTCTTAAACACCTTGAATAAAAAATTACTATTTTTCTCATAGTAAAGTTTTTTACTCTTTGTTTTATAAACATGATAATTGTTAAAAGCGAAGCTTTTCTGTAAGTAAGCCCGTCCACCATCCTTCCGTAGAGCTTTATAAGTAAATGTAGGCTTAATAGAATCGTCTCATCAATTTTAAAACTTTGATACTGATTTTTTAAAATGTTTCTTTTAACGATATTGATTTTATTCAGGGATCTAAAAAGAATAAAACTATGGCCGGAAAAATGATGTACATCCCCAATCATGTTACACCAGATTAACCCTTCTGTAGATTACAATTGGTGTCTAAAACGTTTAGACACTCCACCTAATAAACCAATAAATCAAAATTTAATTAAAGCCAAAGAATGAGAAAACATTATTAACCCTTACAGATCGGGCCCCAATTCCCACCTTAATAGATCGGGGGGGGGGGGGGGGGGGGGGCTCAAAGAGCCCCCCCCTCTATCTCGGCTCCTGGTACAGATAAAGACGTAAAATTTTTTTCTGGTGGTTCATGTGTATTTTTAGAGAAAATTACTTTTTCTAGTCATAGCAGTCAGACCGCTCCTTAGCCGCTTTTTAGCGGCCAGCCGCTAAATTTTAAAACAGCTGTAGAGCGGCCAATTTTGCAGCTAGGATGACCAAATTTTAGGACGAACTTTTATTTTTCATAACAAAAAAATTACTTTTTCTGATCATCGCCGAAAAACGGCAAATAACGGAAACCGCCATTTTCGGCGGTTACGGCGGTAAAACGGCGATTGGCGGCGCAAATTAATATTTTTATCTGTTTATTATTGCTCAAGGATTTACCAAAAAAAATTATAGGTCTCTAGCTGTAATAGAAGCCACGATATTCATGATATATGTCTGTAGTAAAAGCCGGACAAAAATCGGTCATAAAGTCGGTCAGGGAGCGGTCAAACGGTCATAATACCACTTTTCTCAGATGGTCATTGATATCTAAGTATTCACCAAAAAAATTTTAGGTTTCTACCTTATACACAAAAGTGATAATGTAGAAATTAAGATTTATTTAGAATTTTTTCTAATTTTTTTTGCTACCCAACCGACTTTGACCGGATACCACGACCGACACAGACCAGATATCCTAATAAAATCAACTCTTGCCGACGTATAATTACTAAACTTAAAAAGTCATGAAGTTACAGCTCTCCATTTTACCTACAAAAAAAATGAGATTGAAAAAACTAGAGGGGGGGGGGCTCTTTGAGCCCCCCCCCCCCCCCCCGATCTGTAAGGGTTAAAAACTTGTGGGACTAATGTAATGAACAGCCCAATGTCCCCCTCCCCCCTGGACATTTTGATTGAGGCTTAAACATGTTAAATAAGTATTAATGTTCGTTTGTCTGACTGTATTATATGTTAAACTTCGCTTTTTTAGATGTTGTCATCCTTGTTCACCCCAGGCTTTATAACAAAATGATTATTTAAACAAATTGTTATTGTACATACATACATAAATAAAAAGTTGTATATATGTTAAAAGTTATTACTAGAATAAAATAAAAACGTCTAAATCATTGTAAATAAATTATAAATATATCAAGACTTAAACCATCTCAATATTTTTTTTAAATAGGTCAAAACCATCCCAGCCCATGTAAAGCTTCCCTCAAATGGAGAACTCAATCGGTTAAGTAGTCATTGAAGAAATCTTAAGCTACAAAAAAAACCTACTACTTGACACACTGGAATAGATTTGTCTGACCTTATCAAAGAAGATAAAGTATAGAATAGAATCCAGGTAGAAGATTTTGCCTGGCTAGCCTGAAGTAAAATTGGAACTTTTGAAAGACCAAAACGGCTACAAGGCTGTTAGTAAATAACATGATTTCAGTAATTATTCAGAAAAAATATTCAAAATAAATTTCTTTTCCAATGATTTACTAAAAGCCATGTAGCCAAGAATCCAGCTTCCTCTTCCCTATTCACAATGGATTAAAAATGAATTTAATGTGCATATTAAGCCTTAAAAAAATAATTATGTAAGAAAATTTACAAAAAAATATTGGTCTCAGTATTTATATTATAAAACTAAGTTGCGCTCTTATGTTTCTTATATTAGATGTTGATACAAATTAAACTTTTCTAGTTTTGTCCAACTAGTCATTGTGATTTGTACTTTATCATTATTGTCTTTACTGCGCAAGTCAAAGATTCCTTCAAATTTCCCAGAAATATTTAGGGTTTTCATTTCTATTCCTCCTTATTCTATGGACCTTATATAAAATTACATTACTAATCTTGCTATATTTTTATGGTATCTCATATTTTTCATTTCTTAGTTATGGACAAAAGGCGATTCTTAGTACTATAATTAAGTAATAACATTTCCCCTAGCAAGTCTACTCTAGAATTTTGCATGTCTGACTATTTGTATGTTCATATGTTTTTCAGTCTGTCTGTTTGTCTGTCTGTTTGTCTGTCTGTTCATCTGTCTGTTTGTCTGTCTTTTTGTTTATCTGTTTGACTTTCTGTGTTTATTTCTGTTTTTCTGTCTGTTTTTTCTGCTTGTTTGTCTGTCTGTTTGTCTGTCTGTTTGTCTGTCTGTTTGTCTGTCTGTTTGTCTGTCTGTTTGTCTGTCTGTTTGTCTGTCTGTTTGTCTGTCTGTTTGTCTGTCTGTTTGTCTGTCTGTTTGTCTATCTGTATGTTCGTCTGTCTGCTTGTCTGTCTGTTTGTATGTCTGTTTGTATGTCTGTCTGTCTATGTGTCTGTCTTTTTGTCTGTCTGTTTGTCTGTCTGTTTGTCTGTCTATTTGTCTGTCTGTTTGTCTGTCTGTTTGTCTGTTTGTCTGTCTGTTTGTCTGTCTGTTTGTCTGACGTTGGTTTGCATGTTTGTCTGTCTGTTTGTCTGTCTCTTTCTCTGTCTGTTTTTATGTTTAAAACTTGCTATAACTAATGTTGTCATCCTTGTTTATGAAATACATGTTATTAGTATCCTATTTTCCTATTTCAAATTAGCAATTTAAAGGATTTTAGACGTTTTTATGGCATCAAAGTACCTTGAAAAGTGCCTTTTTTGCGCCTAATAACAATTTTTAAAAAAAGAATTATGTTATTTAACTAGGTCTATGATAATTATGTCCATGTAGCGCAGCAATGATAACTCTGGTACCCAAACTTTTAGAACCACGTTATCTTATTCGCAGTGTATAAGCATTGGGGATATACATCAATCTATCGGCCATTGTCTTATCCCTTTAGATCCCTAAATTTTTCTTCAGATAAATTTTCATTTTCTATTTATAAAATCGAAAGTGGTATAAATTTCTTAATTTAGGGAAATATTTTCAATCAGATATTTTTTTTTCAGGGAGGGAGGGGACATTGGTTACACTGTTATTACGATGTTGTAAAACCACCATTTTATTCGTTTGTTTACAAACATTGGATACTTGTTTATTCAATTTGATCGTTATGTTTAATAGAAAAGTCTCCAAACTTTTCAACAATGAATTCTAATCTAAACAAGAATAATTTTTTGTAAAGTATGGCTTCGAAACCGAATCATATCAGCTTTCTTACAACCGGTTCTTAGCCACACTAAATAATCAGGTAAAACATCGTATTACAGACAATTTCCCACAAAAATTTAAATAAAAATCATAAAATTAATACCAGTTTTGTTAGCCAGAACCTTCGGCCCCTCGTTGCAAACAAAACTGGTTTAAATCATATCATTTTTCATTTTAATATCCGCGGAAGGATAAATATCATCATTAGGGATTAATTTTAATTTATCGTCCATTGGCTAAACCCTTAATATCCCTGACATCAGTTATTGGCATCAAATTTTGATATCCAGGGGCTAATATTATGTATATATTTTCTCCATGTCAGTAGCGCAGCTACTATATAACTAGGATATATCCGTCCGTCGGACCATAACCTCCCTAGAACCCTCTGTATTGAGACGAGGAGGGATAAATAGCCTAAAACAATCCCAAAACTTGTTAAATTTTAAATAACATAGCCTAAACCTTAACCACGATCTTAACGAAACAACAATCTAAAAACCGTACTACTTTCTATAACAGGATGTATATCAAATCTATTTACATTAACAAACAAAGTTTTGGTGATATTCAACCTTATTAAACTATTTTTCAAGTATAGCACGGCAAAATGTCTAAAATAGTTTAAAATACTACTGCCATACTAACTATATCTTAATTAGCAGCCGAGAAAATCACATTGCCCCGAAAGCGTTACGAGTAAACGGACAAGCCGGTGAATTATAAAGTAGCTTTGCTACTAATAAGAATCGTTATCTGTCTATGTTTCTTCTCTTCTCAAGAATAGGGAAATATTTAAGGGTTTAAGTTTATATAAAACAGACCATTTGAAATAAAAGCAATCAGCAAAAATGCACGAAAGATTCTTTATTTATAATTAATGATAGCACCTTAGCCTCTTAATGCCTCTAGAAGAACTTTAAGATTGGGAAAGGAAGGCGACCTTCCACTTTCAATTTTGAATTTAAAAGAAAAAAACTTTTTTTTTGGGGGGGGGGGCGGCGGGGATATTTTTACTAGGGATAATGATTATAAACCTTCCCAGTACATATGAGAAGCATCACTTTAAAGGAGAACCATATAGTTTATCTGTTTGCGAGATCCTTCAGTACAGACACACAATCTATTTATATAAGGATTAACATTTGTACATTTCTTATACTCCCCCCCCCTAATTTCTTACTATGAACGCAACAAAAAGTTATAACGTCTAAACACCCAACGCCCCGCAGGTAAACATCTGTTTCACGTATAAGAAACCCAAATAAAGAGTGTCCCTACTAGTGAGTTTTAATACAGCAATCACAATAACGCAATAATAATAGGAATGCCTTGGCTAAATACATTTTTTAACAATCATTTGACATAAGATACTTTTAACTTAGCAATATCAGTTGCGCCCCTTTCATCTAAGGGCTCTGTATTCAAAGGGGTAGAAAGGTCCTCGAAAAATTAGCCCAAAATCAAGACTTAAGAAAATACAATAGCCTAGAACCATCACAGGACCTATGCGAAGCTTACTTAAAATAAGAAAACCCAATCAATTCAGTTGTTGTTAAGATGTTAATCTTCAGATAAAAAAAAAACCTTACTACTTTATATAGTAGGATTAGACTCAAACAGATCATTTACTATTTCAGCAACTTTGTAATATTGTTTAAATTGTAAACACACTAAATAGAAACTACTTTTATTTCTGAACATGGATTTATATTCAGAGATTTAAAATCAATTTCAAACATGTAATATTGGTGCACTAAATCCATAGCATTACTGGTACTCAATAACAATATACTAGCAGCTACGCCCCTTTCAGCTATGGGCTCTGTATTCGAAAGGACATATAGCATAAAGCCACCTGAAGATTTAATCTGATAATAAATTAGCCTAAAACCATAACATGACCCATGTGAAGCTTGCCTCATAAAAATAGAACCGGAACTGATCCGAAGTTATTGGAATCTTTAGCATCACACAAAAAACTTTTAATTTTCTAGACTTCTATTTTAAGTACACAGCTGAAATTTACAGTGAATATTCCTTTGACCTGTTCGCATCTAGTATATACATTGTTTTATACGTCAGTCTGTCGTTCATGCTTCGCTACTTATGGATGTTGTCACCCTTATTTTCCAATTTTTTTCGCAAAATGACTGTTATTATTTTTAATTTCTTTCAAAATCACCTAATACAATTCTCAATTCCTTTTTTCAAAGCTTTAATGATACAATGGGCAACATTTAATTTTTTTATTGTATTTAAGAATGGATGCTTTTAAAGGAATAATATCCGTTTGTCTGTCTGTCTGTTTGTTCTTCATTTATGTTTTCTATTTACCTTATAACTGACTGTCTGTCTCTAACACTATATTTTAGGTCACCCTAGAGGCCTCTAGGGGCACTTGAGTTAGGGGGTTGAGTCAACCCCCCTACACTTTTAAATTTTGTTTTAAAAAAATATTTTTTGGGGGCGATGGGGGGGGGGACGAGGCATTTTTTCAAGGGCTGATTTCTCTTGGGTAGGTGGTACTACCCTCCTCTAAAATAGTAATAAACTTTCTCACGATCTACAGCTACACTATAAAGGAGAATTATATCGGTTAGCAAGATCCTTCAAGTACAGCAAAAGTGGTATTGTTAAGGTGCCAGAAAATAATACATCCATTTAACAAGAAGGATGTAGACTGACAGACTTGGTATTGCTGGAATTACCTGGCTTACTGATGAAGACAGACATCATGTTACTTTTATAAAAGGATATCTAACTATCTATATGTATATATAATCATATCTATCTATCTATCTATCTATCTATCTATCTATCTATCTATCTATCTATCTATCTATCTATCTATCTATCTATCTATCTATCTATCTATCTATCTATCTATCTATCTATCTATCTATCTATCTATCTATCTATCTATCTATCTATCTATCTATCTATCTATCTATCTATCTATCTATCTATCTATCTATCTATCTATCTATCTATCTGTCTACCAAACATATAGATTGAGAAATAAATGATATATCCTTGAATGATAAATAAATAAAGGGCGTTTTGACCACTAGAAGTAAACGGTGTGCAATCGCTTCCACTCATGTTTCAAATTACAAAACAAATAGAACCCAGGGAGGGAGAGTACATTGGAGTGTTTATCACACTAGTCCCCAAAGTTTTATATTAACGTTTTCTTATTTGTTGGCTTAGCAACTTTGGGGACTTTTATTTTAATTTTAATTGGATGATTAGTTTATTTGAGTGTTCAAACATTTCAACCACTAATTTAAATCTACAGAAGGGGTAATTTATTGTATCACCATGGGGTATGTACTTCAGTTTATCGGCCATTGTCTTATCCCTTTAGATCCCTGATGCTATTGTGACTTTTTTTTACAGCTTAAAATACAACACATTGATTTTTTGAAAATACAAATATGAGGAAGTTATAGCACACTCAATGAAAATGGTATAATATTTCTTTGAAAACATAACATTAATTTTACATTTTGAATATTTTAAAACAGATTATTTTTCTCGGGTTTTTAATGATTTATTTATATCTTGAAAATATAAATGGTATGGTTAATTTTTGGTTCTGTAAAGGTAAAATGCATTTTAAATTATTAATTTACTCAGCTTCTATAAAAGATAGAAGACTGGCATTTCTTTTAAAAGGTAAATCCCATGATTATGTTAAATAGTTAGGCTTCTGACATTACTTATGAAGATTTGCCTCACAAGAAATTCTAGGGGATAAGACAATTGACGATAAATAGATATACATCCTCCATGATGATAAACAAAATTAACATGTTCTATAGATCGAAAGCATTGGTTGAAAAGTTTGAAACCTACCTAACAATCGTATTTAATTCAAAATACACAAATATAATTTCCGAGCAAATTTTCGATAAAATAATTTTGTTATAAAACTTTAGGTACCAGTGTAATTTACAGTTCAATGTTCCTTCCCTTCCTTGGGTTGCTATGCATTTAAAGGAAAAGCACCAATGAGACCTTTAAATTTATAAAAAAAAAAAAAGAAATGCTTTATATGAACGTATAAATCCTTGTCGAATGAACATTCTTTATTTTATTTTCTCGTATTCATTCGAATCCGGTGGATAGGAACCGGTTCTCATCCATACGAAAAAACTATGTCTAGCATCGTATAATATCCAGCTTTCTGCGAATAAAAAAATGTACAATCAGTAGATTAAAACTTATTTTTTAGCCCGTGCCTTGGGCACCTCGGGGCTAAAAAAAAACTAGTTTTAATCTTATAATTGTACATTCTATATCCGCAGAAAGCCGTTTATAATACGATGCGAGAAATAACTATTAAACTACTGAACACAGACTCGATGAATGATTACGGGCTAAAGACACAAATAAAAATTCAAAAAAATAAAGGATAAGACAATGGATGAGAAATTGATGTACATCCCCAAATGATGATAAAAAATATATATTCTTTAGATCAAAATTATTGGTTAAAAATGTTGGACACCGCTTTTTTAGACCAACAACAGAAAATGGGATAAAAATACTCAAATTTTCGATCCAAAGCATGAAAAATAACTTGTCTGGGGGACTTTGGGTACGAGTATAATTTGCAATCATATGTCCCCTTCCTTCCTGAAGATAGATTATTTCAAGAAGTAGCTCAGCAAATAGAAAGCTGACTTTGTTCTTACATAAGATGATTGCATATATAGCAAGGAAAAATTTACTGAAGGGAATAATGTCGATATTATAATCAAATATAAATTAGATTTTCTTACACTTTACTGTTTTTATGAAAGTTTGTCCCAATGAGTTAAAGATTGTTTTTTAATAGACCATTTCGGCCCAAATATAATTGAAGGGGATATTTTCTTCTTCTACTTCTGAAGTATTTGTATAGAAATGTGACCCGCCCCCCTCACCTCAAAAAATGAATTTAACAAACCAAAAATATCCCTTATTTAGAATAATATTAGGTTGAATAGTTTGGGCATTACAACGTTGAACTAACTAAACAAGTTTAAAGTTTAAAAAGTACCCAAAGTTTTTAAGCCAGCAAATGTCAGATACATGCCTTTTAAACTTTGGGTATAGGTAAAAATCTATTATGTCTATAATCTTATTTTGATAACATAATGACAAGTGATAACCGAATAATAATTCTATTATTGCGGGGTTTTCATGAACCCTATTTAACCTAACCTTTATAAGCATAATCATAATACAAATAAGGGGTTAGTGGGGGGGGGGGGGGCGGTATAATAAGGTCCATTTTTGTTTACAGGGAAATTGCCTTTTTTCTTGAAATCCAAACAGATCTTGGTCATGCGATTTTAGGACAGGAGGGTGTTTGCACAAAATATACGAAGTTGCAGGGATCATAAGGGATAAGACAATGAACAGTAAATTAATCCACTTGGAAACTTTTGAGATTTAATATTTTGGTTGGAAAATTTGGACACTTATAGTTTAAAAGAAATAATTCAAATAAAGTACCCAACAAATAAGAATATGTGATTGTAAAATATTGGGTACTATAGTATTTTATAGTTCATTGTCCCCTCCCTCCTTGACAAAGTTGTAAATTATTCTATTATATTAGGGAGTGAGGTGACATTGGACTGTAAATCATAATAGATCCAATTATTTAGAAAAAAAAATTGGCATATGAAATTTTATAACAAAATCTTATTTCAGTCCAACCTATCTGATTCTATTCATTTTCTTACACATTTTTATTTAACGGTAAGGATCGAACGTCAATTTTTGGGGCAGTTTTCTCGGACCTCACCATATGTTGCCTCGCTTCCTTTAAGGCTTGTAAAACAACAACAGTTTCTACAACAACACTTTACTAATCTATACAAAAGTCAACGGCTGCGCCCCTGGGATTTAAGAGTATCTTATTATGCAGGGATGGAGGGGACATTAAGCTGTTTAATACACTAGTCCGCAAAGTTTTAAGATAACGTTTTCTTATTCGTTCGCTTAACATTTTTGGGGACTTCATTAAATTTTGATTGCTTGATTCATTAAGTTGAGTATCCAGACGTTTCAACCACTTATTGTAATCTACAGAAGATTAGTTTCTGTATCATAATTTGAGATGTACATCATGTATCGGCCATTGTCGTGGGGCCGAAGAACTGGGCTAACAAAAAAAAATGGCATATATCTTATAACTTTTATCTTATTATTCGTGGAAAATTGTTTGTAATACGATTTTATACATGATTTTACCAGATTGCTGAGAACCAGTTATTATCCAGCAGATATTAATCGGTTTCGAAGCCATAATGTAAAATCCTTTTCATTAATACCATTAAAGGTTATACGATATTTTAATGGAGAGACACACAGAAGTGTCTGCTATTTTTCTTTAAAGTGCCCCTAGAGGCCTAGTCGCTGATTGTTTATAAATGAGTAAAATAAGATTTAGTTAATCTCAAGATAATGTTTCTCTAGGATGTTATCATTTCTAAAAATTTATTTTATTATTATTATTAATTCTTATATAAAAGTAACAGGGTATATGTCTGTGTATAACAAATGACCTTGCTAAACGCTGAACCTACATGGTTCTCCTTTCTAAGGGCTCAAGAAGGTTTATAAATATTTTGGGGGATGGTAACCCACCCTCTTAAGATAAATTTGTATTAGAAAAAAACCTCCATCCATTTTTTATAAAACTACAATTTTAAGTTGAGGCTCGATCATCCCCTTCCCCGGTTTCAAGACATCTAGTGGCGTAGCTGCTTGTCTATAAGTTAAAGTTAATTACCCATTCTGTAGATTACAATTAGTGGTTGAAAAGTTTGGACATTCAAAATTTTTTTTTATTAGAGATTTTTTATTTTTGGGGGGGTATTTACCCCCCCAAAAATTGTTTGGAGGAGGTAAATACCCCCTCCTAAATGGTTGGGGGCGCCTACGGCACACCCAGGGTAGGGGTAAATTTTGAATGGGGGGGGTAATCGCCCCATTACCCCCCCCCCCCTTGGACGCCTATGATTTTTATATATAATATTGTTCTTTTTAAACAATAAAAATTTAAGCTATTTTGTAAATAATGGTAACTAATAGGATAACATTAAGATAAATTGAGGTACAATGTACAATGATGATAAACAAAATTATCCCGTCTATATATTAAGATCATTAATTTTGAAACTGCTAGTTTATATCCACCAATCAAGAATTAGTAAAATTACCCATTGCATTGGTTTGAGCCAACGATTAGAAGAACGTGTTTATTAAACTTTGTGTATAGCATTTACAGTCCAATGTCCCCACCATTCCTGGTAAATTAGAAAGTCTATAGTATGTGAAGGGATGGAGGGGTCACATGTTTTTGAATTTTTATTGGTTTGTTCCAAACTAGTGGTGTTCAAACTTTTTCACAGATAATCTTAATCTAAACATAGGGGTAATTTTGTTTGTCACAATAAGAGAGTCACAACAATATATCGTCCAATGCCTAGATTATTGAATATAGATAAAAAAAGAAAAATCATACCATTTGTCTAAATATATGTACAGTATGATAAATCTATTTTATGTAACTTTTAACCAATTCAAAATTTAAAAACAAGGACTTTACATATTTGGTCAATTTATTTTGAAAGGTTCTAAAGGGATAAGACAATGGCTGATAAATTGACGTACATTCTTAATGATGATACACAAAATTATCCCTTTTTGTGAAATAAAATTATTGGTTGAAAAGAAACGTTTGAACACTTAACTCAATAAACCAACCAATCAAATTCATTAAGTTTTAAAGTTCTTAATCCAACGAATAAAAAAATGTTGTTATAAAACATTGGGGACTAGTGTAACAAACAGCCCATTGTTCTCTTGAACTCTTCTAACACAGATAACCTCTAATAACTATGTACCATTAAGTCCTATCTTCTTAGTATGCACAAATCCATAATGTTAAACGTCCTATAACATTTTTGTCTAACCTTTGTTTCAAATTCTTAACTTTACTCTTTCTTTAAAATTATTGGTTATAATTGGTAAAGCTCTGCTATTAAAAAAAAACCAATACAAATTTTCAAGCCCGAAAATAAAACTTTAGGTGTAAACAAATTCACAGTCCATTAATCCTTTCCTTCCTGCTAAATATAAAAAAAAATAACAAAAAAAGACAATTCTAAGAAAATAAAGTATAAGTCAGTAAAAATGTTTTGATAGCATCCATATAAGATATCATTTAGATATTTTGTAAAGAATAGGAAGGCTAAATCAATTCAAAGCGAATATGCATTTTCTCCTTTTATTACAAACGATGAAACGCCCCCCCCCCCCCTTCAATATTCTTTAATTTAATGAAAAAAATTAAATAGGAATGAATCAACCTTCTCTCCTAATAACTCTGAATTTTGTAGCATATTATAAATGGTTCAAAAAAAGGGATTTGGATTATTTTAGTCATTGCCAAATTCAAGTAATAAATATGAGGGTTTCTTTGCCGGGAGGGAGGTGACATTGGGCTGAAAATTACTCAGGTTCCAAAAGTTTCACAACCACATAATATCAATGATGGCTTAAAAACTTTGGGTACTTTTATTAGATTTTAATTGATTGGTTCCAAACTAATAGTGTTATCATTGATGATGTCATTTATTTATCATAAAATGTCTTGGCCCTGGAACAACAAAAAATTTTGGAGGAGGGTTTAATAGTAATTTGAAGGATTCTACCGCCAAATAAATTATTATAGATTCGATATCCCTTACTAAATATGTAAAGGTCCATTTTTCCTTATTTTTTCTACCCTATTAGTTTGCTAGGTAGCATTTTGGTTGAGTAAAATTTTACAGGAATCCCCAATATTGACATAAAAACAAGAATCTTCAAGAATTGATAAGACAATGGACGATAAACGAAATTACCCGTTCTGTAGATAACAATAATTGGTTGAAAAGTTTCGTTTCAAACCATTTAAGATCAAATAATTCAGAAACCGAGAACAGCTGTTTTTAAAACTTTAGATACCAGTAAATTTACAGTGTAGGTATTATCGACAATAATGGATAGATTACGTGGTTATATTAACAGGGAAAAGTTTGTCATCAATTTAGGTGTTTTTTGAGATGGGCGTTTTTCTTTAGTATAGCCCTAATGTGGACCTCTTTATTGGTCAGTTCGTTCATCCAGTATGAGGGGAGGAAATGGGGTGGATGGGGATATCGTTACTTTAGCCAGCTGGGAATATAACTTTATCATAGTACATAAAAATCTATGTAGTGCAACACAGCTTCTACAAATAATGAAATTAATTCGGGGAAAATCACGAAACCTATACGTGATTTTCAGCTGTCGTTGGGGGGGGGGGGCAATACATCGTAAAATTGACGACCTCTCCATTTGCCCCCAAAAAGTATTTTATATTTATTTCGCTTGTTGGTTATACCTTACACCTGATTGCAACATCCAATTAAAAACGACAATTTAAATCCAAGTAAATCAAAACAAACGTTAACAGGGAATCCAAAATTTTGAAATTGAAATATCTTCGGCAATGATTATATTTGATTATGATAAATGGTTTTTAATTCAGAAGGATGACTACATCAATGAAGGTGAAGCTTACCAAAATAGACATAAACAAATAATCCAAAATCCCCCCCCCCCCCCCCTACTCATTCCTTACCTCTACTGTAGGAAAAAAAAATCATCTTTTGTTTTTAATAAACAGTATAAGTTTATGCTCACTAAAGCATCATGTCTTTTTGTTTATAACCAACTGAAGATTGTTTTTAACATGAAGCACTGTGTATTGGACTTATCAAATAGAAATAACATGTTTAATTAAACTGTGTTGATCACTCTATATTATATAAAGTAGTAAGTTTTTTTGACTGATGCTTAAGATCTCCATAACTACTGAACTAATTGGGATATCTAGTTCAGGTAAGCTTCACATAGGTCTCATTTAGAATTAATTATAGAAATGCTACCTTTTCAATATGGTGCCTTATCGTATAAAGGATCGCCATTAAAATTAAATTAGTATTTTATATAGATAATTTTTCAAATCTTAATGAAGATTTTTGCCCAGGCTGTTTATTACACTAGTCCCCAAAGAATTATAAAAATGTTTTCTTATTCGTTTGCTTAACAACTTTGAGGACTTTTAAATAAATTTTCATTTGTTGGATTACTAACAACCACTCATTTGTAATCTTCAGGAGGGGTAATTTTGTGCATTATCATTGGGGATGTATACCAATTTATACTCTTATCCCTTTGGATCGATGTGTTTTATCTCTGTCTGTGTGTCTTAAAAAACATTACCTAAAATAAGTAAATATATATTTAGCTTGGTTAATGGAAATTGAGATTTATGTATCAATGGATGTAAGATTTTCGTGGACATTTTGACAAGTTAAAATTTGTTGTCAATTTAGCTTACTAATATCGATCACAGTTATTGGTCAGTTCCAGAAGAAGGGAAAGGGGTAAGGCGGTGGATGTGGAGTATAGTTAAAATAGCCAGCTGTGAGTGTTAATTTATCAGTGTACATAAAAATCTGGTACAACATCCAAGTAATAATAAATCGATTTAAGTATCTAATTGAGTGATATTTAGATATAAAGATAATAGATTAATATTAATAGATAGATCATAATAATCATATTAAAGACTAATAAATATTATTGGATAATTATTAAGGAAGGCAGACACTTATTATTTTGAAAATTTATATTGATAACATTTAGATAAATAAGTAAAAATATAGACAATAAGATATAAAGATAGGTAAACTGATAGGTAGATAGATACGTATAATGTTATATAGATGGATCAATAAATTAGTTAATTAAATAGATAGATAACTAGATAAATAGATAGTCAAAGGTAGAAAAAACAATAAATTAATATATAGATGAACAGTTAAAGAGATATAGATAGATAGATAGACACAATACCTTTCAATATTATCTAACAATCCAGCCTCTTCATAATTGGGCGGTTCCTCATCACAACAACTATCTGTATCCGTTCCTACGCTTGATATATCATGCCCAACCTCTGCAGGACAATCACAAAGGGATATTTGACCTCCGAGGTCGCTACAATGACAACTCTGACCTCTAGAATCACTATAACTATTCACTAAACTTTTGTGATGTTCGGTTTCAAACCCATGGCTCGAATGGCTCTCTAGGGGTTCTGTGTAGCCATCACGGTTGTCAAGGTATTCCTCCAGTTGGTGGTGGTTGTATTGGTTCATGAACCCAGTGGTTAGGTTCATGTGATAGTTGGTCTTTAAACCTGCCATATTTAATTCGCTCTCCTTATGGGAGAAAAAGTATCATTTATAGGGAATCTTTTTATAACTTTAAAGGGAAGCATACAATATTTTTTATCTTTATAGTACATAGCATTATTTTTAATACGTTTCCAAAGTGATAAGACAATGACCGATAAATTGATGCATTTACCAAATGATGATACACAAAAAAAACCTTCTTTAGATTACAAATAGTGGTTAAACGTATGAATACTCAAATGAATACTAAATGAATCAACCAATCAAAATTCAATACAAGTCCACAAAATTGTTTAGCCATTCGAATAAGAAAAAGTAGTTATTATAAAACTTTTGGGACTAGTGTAATGTGGACAGAAACAGCCCAATGTCCCCTCCATCTCTTATTTTTAATGACTTTTCTTGCCTGATCTGATTCTGAGCAACTGTATATTTTCTCACGTCTACCCAAATCATATTTTTGGCGGTAGATAGTCTCGTCCAGCGAATGTTGTTGGCGGGTGGCGGCGAAATGCGGCGGAAACGACGAGATTTCGGTCATAGATCTGTTTTATTACCGTTCATAATTTTATAATTTTGAAAGCTAAGCTATTGTTTAATTTTAAAGGCAAAGCTCTTCTATAATTATGGGTCGGTCTATAATCAATTGAGGTATGTTAGAATTCTCCCATTGATTATCAACTTTGCATGGTGAATACTGAATAGTTAGATACAGTTTAACAACTATATAAAAACTGCCAGAAAGTCCATTAAAAACATGCTGATTTTGCCCAAAAAAATTGACATAAAATTATGTGATATAATTATTCTATTCATCTGATTTTTAGAATACTGATTCCTATTACAACTAGGTACAATGTTATAAGCGTGTCACCTCTACAATCAAGTTCTAAAAATTTAGGTAAGCTCTTAAACAGCATCCTAATGAAGCATTTCTAAGTACCCAATCACAATTAAACAAATTTCAGAGTTATAGGCCAACGAATCAGAGAAATTGAGGAAATTTAATTTTAAATTACAGTCTAAATTTCATATTTATTAGAAATTCACGATAATCTTATATATGAACGTGCCTAAAAGTTTCAACCGTGCTAAACTGTTTAGCTGCTGCTGACGCTACAGCCGGCAACCGTCGATCTAGCTGTTTCGGAGCGAAGCTTACTTCACTATTGGTAATGCTTGTATACGTATCCTTAACGTTATGATGGCTGACGGATTTTTTAAAAGCCTCTGCGGATTTTTTAGAAAAGGATTTATTTCGTTCCACTTTTTTGAACAGCTTTTTGGGTTTGCGCAATTTTGGCGGGGTTATTTCGCCCTGGGCGATTTTTCTCGCTTTTTCTAGGGCTTTGCCGGTTCGGTTCTTAATGCTTTCTTCGTCAGTTTTCTTCATGGTTAATTTTTCTTTGAATTTTGAAAGAGTTTTAGGCTCCATTTTTTGTTTGATGTAATCGGGTGATCTGGATTTTCTATCTGGACTTATAGAACCTAAATTATAATGTAATCGTAAAATGTCATATTTTCTGTCTGTTTGTCTATCTGATTGTCTATCTGTCTTTCTATCTAACTGTCTTTCTGTCTAACTGTCTTTCTGTCTATCTAACTTTCTGTCAAACTTTCTAACTGTCTTTCTGTCTAACTGTCTTTCTGTCTAACTGTCTTTCTGTCTAACTGTCTTTCTGTCTAACTGTCTTTCTGTCTAACTGTCTTTCTGTCTAACTGTCTTTCTGTCTAACTGTCTTTCTGTCTAACTGTCTATCTGTTTTTCGATCTATTTTTCTGTCTGTCTGTATATCTATCTGATCGTCCATATTTCTATATGTCTTTGTTTATGACTGTCTGTCTCTATGTCTAATTTTTTTTTTCACTTTTTGTCTGTCTTTCTGTCTGTCTTTCTGTCTGTCTTTCTGTCTGTCTTTCTGTTTGTCTTTCTGTCTCTCTTTCTGTCTTTCTTTCTGTCTGTCTTTCTGTCTCTCTTTCTGTCTGTCTTTCTGTCTGTCTTTCTGTCTCTCTTTCTGTCTGTCTTTCTATCTGTCTCTCTGTATATCTTTCTTGTCTGTCTGTCTTTTTTCTATCTTTTCGTCTGCTCTTCTGTTCATATTTCTTTCTGAACCAGACAGGGTGTCTTGTATTCTGTCACTTCAGTCTATATTTATGTCTATTTTCTGTCTGTCTTCCTGTCTGTTTGTCTTACTGCCAGTCTTTCTATCTGTTTTTTTTTAGTTTGTCTTTTTTTCTTTCTGTCTATCTTTCTAATTGTCTTTTGACTGTCAGTCTTTTCTGTCTGCCTTTTTTTTTATCTTTTCTGTCTTACTTTCTATCATTCTTTCTTTCTCCCTTTCTGTCTGTTAGTCTATCTGTCTTTTAAGTTATAAGCCAACAAATGAGAGTATATGGTTATATTTTAACTTTATGACTTTCCAGTAAATATTGTAAACATAAAGTTGGCAGATTTTCTTAACTTTTCTCTGAGAATTTGATAACTCTTGTTTTATCAAAAACAAGAAACAACATTTTAGCAAGATAACGATACATATATCCTATATTGCAAGGAAGTAAGGTTTTTGTAGGAAGTGAAAATGTCGGAAAATGTTAGTCCCAATAAATAAAACCTTAAAAATACCTGATTTTGACGGTGATATTTTGCCACTTAGCTCACTATCCTGATTTCTATGTCTGAAATCTGGAAATAGCAAACGTTGCGAACTTTTTACGTCGCCATTTTGTTTTTTCATTGCGCCATCTTGAATTTTTCCCTTGTTTGCTCTCTCGCCGCCGCCATCTTGGATTTTGAGTGCCAAATTTTTGGCGCCAACTTTGATGTTGGTGTTGAAGGATTGGTTGATTGACCGACGAAAGTTGTTGTTACTGCTGTGAGTGAAGTTGTTATGGGATGTTGTTGTGTTTTGTTGTTGTTTGACAATATGTTGTTGACCACCGTCCAATCCCAGAGCACTGTGGTATCGCCTAAATGAAACAAAAAATCAGCCTCACTTCATAATAATACTTTCATTATGACAGGTTCAATATTAAAAAAATATTTTAATTTTTTAGACAATTGCCACTAAAAATTTTTAATTTATAGTCTTTGTCACTTTTTTGATTGCACGTCTAACAAAACAGAGATTTGATAGAATTTTTTAGGAATAGAAGCTAAACAAAACATAATACTCCTAGAAATATTCCCTAACGATCGACAGACAGGCGAAAGAAAATTATTTTTGTTGTAAATGAATATTCTATTGCTAGAACAAGGCAAAATATATAGAGTAGATGCGCTAATAAAGATGCCCTAAAAATATTTTATGTATCAGGGAGGAGATGATATTAAGCTGTCTAGTAAACTAGTCCTCAAAGTTTTATAATAACGTTTTCTTATTCGGCGGCTTTAAGGAATTTTATTAAATTTTGATCGTTGGTTCATTATCCAAACATTTCAACCATTAAATGTAATCAACAGAAGGGTTAATTTTGTGTATCATAATTAGAGATGTAAATCAATTTATCGACCATTTTCTTATCCCTTTAGGTCCCTGGTTATCTTGTTCTGTTGTATTTTTATAAATGTCTTATTCAACAAAAGATGTTTTTGTTGCCCATTTTAAAAGCGAAGCTTTTCTATAATTAGGGTCGGTCCGTCCGTACGTCTGTCCGCCCGTCCGTAACGAATAGCTTTTTTCGCTAATTTAGGCATGTCAGAATTGTCCTATTATTTTCAAACTTTGCATGGTGATTCCTGTAGTAGTTAGGTACGATTTAGAAATCGTAGCAACTCTATAATCATTAAGAGAATGTCCGTACGTCCATTTTAAACATGTTGATTCTTTTACTTTTTTAACAACAAACTTTTTTGTTATCTAATAATCCGATTAATCTAATTTTTGGTATACTGATTCCTAGGACAACAAAGTACAATATTATAAGCGAAGCAACTCTATAATCAAGTCCTAAAAATGTAAGTATGTCCATAAACATTATTCTGTATCAAGCAGTTTTTCAACAATTTTACTTACAATTTTGCTTCGGCATTTATACATTTATATTCTGATTATTCAGTTCTGACACTATACAAGTGTTAGTGTCCGTTTGTCCAACCGTTTCAGTGCTTCGCTTTTATGGATGTTGTCATTCTTGTTTTTTTTTTTATAAAAATTGACGTATTTTTCCGATAAGTAGCTTCAATATATTCATTTGTATATGTAGGTATGAAATTTTAAGTCAAAATGTCTTTTAAGATAACATGTTTTTACGCACTTTATACTACACTATGCTTTCTAAATTGTACCTAACTGTTTCAAGAATCATTATGTAAAGTTTGAAACCAATAACAAAATTATAAAATGCCTAAATTAATAATATTTGATTTTGGAGAAATATATAGTTAATACTTATTGAATGATCATACACAAAAATACTCCTTAGTAGAATACAATTAGTGGTAAAAACGTTTGGACACTTAACTTGGATATTATAAAACGTTGGGAACTACTGAAATAAAGAGCCAAATGTCTCCATTCCTGGAAAAAAAACATTGGCTCTTGCTATAAATAAATTTGCTACAAATTGTCTAAACATTGGACATTTCAGTCCTTGTTGTTTTTCAATCATAAAAATAAAAAAAGTACGTTTTTAAGGACTTTTGTACACTACTTAAATATAAGAAGGAAGGGGATAAGTCTCCAAACGTTTTAACCACTAAATACAATCTACAAAATATAATTATTATAAAGTTAAATATGTACTGTAAAATCAGACCCTTAGATAACTTCACGTTCACACCACTTTAATGGGGGTTACACCCCGACCCCATGTGGTTTTGACTTTGTGGTTAGGTTAGGTCATACATATACAGGGAGGGATGGGACATTGGACAGAAAATTACTCTAGTATCCAAAGTTTTTAACCTACTTTATATAATTCGTTGGGTTACAAATTTGGATACTTTTACTAATTTTCATTGGCTATTTTAAAGCGTGCAGTGTTCAAACCTTTCAACCATTAATTATAATCTAGAGAGGGGCTAATTTATTTTAATATCATTGGGGATGTGCATCGTTTTATAGTTCAGTGTATTATACTTTTAAATTTCTGATAAGAAGAGAGAGAGAAATGTAGAGAGTGATAGATAGATAAACAATCTAAAAGCTATGAATATATGTACATTAGTTGCTAATTATACTGTGAATTAGAATTATAATGAATTTAAAATTCATAAATATTCAATATTTGTCAAGGGGTTGAGCTTATATTAATATGGACATGGAATAATATTCTCAAACTAAGATGACAACATTCATTCTAATAATAAAGAAACTGAATCTGTGTGTGTCTCGCTAACTGCTGAACCGATATGGTTCACCTTTACAATGAAGCTTCTCATAGGTCCTAGCAAGGTTTATAAATTTTATGGGGGAGGGTACCACCACTACCACCCTCCCAAGAGAACAACCAAGGAGCCGGAATGAACGCCTATGATTAGATTAAATGATCATTTATCATTGAAATTTTAAACAATTTTGAAACATTTATCTTAAATAGCAAATAAACATAGCACTGTAGAACAGATAAACTGAAGTACATAGTAAGATTGAGAGTAGAATCGACGTAATCAAATTAATCTTGACTAAATTTTTTTTTGCATTATATCTCTGATAACAGCTGAGAAAATACGATTGTTTTCTATAAAAATTTTGAAATAAATTTTGAAAAGTAAGGGGAGAATGTTTTTTTTCTGCCTAACCCCTGCTGGCTAACTTAGTAACTATCCTGCCGGCATATAACAGCACTACGGGGCAACCCAGTGCCAAATGTTATCTATCCTAACGTGACCTAAAGTAACAAAAAAACAAAATAAAAATAACTTTTTTCAATTTATTTAAAAATAAGAGGGGGGGGGGTCTGTCCTCGACTAGACACTTTGAGGGAAACTGCGCAATATTTTGTAATATAGCTCCCCCTCCCTGCCTAGATGTCATTGATAAGGTCAAAATATATGTTTATGTCGCGTTAAACCCAGGGATGGAGGGGACATTAATCTATAAATTACGATAGTACCCAAAGTTTTGTAAACATACCCTATTATTTGTTTTCTTTACACTTTGGGTACTTTTTTCAAATCTCTATTGGTTGCTTAAAAACTAAGCAATGTAAATATTTTTAAAAGCTAAGCTTTTCTATAATTAGGATCGGTCCGTCCGTCCGTCACTCCGTACGTCCGTCCGTAACGGATAGCTTTTTCGTTAATTTAGGCATGTTAGAGTTGTCCTATCGATTTCACATTTTGCATGGTGATTCCTTTAGCAGTTAGGTATGATTTAGAAAGCGGAGCAACTCTATAATCATTACCAAAATGTCCGTACGTCCATTTTAAACATGTTGATTTTTTTACTTTTTTAACATCAAATTTTTATGTAATCTAATCATCGGATTGATTTGATTTTTGGTATATTGATTCCTGGGACAACAAAGTATAATGTAATAAACGAAGCAACTCTATAATCAAGTCCTAAAAATGTAAGTATGTCCATAAACATTATCCTGTATCAAGCAGTTTTTTAACAATTTACTTACAATTTTGCTTTGACTCTTATACATTTATATTAGGATTATTCAGTTCTGAAACTATACAAGTGTTAATGTGCGTTTGTCCTACCGTTTAAGTGCTTCGCTTTTATGGATGTTGTCATCCTTGTTTTATTTCAAATAACAAAGAGGTAAATTTGTTAATCATCATTGGAGATTTACGTAAGAATAACGAATAATGTCTTATCCCTTTAGGTTCCTGGTTGTGGTTATTAGCGAAATAAATTGAAATTTTACATATTTATTTATTTATTCATAATATGTGTAATGTTAATAAGTTAAACTTGTTATCAACAAGGTCATAAGAATGAGAGGGAAAGGATATTGGACAGTAAATTATGCTTGTACCTCTTATTGGTTGGCTCCAAAACTTTGATTGAATTTTATTGAATTGATTAATTGGTTGAAAATTCGTAGTGAACAAACTTTTCAACCTTTTATTCAATTCTACAAAAGGGGGTAATTTTGTTTGTCATAATTGAGGAATTTTTATAAATTTTTCGTTCATTGTCTTTTCCTTTTAGTTACCATGGATCTCTCTCTTTCTAATTTCCTGTAAAATATCATTTTTCCTTTTTCTTTTCAAATTTTTTTCCTCAAATTAAAGTCTCAAAAAGTCGAAGATATTTCATTGATAACGAAATGAAAATAGATTTTTTGTCTTACAGCAATATTGACGGAAAGAGAAAGTTCCATCCCCATTCCTCAGGGCGTTTAAATGAATGACAATAGACAATAAATTAATGTACATCACCGCTTATGGGTAACAAAATTGCCATTTTTAAGCATTTTATAATTATTGGTTAAAATGTTTGGATACTGCTAGTTTGGAACCAATCAAAATTCAATTAAAATAATTTAGATTTAGTAAAAAAAACAAGTAAAATTTCCAATCCAATGTTCCCATTGTCATCCGCTTATAGATTAAATTATCTATCCATCGTTTAATGTCCATCTGTCTATTTTTGTATCCATCTATTTATCAATTTGAATTCAAAACGCCCTTTTGATTATTTTAAATGGTCAAGTCGGCAAAATGATTTTGAGGGATAAGACAATGAACGATAAATTGATATACATCCCGAATGACAATAAACAATATTACTTTTTTCTAAGGATTAAAATTATTGGGGGAAAAAATAACTCTGTTAAAAAAATTTGGGACCAGAGAAATTATAGGCCAATGTCCCCCTCCCTCCCTGCATATTTCGAGACAATTAGTTTTGATTAAATTGGTACCCAGAGTTTTAAAGACATGTTTTCTCATTCGTTGGCTTTTGGTACTTTTACTAAATATTGATTGGTTGTTTCTTAAAAGACGTGATTTAACCAATAATTTTACGTCTACAGAAAGGCTAATTTTTTTATTATAAACATAGCTGACTGACTAACAGATACATATTTCGAATTATATAATATCTTTGCTACATAAAAATGACAAATAAAAATATCCGAAAAAAAGTATTTAACCCCCTACTTGTTTTAAATCTAAGTGAAATACAAAAAGTTTAGAAATTTTTATTTTTAGCTAGGTATAAATAGATCAAACCTACTGCAAATCACAAGTAAAGGTAACAGGATGTTTCGTGTGTATGTGTAAACTATCTAACCGCTGAACCGATAGGGTTCTTCTTACAAAGAAAAATAACAAGAATATCCAGAAGTAACCTAGCAATAACATGATAACTATATAAAACAGTGCAGTGGTTAGAAAACTCTTAACAGTCAAAAATAAATATTAATTTTCTAACCCTTTTTAACATATTTTTGAAATGGCAATTATGTTTAATTTATCTCCTAAACAGTTTACAAATTAAATCATTAAACGTCGGTTCTAAAGTCATTCAGTCAGGCACGTGAAATCCTTAAATCCTTATAATAAAATAACATGATGTTCGTCTGTCTGTCTGTGTGTTCCGCTGTATCGTTATGGTTCTCCTTTACAGGGTAGCTCACCCTGGGAAGGTTTATAACTATTTTGGAGGGGGATACCACCTTCCTTCCAAGAGAATTTAACTCATCCTCCACAATGTTGAGATTTTAAAAACTACTATACAAATTCATTTATCCATTTTAGGGAAGCTTAACATAGGTCTAGGGATGGTTTTAAGCTATTTTATTATTAGATAGGTTTTCAAGTCTTTCAGTCAGGCGTTTAATTATATACTTATAAAGTTAAAAGAGTAGGGGTATTATCTTTTACCATTATAAATCACAGTTAGGACTATTTACTAAGGTTTTCTTATTCATTGGCCTTAGAAATATGTGAACTTTTATCAAATTTGGATGGTTGGTTCATTTAGTTGAGTGTCAAAACAATCTAACCACTAATTGTTATCTTCAAAAGTGTAATACATAATGACTATTGAACCCGACTCAAAACTGTATAAGAAAAGTGACAAAACCATAAAACAAGCTTTCAAAGACAAAGATAATGACATTTTTGAGGGCTAAGTGGCGCTTTGCGTGCAAATCCTCTCCACGCCACCTTGAACATACTTTGCCTGTGAATTCCACTGTAACACGTCAAAAGCCCAAGGTATTATATATAATGTAACACCCAATTTAAAACCAACTCTTTGAATTTATCTGAAGGGATAAAAAATATGGCTTATAAATTGATATGAATACTCAATGATAATACACCAACGTCCCCTTCTGTAGATTATAATTATTGGCTAAAACGTTTGGACACCAAACTTGATGAATAAACCAATCAAAATTTATAAAAGTCCCTCAAAGTCGCCAACGAATAAGAAAACGTTGTTATGACACTTTGGGGACCAATGTAATAAAAAGCCCAATGACCCCTCCCCCCCCCCCTCATGATAACTGTTTCAATAATAATAGTTATATACAATTATTTGTTATCAATCAAAATTCTAATTTGAAAAAGAAATTTAATTGTGCCATTTATTTCTTATGCAATTCATGATGTTGAAATAAAAAATTGCATTATAAATTAACTTTACTTCCATTGATTATATATTAAAGAAAAATAATAGAGGGGGGAAGGGTAAATAACTGTATGTCCCTACCCCGTAGACTTTATGCCGACTTTCAATTAGGTCTTTGAAAATCAACCAATAGAGTCGTAAATATTAAAATTGCCAAGTCACTACAAAAAAAACGGAAACAAATTTGCTAGCAGGCTGGATCCAGGTAGTTTTCTGGGTTATACATCTTTATTTATACATTTATTCAAAACCAACTCTTTGAAATTTGTCTGGAATTTCTAGCATAAAAGTGTAATGAGTTGCGTCTGTTTTGGGCTAAGGCATTTCCTAATGTCGTGTTTTTTCACATGGCAGCAGTAGAATTCCTTCAGTTATGGCCGAGATTCGAACAAATCACCTCCCAACGACGAGCATATGCCCTACGCGTTAAGCTACGGCCGCAGATTTTGTGTGTGCCCATTTTCTTAATTTAATCTTAAAGCATAAAATTAAGTGAAATGTCTATCTTGGCTATAAATCAATAGGTTGAAAGCAATTGAGACGAACAAAAATTAGTTGCATAATTAAGTTTATTATCATAGTACATAAATTTAGTGAATTTTAAAAGCGCAGGTTTTCCACAGTTGAGGTTAGTCATTGCCTCGTACTAAATGTTTATTAAGTAAAATTAAGATTTTAAAAAGTTTAGATCATATCTATAGGTAAAATTCTGCCTTTTGTAATTTATACTTATTCCGAATGGATATGAGTGTAGTTTAAAGGATCTAATGGGATAAGACAATGGCCGATAAATTGATGAACATTCAAAATGATCATACACAAAATTACCCATTCTGTAAATTACAATTAGTGGTTTAAACGTTTTGACACTCAACTATTGAACCAACCAATTAAAATAAAGTCTCCTAAATTTTTAAGTCAACGAAGAAGAAAAAGTTATTATAAAACTTTGAGGGCTAGTGTAATAAACAGCTCAATGTCCCAACCTTCCCTGGTAGAGAATAGTTAGAGTACCTAAGCTACACTATAAGAAAGAACAAAATAAGTTAAGTTGTTAGCAAAATTCTTTGCTACATACGAACAGACAGACACTTTGTCACTTTTAGAATGTAAAACACTTTGCAGAAGGGAACCAACATAGATCAACAAATTCTTGAGGGTCTGGGTGATTTTCAGGGAGGAAGGGGACATAACATTTAAAATTACACTGATACCCAAAGTTTTATGACCACTTTATTTTATTCGTTGGTTCCAAAATTTTGGATTCTTTAATGAAATTAGATTTCTTGGTTCAAAACTATTAGTATTCAAACTTTTCAACAAATAATTTTATTTACATAAAAAGTAATTTTGTTTATCATCTTTGGGGATGTATATCAATTTATATAATCATCCATTGTTTTATCCCTTAAGACCCGTGGCCATTTCTGCAATAAATTATTTTATAATTGGAATAATTCGTCAAATTTTAAGTTCCAACAGTAAAAAGGCACCAGAATCGCAAACTCTTGTACAAAAGTAATAGGATTTGTGTCTGTCTATCTGTACCAAAGAATATCGCAAGCCACTGAACAGATATGGCTCTCCTTTACAGTGTAGCTTTTCATAGGTTCAGTGAAGGCTTATAAATATTTTGGGGGAGGTTACCACTACCCTCCCAAGAGAACTCAAAATCAGAATGACCCCCAAGAACAGAAGGAAAGTTGTATTAACTTTTCTTTTTAAAACTAAAATTTAAGTTGTATGGAATAATATATCATTTACTAGCAGCTTCGCCCCATTTTGAAGAATTTTTTGTGAACACATTATTTACAAAACAAATTAAAAAGAAAAAAATAACAAAACATTTTTTAAAAGTTTTAAAGAAGAAAAAATTAGGTCGGGGGATTTCTTTAATTTTTTGGGATTTGAGGATGTTCCACCCTTTAAAATAGCTAAAAACCAGCATTAAATTAGTAGGTATATTCCCTGAAGACTAGAATCTAATCGGTTCAGCGGTTACCAAGATCTTAAGCTTCAGACGGACAGACATGATTCTACTTTGTATTATAAATAGTTTTTTTTAACCAAATATTTTTACATAAATTTGTAGTTTGAAAAGAGCACTTTTTTATCTCTTATACTTGACATTGAATTTTAAACGGAGAAAAAATACAGGGATAGAACAGTGGGTGATAAATTAATATTTCATTTCGTTTGGACACTACTAATTTTTACCACACAAAAAAGATTTTAATTAATATTTTCTTAGTCAACAAATGAAAAAATGTCTTTTAAACTTTGGGGACCTTCAAAATTTACAGCTCAATGTTTCCATCATTAGAGTAAAACAGTAAAGGGAGAAAGGGTTAAATAACTGTATCTCCCCATCGCAACCACCTTGTGCAACCTTTCTATTAGGTCATTGAAAATCAACCAATGGTGTCGCTTATAAACACAGCCAAGTAGCAGACAATGATTTAGAATTAGACGAAGAAGTCGTTGAAAAAGGAAGCGAGGTAGTTGTCTGTATATACATCTATACTATAAATCTGTTTTTTCATTTTCCTTCCTGGTTTTACAAAAGATTTTCTGTATTAATACTGTAGTGTAGTATGCTGTTCATTTTTAATAAAAGTCCTTTATTGCTACGCTACTTATATCTAGACATCATTCAGAGAGGGAAGGGACATTGGGCTGTTTATTACACTAGTCCCTATATTATTTTTTTCTTATTCATTTATTAAACAACTTTGGGGACTTTTATTAACTTTTGATTGGTTGGTCCATTTAGTTGAGTGTCAAAACGTTGCAACCACTAACTGTAATCTACAGAAGGGATAGTTTTTATTGAATATCATTTTGGATAACTGATATTTCTGCCATTGTCTTATCCCTTTAGATCCCTGGATATCATTGCTATAAATATGCAAATTACAATTATTAGATGATTTCAATAAAATATTGAATTAGAACATTATGGTAATAGATAAAAATAAAAACACACCCAGACACATATAATATTACTTTTTTTAAATGATAAATATGTAAATTACACTTATTAGATGATTTTCAGAATATAGTAACTTAAACTAAAAGTAATAAACAAAAACAAAATTACTGAACAAGCATGAAAATATTTTATAAAAATATTAGATTGGCCGGAACTGCCGTATAACTAAAGACGTTAATATATTATTATCTACCATATTAGACATTAGTATGTCTTTTTTTATTAACGTTTAACTACACTTATAGAAAAACGTTCAGCAATTAAAGGTATGTTTGAATGATATTTATACATTTCAAGAAGCAAGAGTGCATGTAGGACTGTTGATTACACTGGTACCCGAATTTTTATCACCATGTAATCTTATTTGTTGGCTCAAAAAACCCAATAATTGATTGTTACAAAACTAGAAGTGCCATATCTTTTAAAACAAGAATTTACTATACAAAAGGGTAATTTGTTTATCATAAATTGGGTGCTTTGTCCTATCCCTGAATTTACCTAGTAATCATGCACTGGATTAACATGCAACTGACGGACATACATACAAATAAGTAATATATAGAGTAGCTTCGCTACGCTACTAATACTAAAAGTAAATTATAAAGTAGTTAAAATTCAATAGCCTATAAGAAACACCATACTTTCAGTCAAAGAGTTTTATCAAAAAGTTGGGAAATTTAAATACTAGCGGCTGCACCCGAAGTATCTGTGCTTTTAACAGGGATCTAAAGGGATAAGACAATGTCCGATAAATTGATGCACATCCCTAATGGTGATACACAAAATTACCCCTTAAGTAGATAAAAATTAGGGGTTGAAACGTTAGAACACCCAATCTAATGAACCAAGCATTCAAATTCACTAAAGACCCCAAAGTTGCTAAGCCAACGAAGAGAAAAACGTTATTATAAAACTTTGGGGACTAGTCAGGGGCGTAATTCGGTTTTGGGGGGGGGGGGTAAAATGGCGCGCAAATTTTTTTTAAGCCCCCAAAATTTTTACCCCGGGGGTAAAATTTGCTTGGGGGGGGGGGGGGGTAATTACCCCCCCTGAAATCTGTTGGCAGGGGTAAAATTTGTTTACCCCCCCCAAAATTTACCCCTGGGGTAAAATTTTTTGGGGGGGTAATTTAAATTTTATCAAAAATTTAGTATTAAAAATGCGCGCGAAGCACGCAAAAATTTTTTTTGTTAGAGATTTTCTATTTTGGGGGGGTATTTACCCACCCAAAATGGGTAAATACCCCCTCCTAAATGGTTGGGGGTGCCTACTGCACCCCCAGGGTAGGGGTAAATTTTAAATGGGGGGTGGGGTAATCGTTCCCATTAACCCCCCCCCCCTTGGACGTCTATGGGACTAGTGTTGGTAATCAACGGCCCCAATGTCCCTTATCTCTTTGGCTTTTTTAAAATGAAATAAGATTACTGTTCCTTTGCTTGTTGACATACATAAGATTACTGCCAGTTTAGCTTGCCCAAGCTTTCGGCCCATTTGGTCTAACAAATCTGGTTTTAAACTTTAATTTTTTATATTATTTCAATATCAACCGGAAGCTGACTAGAATACGATGCGATAATTAACTATTCTAATACTTAAAAAACAAGGATGACAACATCCAACGGTAGGACAAACGGACATTAACACTTATATATTGTCAGAACTAAATAATCAGAATATAAATATATAAGAGTCGAAGCAAAATTGTAAGTAAATTTGTTTTAAAAAATCCTTTATACAGGATAATGTTTATGGACATACCTACATTTTTAGGAATTGATTATAGAGTTGCTTTGCTTATAACATTATACTTTGTTCTCCCAGGAATCAATATACCAAAAATCAGATCAATCGGATGATTTGATCACATAAACATTTGTTGTTAAAAAAGTAAAAAAATCAACATGTTTAAAACGGACGTACGGACATTTTGGTAATGATTATAGAGTTGCTACGCTTTCTAAATCGTACCTAACTACTAAAGGAATCACCATGCAAAACTTGAAATCGATAGTACAATCCTAACATGCCTAAATTAACGAAAAAAGCTATCCGTTACGGACGTACGGACGGACGTACGGACGGACGTACGGACGGACGTACGGACGGACGGACGGACGGACGGACGTACGGACGGACCGACCCTAATTATAGAAAAGCTTCGCTTTTAATAATTATAGAAAAGCTTCGCTTTTAAAAACACTTCGTTAGTTAAAAGCACCTTGGTTTATAAAGATTTTTTAAAATTTACCAACTTTTTAGAATAAAATCCGTGAATATTGAATGGCCCCGAGTGAAGAGATAGAAATTAAATTCATAAATACCTTCACCTAAAAAACTTTTATTTTACTTATTTATTTTAACTAAAGATAAGTATCTTATAAATTTCTTGTTTAAATGGGTTTTACTTTTTATGGAAGCTTTTTTAATTATTTGGGACAGTTTAAGGCTATTTTCCTAAGCTTCCCTCCCTCTCAAGTAAAGTTAAAAGAAGTTTTTTTTGCAGTATTAGAGTATATCTCCTCATAGCTTAGTATTTGGCTTCCCTATATGCCAATTTTCATTCTTGTTTTTTTTGTATTGAAAATAAATCTTTAAACTTGCTTAGGAAGGGAGGGGACATTTAGACTGTTTATTACTTTAGTATCCAAAGTTTTATGACAACATTTTGTCATGCGTTATCTCTAAAACTTTTATTAAATTTTAATTGGTTGGATCATTAGGTTGAATGTTCAAACGTTTTTAAGCTAACATTTAAAATACACAGAAGGGTTAATTTTGTTTATTATCAATGGGGATTTATATCGATTTTTTGTCGAATGTCTTATCCCTTCAGAACCCTGATTTTGCCACATCTGTTTACTTTATATTTTGAAATTTTTAGAATGTAAAAGTTTTACTAGAAGATTTTTGTTGACATTTACGGTGCAATTTTCAACATTTTTATGTTTTTTTCCCCATAATCGCAGCTACACTATAACTAGAGTGTGTCTGTACGTACTTACACTTTCGTAGCAGCGTAGCTACACTATAACTAGAGTGTGTCTGTACGTACTTCCACTTTCGTAGCAGCGTAGCTACACTATAACTAGGGTGTGTCTGTACGTACTTCCACTTTCGTAGCAGCGTAGCTACACTATAACTAGGGTGTGTCTGTACGTACTTCCAGTTTCGTAGCAGCGTAGCTACACTATAACTAGAGTGTGTCTGTACGTACTTCCACTTTCGTAGCAGCGTAGCTACACTATAACTAGAGTGTGTCTGTACATCCTTCCAGTTTTTTTTTATTGGAGCCGCTGCTCAATAATTAGATTATGTATGTACGTCCATTAATTTAAATACAATGAGATTTACAAGACTAAAGCCACAAAATTTTTAAAAAGTTTTCTAAAACATTCTCTACAAAATTTTTCTGTACTATACTTTACTTTTTTATGTTATCTAAAATCTTATTTGCTCTTGCGCTACTTAAGGAAATAATTGTTATTGTTGCATTATTTTTGTTTGCTTAAAAAAATGTTTTTATGCAACATAGAAAAATAATACCAATAAGGAAATTTAAAAATAGAGATCGACAGCTTCAGCTAGTTTCAGCCGAAGTTTTTTGTTACAAAGTCAATTTGTAAGTATCAAGAGTCAAAAACTTATTTTTAGGGGGGTTAGGGTGTGGTAAAGTTCAATGTTGAGTGGGTATAATATTGCAAAAAAGTGTTTTACTACCCCCCATTGAAAATTTACCCCAGGGTTGAAATTTAGTGGGTGGGGTGATTACTTCCCCCAACCCTCAAAAAAAGTTTCCAGGATTTAAAGGGATAAAACAATGACAGATAAATTGATGTACATCCCAGTGATGATACACAAAAAAGTCCTTTTGTTGATTAATTAATAAACGTTTGAATACTTAAATTAATAAATCACCCAATCACAATTTACCAAAGTCCCCAAAGTTGTTAAGTCAACGATAAAATTTGGTTATTGTAAAATTTTGGGGACCTTCGCCCTCATACAATGTCTGAAGCGGCTAGCAAACCATTGATAAAAAAAACCAACAGTATATGTTGTTGTTTAAACATTTAATAAAACATAAAACTAATGTTTTAATAACAAAAATAATATAGACACATCAATTTCCTTTATAATGGCAACAATCATAAAAAAAACAAGGACAAGAAATTTTAGAAATTGCGCAGTAATAACAAATTATTCCTTTTCATAAATAAAGTTAATCCAATTTTTTTTATTGTTTAATAGAAAGTTTTTCGAAGATAGTAAAGTTAAAAATGATAGGATTAGTTCAGTTAGCTCCGAAGGATCGAAGGCCCGGCCAACAAAGCAGAGATTTATCCTTTATTTTTATTCTTTTTGCTTTTCGCGGAAAATACGATATAATATATGGTTTTTTGTTCAAGCTCAGAACCGGTTTTAATCCAGCCGAAATAAATCCATTATCGATAACGTTATCATCAATTTATTTCAAAACAAGCAGTAGAATAAATAATCTTTTCTTTGACAGACGGACGGACGTTGATATTAAGTAGTTGTTTTCCTAAAACAAGGAAATGTACCTTTTTTACAAGCTTTTATGATAAACATTTTTTTTAGAGACATCTTATTATAAATAAAAAAATATGAGTTAAATTACTCTATAAACAAAGAAGAACGATGTCTGTCTGTCTGAAACTTAATATCCCGGTAACCGATGAGCTTGTTCTACTCTTCAGGTAATTGTTGTGATTAAACGAACGATTTTATATATTTTTCAAAATACCTCTAGGGGCGAAGCCCCTAAATGCTAGAAGCGAAACAGCTAGTAATTAATAAGATATAAGTGGAGAAGTGAGAAAGAAAACCCCTAAAAAAAAGAAATGAATTTAGACGCATTTTTTTACGTCACACATTATACTTTCCAGCGCTTCCAAAATTACCTGATGTGACCGCCCCAGAAGTCTTCTGGCTTCTGTTTCTTCCTGTCCTTCTTGTACACAACCTTCCCCCGGGCGGTGTCCAGCACCAGGCTCGTCATGGCAGATCAGTTCCTTCTTTACCTCTAAATAGTATATAGTAGGGTATGTTTAAAAGATCTATAGTATAGATGAATATACAAATAACTACCCCCCCTTTCCTAAAAACATTTTTCGTCTGCTAGAAATTTTTTTTCTTCTACTTGGCTGTGTTAATATCCCCGATACTAATTGATTTTCAAAGACCCAATTGAGAGTCGGTACAAGGTCCTTGGGAAGGGGACATACAACTATTTAACCCTTTCTCCTTCTAGTGTTTTACTCCTATGTCTTCTCTTCTGTACATGTTTCATCAGAGCTGTATTTTAACTCAACATCAAAAAATGCCTTGTTTTCATCTCATTAAAAAATATCAACTCTTATATATTTGCTATTGTTTCTTTCTAAATACTATCTAGACAGGGATCTTAAGGGATAAGACAATGGTCGATAAATTGAAGTACATCCCCAATTATTATACACAAAATATCTTTTCTGTATATTGCAATTATTGCTTGAAACGTCCCCAAAATTCTTGGACCACGAATAAGAACTTAGAGGCTCGTGTAATAACCAGCTAAATATCCCTCCTTCCCTGCTATGCAGATGTGAGAATTGGGCTGTTTATTACACTGGTCCCCAAAGCTTAAAATAATGTTTTCCTATTCGGTGGTTTGACAATTTTGGGGACTCTTATTAAATTTTGATTGGTTGGTTCATCAAGTTGAATGTTGAAACGTTTCAATCTTTAATTGTAATATACAAAAGAGGTAATTTGGTTTATTATCATTAGGGATATACATAAATTAATCGGCCATTGTCTCATCCTATTAGATCCCTGCTTTAAAATTGTGTAATATCAAAATAGTAATACTAAAATAATACATAACAAGAATGACAACATCCATAAAGCGGTAGGACAAACGGACATTAACACTTGTATAGTGTCTGAACTGAATAATCAGAATATAAAAGTATAAGAGTCGAAGCAAAATTGTAAGTAAATTTGTTGAAAAACTGCTTGATAGAGGATAATGTTTTTGGACATACTTAAATTTTTAGGGCTTGATTATAGAGTTGCTTCGCTTTTAATATTGTTCTTTGTTGTCCCAGCAATCAATATACAAAAAAATCAGATCAAACGGATACTTAGATCACATAAAAATTTGTAGCTAAAAAGTAGAAAAATCAACATGTTTAAAATGGTTCGTTCAGACATTCTGGTAATGGTTATAGAGTTGCTACGCTTTCTAAATCGTACCTAACCATAACAACTACAGGAATCACCATGCAAAGTTTGAAATCGATAGGACAATTCTAACATGCCTAAATTAACGAATAAAAGCTATCAGTCTCGAACGAACGTACAGACGGACGTACGGACGGGCAGACCCTAATTAATGAAAAGCTTCGCTTTTAATAAAAATTACCTTAATTATCTCGAGTTATCATAGTAATCTTCAAATTTCTTAGAGTTTGTCCTTCAAGATATAATTCATTTTTGATTATTTATTCTGTATTTGATAGTTTGTTTTACATTTTAGATCTAAAAAACATTAATAAACAAATTACATATATAACTAAATTTAGATTAGCTTCACTTTTATAAATAGTCAATATTTATAAAATAACAAGGATGACAACATCCACAATGGCGAAGCTCTAAAACGGTAGAACTACAGAACATTAACAGTAGAGTGTCAAAATAATGGCAGGATATAAATATATAAGTCTAAACAAAATTGTAAGTACATTTGTTGCAAAGCCTTTTATTATAATTATATCACATACAAATTTTGTTAAAAAGGTTAAAACACAACATGTTTTAAATTGACGTACGTACTTTCTGGTAACGATTATAAAGTTGCTATGCTTCTTAAACGTTCCTAATTGTTATAGGAATCATCATGCAATGTTAGAAATCGTTAGTACAATACTAACATGTCCAATTTAACGAAAAGAGCTAACCATTTCAGATGTACGGACGAACCGACCCTAATTACAATAGAGTTACTGAAGAGATATATTGTCTAAAGAGGCCAATAAGAGATACTGACGGAACATTCAAAAGATCTTTTTGGTTAAAACATTCTAATTACAGAAAAGCTTCGCTTATTGATATAAAAAAATAATAAAATAAGCTCTCAATAACATTTTTCCTTGGATTTTTAGGATAAAAATATTTTCTTTATATTACCCTACAAGGAAATATTACTTAGAGGTAGAAAAATAGTTATTTATTGCATATTATTATAGACAGCTTTCCGCGGATAATTAAAAATATAAGATTAAAACCAGTATTCTTAGCCCCGAGGGTTTTTATTTTAATATTCGTGAAAAATTGTCTTTATTACGATGGCATACATGATTTTTCAGTATGGCTGAGAACCGGTTCTAATCCTGCGGATATTAATTGGTTTCGTAGCCACACTGTAATAGTAATTACCGCATATTATTATGAACAGTTTTCCGCGGATGTAAAAATGTACATTTTAAGATTAAAACCAGTTTTTTTAGCTCCGAGATACCAAATGTCACCTCCCTCTATACCGATTAGAATTGTGGGTCTTTAAAAAAAATTGTAATTTTGTAGATTTTTTTTGGAAAATCTGTCTAAAACTGTATATTTATTCTGTACAATAATTGTTTACAGTGAAACTTTTCTATTATTAGAGTCTTACGTGAACGTCCGTCCGTCCGTCCGTCTATCCGTCATGGTTAATTCTTTTTGTTTGTTTAGGGATGTTAGAATTGGGCTTTGAATTTAAACTTTAAGAAAGCGTAGCAATTCTCTAATCGTTACCAGAGAGTCAATTTTTTTAGATGAATTTTCCATTCAACTGATTTATAGAACAATGATTCCTGGGGCAACAAGGTACAATGTTTAAAGAGAAGCATCTCAAGCCCAAAAAATTTAAGTATGTCATAAATGCAGAATCCTGTATTTACGCAATTTGCAACAAAATCCTATACTATTTTATTTATACTATTAATATTTAGCTAATAAAGTTTTAAGCTGGTCTTAGAGCTTTGCTTTTATGGATGTCGTTATATTTGTTTTTTATTTAAATATACAAACATCCTTGAAAGAAATTATTTTTTTCATCAAAATAATAATATTATTACGTTATTTATCTGACAAAAAAGAATGGTTTTTTTTTCTTTTTTAAAAAGTACACCATAATTTATACAGTTTTTTAGAATCGTAATAATTCTATAATTAGGTATGTTCATCTGTCTGACTGTCTTAGAAAGACGTAAGCTGTCATTATATATCCTATTCATGGATCTAAAGGGATAAGACATCCCCAATGATGATACACAAAAATACCCCTTTATAGATCACTATTAGTGGTTGAAACGTTTTGACACTCATCTAAATGAACCAACCAATCAAAATCAAATAAAGATCCCCAAGGTTGAACTTTGGGGACAAGTGTAATAAACAGACGAATGTCCCCTCCCCCTCCCCCCTGTATCCTATACGACATTATTAAAAAGTCAGCTAGAATTCTAAACTTAATTAAACTTTTATAAAAAAAAATATGTCATGTCTGAAATAAGTTGTGTTTAAACATCATAATAGTATTAGTTAAAACGGAAGGTTTCCAAAGTTTTATAAACACGTTAACTTATTCGTTGGTTTAAATAAATTAGGGTAGTCTTATACAATTTTGTGTTTCCAAAGCCAGTAGTTTTCAAACTTTTCAACCAATAATTTCAATCTAGAGAATAGGGAATTTTGTTTATTATCATTGTGGATGCAAATTAAATTATTGTATCTCTTGGGATTTTTGATTATTCTAAAGAGTATCTTTGCTAACATGCTTACACGAGTATTAATTTTAAAAGTTTGATCTTGAAATTTGTCAAAGGAAACGTCGATTAAACAAACATGACTTTTCTATTTTTCTTAAAAGAGATAAATCTATCATAAAAAAAAATACAATTATGTCCATAAGTAGCGCAGAAATTATAAGATATTCATTTTCTTTATAAAGAAAAATATAAATTTTTATATAAAAATATAAAATAAAATAGCCTTAAACCATCCTTTGTTGACGTGAAGCTTATCTGTGATGGAGAACTCAATCGAGTCAGTGGTTACCGAGATCTTGCACATCTTAATCTCTACGACTCAAGAGAAGGGCGAGAGGGTGGAGGTTCCACCCTCTACTTCATTTTGAGTTTTTTTGAATTAAAAAACAAAATAAATTGTGGGGATTTTTTCCTACGGCGATTTACTAAACCTTCTCAGATCTACAAAATGCTTTACTGTAAAGGAGAACCATATCTGTACTGCGGTTAAAGAGATCATATGTGACAAATAAACATCTTGTTGATTTTATTTAAGAACCATTTAAGTCACTGAAAAAGTATTTGTTTTTATTAAAATGTGTCACTGTCATAATTTTGATGATGTACAAAAAAGGAGTCACTTTATCAACTTAAAAAAGATTAAACCACCCAAATTTATAACAAGTATAGGTAAGGATATAGCAACTAAAGGAAATTTTATTTTCACCTGTCTAAAAAAAATTTAAAAAATACAATTTGTCACTATTTTGAAAATCATTAATAGAATTTTTTAACTTTGACATAAAATTATCTCGCAGGTTTAAAAATCTTAGGCATTATAAATTGTTGTTTTTTATTGTGTTTTTCTTGTTTTACTAAATGCTTCGCTTCAAGGGGTCAGGAAAAAAATTAAAATCACTCAAAAACATTCTTAAAGCTTCACAGAAAAGTACAAACCATTCGAACCTTTATTTTCAAAAATATTTAGCTTCAGACAAAAATCTTACTACTTTATAGCATATTAGCGGCCTCTAAAGTAGGGCAGGAGGGGTCAGGAAAAAAATCCAACACCACCCCAAGACATTTATAAAGCTTTATAGTAAAGTACAACTAATTCGAACCCATATTTTTCAAAATGTCTACCTTACTACATAATATTTTAGGATATTCTCTATTTATCTTAAAACCATTCTTGGACCTATGTGAAGCTACCCTATAATGGAGGACTCAATCGGATCAGCTATTAGGATATCTTAACGGACAAACAAGCATAATTCTTACTACTTTATATGTTACTACTGGCTACACTCCGAGAGTAAAGTATCATAAAACCATCTAAACATATGTATTTACCGAAATCTTAAGGTACAGACAAAAAAACCTTACTAATTTATAAAATAACTAGGGGCTTTGCCCCAAGAGGTTTATCAAACCAATTTTTCGTATTTTAGATTTAAAAGAAAATTTTTTTGGGGGGAGATAAATTTTTTTTGGGGGGGTGGGGGTAATCGACCCCACTATTCTAATTTTATTTTAAAAAGAATTTTTTTTTTTTTTTTGGGGGGGGCGGTATTTTTCATTTTCACACAGACAAACAGACAGACATCGTTTTACTTTGTATTATATATATATATTGAACCAATAATATTTTATCTTCCAGAAGTTATAAGACCACTGTACAAGGTCATTTCAAATTTCTAAAGCTATATAATATCTAAGAATTACAGTAGAGCCTTAAGACTAGTCATTTTTTGCATTGCATTATAAACAGCTTTCCGCGGATATAAAAATGTACAATTATAGCCCGTGCCTTCGACATCTCAGGGCAAAAAATGGTTTTGATGTTATGGTTGTACATTTTTACATTCGTAGAAAACTGGATGTAATACGATGCTATACATATTTTTTCATTATGGCTGAGAACCAGTTTATATTAAAGGTTGTCTTATTAGACTAGCGTTCATTATTCATATTGTTTACAGGAAAGGAGGGGACATCAGACTGTAAACTACACTGGTCCCCAAAGTTTTATAAACACTTAAAAGCATTGTACAAACTTAATCAGGTTTTGTTTAATGTAGATAATTTTGTTTTTTATAATTGGGTGGTAATTACTCTCTCATAAAAGTAACATATTGTCTTACAAGCTTACATTTTAAATTTTATGATAAATTCTGACTTTAGAACACATCTATATGATTGTCGTTAAAATGGAAATAGAATATACGTGGATATTATGACAGGGGAAAAATTGTTGTCAATTTAGGTTTCTAACATGGTACCCATTTATTGTTTAGATCATTCATCCAGTAGGAGGGGAGGGGATGGAGTAGATGCGTGGATGGGGGTTAGTGTTATTTTAGCCCTCTAAGAGTTTCACTTTATTAGAAACATGAAGATCTGGAATAACATCCAAGTAATAATATATCCATTGTAGTCCATGATGAAGAAAATGACGGTATGCACCCTAACTTCCGCACATGTATAATATCATATCATCATAAGAATCATTACCCAGGGAGGGAGGGGACATTAGACTGGTACCCAAAGTTTTATAATTTTATTCATCTGCTCAAAAACTTTGGGTACTTTTGATTTGTTGGTTCCAAAATAGTAGTTTCAAAACTTTTTAACTAATAATTCAAAATTACATAATGGGTAATTTGTTTATCATAATTGGGAATGTATATGTCTTATCCCTTTGGATCCCTGGTATTATTAAAACAGCACTTGTTGCCCCGTTCACTTTTGCTTCCTTTAAGACACTTCCTTTTTTATTTGCTTTCATTACCAGTTTTTAATGAATTGTATTTATTATACAATAATAATTCCAAGGATGATTAGACACTGTAATGCAAGTGAAGCATGTCTATAACTATATTAATATGTTTGCAATTATGAAACACTGTTCGTGATGTGTGATGATGATATGCGGAAGTGGGTAAACACCCCCAGAGAAAATGACATCAAACTAATTTTGGGGAAAATGGATTTGGATGCTTTGGGGCAAAATTTGATCTGGAACCACAGGGATACAGGGATAAGACACTGGATTTAAAATTAGGCTACCCCCCCCCCATTCCATTCTTAATTAACATATTTGGTAGCTACCTAAGTTGAACTTTACAAGTATTTAACGATTAGTTCATCGCCAATTGCCTTATCCTTCTATCCCTGTGGATAATATAGAAAATATGGAAGGGATAATACAATAGAAGATGCTTTTATCTTCTCTTTATCCTTATCCAATTTTTCGGCCATTGTCTTATCCCTTTAGATTCCTCAATAAATTAGAGCAATGAATACAAAAAACTGTTTTGATGATATCAGCTGATAAGAAGAGTAATATCTCCTCAGGGTTACACCAGGAGGGGAGGGGACATTGGACTGTAAATCACACTGCACTGGTACCCAAAGTTTTGTATTTTTTTCATTGGCTCAAAAATTGGGTACTTTTCTTGAATTTTGATTGGTTTATTTCAAGATAAAACTGTTTAACCAATAATGATTTAAAAAAGGAGTTGTAGTAAACAGTTTGATACATGGAATACAAATGTGTCATGCTACCAATTTTCAGCGATCTTAAGGAATAAGACAATGGACGATAAATTTATATACATACCCAATTATCCATTCTGTATATCAAAATTATGGTAGAAACTTTTAGACAATTATGTGTAACTAATGTTTTCTTCGTATTTTGAGCAAAAAAGGCAAAAAAATGTGATTTAGTATGTTTTAGGCATCTTTGGAAATATAAATGGATTTTTGGATGCAGGGGCGTCCAAGCTTTTTCTTTTTTTTCGGAGGGGGGGTAAAATTTTTTTAGGGGGGGTAACTTGTTTTAAGAGGAAAAAAACGGCGCTGCAATTTTTCCCTCCCCCCAAAACAATTTTTTACCACGGGGGTAAAATTTGCTTGGGAGAGTGTATACCCCCTCTGAAATCTGTTGACAGGGGTAAATTTTTTTTACCCCCCCCCCCTCCTTGGACGTCCTGGTTTGGAAGGCTCATGTGGCCGCCAGGATACAAAACAATCTTTCATCATAGAGGGAGGGTATATTGGTCTACTTATTACACTAGTCCCCAAAGTTTTATATTAACGTATTCTTATACGTTGGAACAACAACTTTGGGGATATTTATGGAATTTTAATGGGTTTGTCCATAAGGTTGAGTGTTCAAACGTTTCAACCACTAATTGTTATCTACAGAAGTATTATTTTTGTGTGTAATTATTAGAGATGTACATAATTTTTTCGGCCATTGCTCCATTGATCATCTTTTACACAAACAGAATGAGAGGCAAACAAACCCTAGGGGGAAGCCTTAAACATCCCCTACCCCTACCCCCCCCCCCCCCCCCCCCAACCCTTAGTATATGGTTAAGTAATTTAAGTCCGCCTTCTATTTATGAAATCAGAAATCAGGGAATCATTTCAAGTTTTTTAATCTTTTAGATCAGGAAGTAACTTTTACAGGTCCCCAAAGTTTTATGAACATGTTTCTTCACTTAAAACTTTGGATACTTTTCATTATTTCTTGATTGGGTTGTTCAAACTATCACTGTCTAAACTGTTCACTCAAAATTTGAAACAACAGAAGGTATTATTTTGTTTATTATAATTGTGGTTGTCCATCAAATTATTATTCATTGTCTTAAAATATTCGCTTTCCATCTTTAACATCATATTTATTTAATATATTATTGAGATTTATAGACTTCTACCGTATTAAAGTTTACTATACTTTTTAAACTTTGATATATAATTTAATTGTTTAAAGATTTAAAGCGATAGAAGGATTCTTTTTATAGAAAAAGACGTACAGACCTTAATCAAATCTGTATAAAAGCTTCGCTATAAAAAATGAAAAGTTGGTCATAAATTAAAAGTAATCAAGGGCGAGTTAAATTTTTAATTAATAGGCGCTGTAATTAGATCTAGAATATCTACACTTTTATCTACAGAGTAAAACAATAGACGGGACAGGGTTTAAATAATTGCATGTCCTTATCCCGTAAACCTCGTGCCGACGTTTAATTGGGTCCTTGAATTTCAACCAAAAGCGTCGGAAATATCAACATAGCTAAGTCGCAATAAAAGAGCAATTTGTTAGTAGACGAAAAAGGTCCTAAATCTGGATCCAGGTAGTTGTCTGGGCTATGCATATATACTTTTATTATCTATACATTTTTATATCTACATGTCTAGCTATCTTGCTATCCAATGTTTAGCTATCTTGTTATCTAAATGTTTATATATCTAGTTATATATCTAGCTATACATTATTGTATTGTCCAAACATTTCAACCAATAATTGCAATCCGTAGAAGAGGATGTAAGGGATGTAGATCAATTTATTGTCCAATGTCTTATCCCTTTAGATCTTTAGTTTTGGTATAGATCTTCGACTTTTATCTATTTATCTCTATTTGTAATGACAGAAAAGAATAGTTATTTCTCGCATCGTATTATAAACGGCTTTCCGCGGATATAGATTGTATGATTGTACATTTTTATATCCGTAAAAAGCGGTTTATAATACGATGCTAGACATAGTTTTTTCGTATGGATAAGAACCGGTTCCTATCCACCGGATTCGAATGAATACGAGAAAAAAAACTATTGTAATACAAAGTGTTGAACATATTTTAATGTAACAAGATGTCTGTTTTTATGTACGATAAGATATCATAAACGGCTAAACTAATCGTTCCACAAATTTATTGGTCCTTTTATATTTTTTCTATTTAATTATTGTAAAGGAGGAGGATCATTATTTGTCAGGGATTTTAAGGGATAAGACAATGGACGATAAATAAAAGATACATCCCCAATGATGATCAACAAATTTACACCTTCTTTAGATTAAAATTTTCGGTTAAATTCAACCAAGCAAAATTCAATTAAATTACTAAAGTTTTTAAACAACAAATAAGTTAACGTGGTTATTAAACTTTGGGTACCAGTGTAAATTACAATACAATGTCAATACAGTTGAAAGCCTTTGTCTGTCCTTTTTTTCTCTTTTTCAGATGAATTGTTCCTGTCCTCCCAAGGCCTTGAGACGGTTAAGAAAAAAGTCATGAATTGGGCTTTAATATAAAGAGTTTGGTGGTCATTATCAAATCCTTCAGGGAGGGAGGGAGGGGCCATTGGATTGTAAATTATACTGGTACCAAACAAGTTGTCTCATTCGTAGGTCTAAACACTTTGGGTACTTTTATTGAATTATAATTGGTTGGATTCAAACTATTAGTGTTCAAACTTTTCAACCAGCCATCCTAAGGGATAATTTTGTTTATTTATCACGGATTGTTTATTTCGAACTAAGGCTTAAAAATAAATAATGGATGCTCATTGATACAGGGCATCTTAAAAAGCAGCTAAGAAAATCGCATTACTCCAATGACGGACTGACGGACAGACAAATAGAATTTTGGAATAGCTTTTCTACAACAAGACTAAAAGGAAAAACAAAACCCAGATATCACATGGTGCCTTATAGGTTCAAGGAATCGCCATCTGAGTAATTTTTTCACCTCACAGTCTACATACAGAAGTAGAAAATGTTTTAACATCTTTAGTATGATGGGTGTATTTTCATCGCTGCACTACGTATGGACTTAATTTCCCTTGTTTCTATAATAATGAATAGACCATGCCATTTTATGGTAATTATAAATAACCTTTTTTAATATTCGTCCATACAGTGTAGAATTAAATTTATCAAAAACAGCCAATTATAAATATTTTAAGCTTTGTTGTTTTAATCAGAGCTTTACAGATTTATAATCAATATATCGATTTCCTTGAAAATTTAAGGGTGGTAGTTTAAGAAATATTTATAATCACTTTTGAAAATCAATTAATATTTTGAATTATGAATATGGCTATTTTAGTTAAAAATATTAAGAGATTGCGTTGAAACACTGTAAAGGCCTTGATTAGTCAAAAGCTTATAAAAGGGGTCAAAATCAAGATGCAACGCAGTATAAAAATATTAAAGTTTCAGGGAGTGAGTGGATTTTGGACCATGATTTACAAAGTAGTACCCAAAGTTTTATAAAACAAGTTATCGTATTTGTTGGCTTAAAAACTTTGGGTACTTTCAATAATTCTTGACTTGTTGGTTCAAACTAGCACCGTATTCATTTTTCCTACAATGTCAACAATAGTTGTAATTTTGTTTATCATCATTAGAGATGTACATCAATTTATCATCCATTGTCTTATCCCTTAAGATCCCTGAGATGTTTACTAATTACCTAAACCATTTAAAAATAGACGAGTGAGTTTTTATGATCAAAATAACGACATAATAAACATATTTTTAATAGATTAAAATTAATCAGAGATAATAAATGCAGCAAAAAAAACAAGGATTAAATACATACCTAAAAGCGAATCTTGAAAATAAAAAAAGACGGACAACCGTATAGTATCACTTTAAATAGTTTGAACAATAATTTTATGTCCATCGTTCTCAAAATTAATTGATAACGAAATACGGAATGAGGACATTTGATATATTATAGAGACGTTTCGCTTTAAATGTTGTACTTTGTTGTTCTACGAATCATTGTTCTAAAAATCAGGTAAATAGGATAATTATATAATACACAAAAACTGTTGTTACTGAAAAAATATGACTTTTGCTTTGTAGTTGAAACTAGATAGGGAGGATACATTTCCCTATTTATTACAGTAGTCCTCCATTTTTTTTATAATAAAGTTTTCTTATTCGTTGGCTTCACGACTTTTGGGGCATTTAATGTGATAGGTCAGTTCCAAACAAAAAGTGTTCAAACATTTCAACCAATAATTTTGATTTTCAGAAGAATTAAATTTGTTTAAAACAATTGTGGAGAACACAGTAATAGTGTCTGACTGATTATGACGTAACAAAAAAAATTAGCCAATGTGAGGCCACTATAAATTTTACTATTGGTCAATAACGGCCTCTCATTGGCTAATTTTTTTTTGTTACGTCATAATCAGTCAGACACTATTACTGTGTCAATTGTGGATGTACATGAATTTATATTCCATTGGCTTATCACTTAAGATCCCTGAGTTCAAACTCAATCCGTGATCTTAATTAAGACATAGAAATTTGAGAAATTACATCTATTCTTCAAAACAGCTTGAAAATTGGTGCTTTTACAATTATACCAAAAAATCACTTATTGTTTTACAACTATGCAAAGGATAGATATGTCAATTATAAAAAATATTTCTGGCAGGTAATGTCACTAAAAAAATATTAAAAATGTTTTTTGTTTGAATCTAAAGATCTCTGAAAGTAATGTTCCTAATCTGTTGAAAAATAAAAAAATGGTTTTCGGCCATTTTCCTGACATCCCCTCTCCTCAAATAGAGGCAAAGGGGCAAAAATATTATTTCTTAATTTTTGGTATTATCTTAATTTTATAAACTTATGATTTTTATATTAAACGAATTTACTAAAGCAAATTAAGATTAGATAATATAAATGTAAGACCATAGGAGTCTTTTTAAATAGGTCATACAAATATTTAAATGCATATAAAGATGCATTTAAAACCAGGTATCTAAAGGGATAAGACAGTGGCCGATGAATTGATGTGCATCCCCAATGACAATACACAGCATAACCCCTACTGCAGATACAATTAGTAGTTGAACTTTAAACGATTGGAGACTCAACTGAATGAACCAACCAATCAAAATTCAATAAAAGTCCCCAACGTTTTAAAAAGTTTAAAGCCAATGAATAAGAAACGTTTTTTAAAAAATAAATTGGGGACTAGTGTAATAAATAAACAGCCCAATAAGGATATAAAAATTACTGTAAATTTAACGTGTCAAAACCTTTTCATAATTTATTCGAGATTAAATAATTAAACAAGAATGACAACATCAATATGAAAGTAATGATTTCATTTCAATGAGAAAAATCATGGATTGACAAAGTAAGTTATACAGCAGAGGTGGTTTCTTAAAAAAATTTGCCCCACTAATCGTCTACAAAAATTAAACAAAATCATAGGAGGGTTATGAACATAAGATTTTATTTAATTTTTGTAGATTTTTTATGTGATTTTGGAGGATTTTTCACGAAAACAATTTTGCACCATTAAGCGATTAGTGGGAAAATTTTTTTTAAGAATCCACCTCAAATGTTCAGTGAGCATTAAAGGAGAGGGAAAAAATGAAAGAGAGATAGAAGATGAAAAGATAAGATACTGATATTTCTTAAATTATTTTTTTTGTAGCACGACTGACAGACAGACGGACCAAGGAAATTATCATGCTCAATAACACAAAAATTTTAGCTGTCTCTCTTAAATAGCAGTTGAGTAATTCATGTTTCTCCAAATAAAAGACAGGCGGACATTTAAAAACAGAAAAGTAGCTTCAGTACTAAACTCTACAAAATTTTTAACTATACTAAATCTGATTGTTTTGCTTATTACAAGTTGATTATGATATTTTTGGTGTCAATATCATAGTAGTAAAACAAATTTATTGGTAAAATCATAAAATAAAATAAAATCTTGTTCTACAGGAATCAAAAGGATAAGACAATGGTCGATAAATTAATGATACACAAAATTACCCCTTCTGTAGATTACACATAGTGGTTAAAACGTTTGGACACTCAAAACTTATGGAACCAACTAATCAAAGTAGAATAAGTAACGTTATTATAAAACTTTGGGGACCAGTGTAATAAACAACCCAATGTCCCCTCTCTCTCTGTTTCTTCTAATATTTTTAGAGAGGTTTTCTTTCTATTTCATGCAATATCATTTTTATACCACGGTGATATAACAATAGATGATAAAAAAATATCAACTCCCTTTCACAAAAAAAGATTTTATTTGTAAAATTCTACAATGATTTGACAGCCATTGTCCTCTTCCCCCCTAGGTTTCTTTATTTGATTAGAAATAACACAAAGTCATTCTAGAAATTTCATACTTGCAGGGATCTTAAGGGATAAGACAGTGGGGCGATACATTTATTTACATCTCCAATGGCACAAAACAAAATTACCCCCTTTTGTAGATTAAAATCATTGGTCAAAAAAATTTAGTACATGCATAATTTATATTACATAATTGCTCCTTCCTCCCTGTATATTTGAAAAAAAAAGATATAGAATGTCAATCTAAATACAAAAATACAAAAGTGGTAAGGATAAATGTCTGTTTGATCAAAAAAAGACTTGCTAAGCAATGAAACGAACAACATGGATTAGAACATTGCATTGGTTGAACAGTTTAGACACTACAAGATTGAATTAGCTAATCAAAATTTAATAAATTACCAAAAGCTTTGCTTCTAACAGTTAAAGATGAAATCAACCAAAGTTACAAACACACATAATAGATAATGAAGAGGGTAGCAAGGATCTAAAGGGATAAGACAATGACCAATACATTTATGTGTATCTCTAATGATGATATACGAAATTACCAGTTCCCTATTTCAAAATAAGTGGTTGAAACGTTTTGACACTAAATTATAGTCCATTATTTATCCTAAAATTACTGAGAGAGAGAGAGAGATAGATATAATATATATATATATATATAGAGAGAGAGAGAGAGAAAGAGAGAGAGAGAGAGAGAGAGAGAGAGAGAGAGAGAGAGAGAGAGAGAGAGAGAGAGAGATAGAAGTGAACTTTAAAATAATGACAATTATACTTAAATGACATAATACTTCTTCAATCCATACGGTCATTCATACTCCAGGAAGGGAGGGGACATTGGGCAGTTTATTACACTAGTCCCCAAAGTTTTATAATAACGTTAATTATTCATTAGCTTAACAATTTGGTGATTTATTGAATTTTGATTGGTTGAGAGTCCGAACGATTCAACCACTACTTGTAATCTAAAGAAGAGGGAATTTTGTGTATCATCATTAGGGATGTACAACAATTTATAGGCCATTGTCTTATCCCTTTAGATCCCTGACTTAAATGACATAATACTTCTTCCCTCCGTCCATCCATCCACACAGGACTTACTTGTAAAATGCAGGGATCTAAAGTGATAAGACAATGACTGATAAATTGTTATAAATCCCCAATGATGATACACAAAAGTACCCCTTTTGTAGATTACAATCGGTGGTTGAAATGTTTGGACACTCAACTAAATGAACCAACTAATCAAAATGCAATAAAAGCCCCCAAAGTTGTTAAGCCAACGAATGAAAACACATTTTTATAAAACTTTGGGGACTAGTTTAATAAATAGCAATTGTCTTCAGGAATGTTAAGCATACTTAAATCAACAATAACATCTATGCCTCTAGAGGCCTTTAGGAGAATTCTATGTAGGTTGGGGATGAGGGAATGGTATCGATCAACAACCTTACATTGTTTTTTAAAAGAAAAAGGAAAAATCAAATCAAGGGGCTATTTCGACGAAGCCCAATCTGTCCCACTTTTGAAGTCCCACTCTCCCAAGACGATTCCCTTTTCTCCCATCTCTTTTGAAGAGATTTTCTTCCCCCCCCCCCCTTCCCTTTTTCTTTTCCCTTTATATGACGTCATATAGGAATCGTCTTGCTCAAAAGTGGGACAGATTGGGCTTCGTCGCTATTTCTCTTGGAAGGTTAATCTCCCATTAAATTGTTAAAAAAAATGTTGCTTTAATTTTCTCTAAAGCAAAATTTTTTTTCGTACTCAAATGTACTTTAATTTTTTAAGAAACATAACCAAAGAAATGAAATCCGTTTATAAAGAATTAAAATGTCAAGAGCAAAAACCATTGTATCAGATAGGAGAAAAAAATTCCAAACCATAAAATTATTAAAAAAATAATTGGTTTTTACATTTATGTAACTTTGAGAGAAAGAAAATAAAAATATTTAATATTATAGAAATAGTTATACCAAAGATTATTATTAATTTCAAGGAAGTCACCAAGTATTACTCCGTTTTAACCTTTTTGTTTTGGGATATATAAAATAATATGGAATTTTTTTTTCACAAAAAAATAGTGACAGATATGCACAAGTCTAAAAATATACACAAGTTTTAAAGTACAAGGGCACATAAAATCGAAAATATATGTTGAAAATCGGACCCTAAAATTGTCTGTCATCATACAAACTACTGTGGAAAAAAATAGTTTATCGTCCATGATTCTATCCATGACCAACATGACAATGTATGATTGTTCTCACGTATCTTCAGGCAGCTGATTTCTTAATAGTAATAGATAGATAAATAGATAGATAGATAGATAGATAGATAGATAGATAGATAGATAGATAGATAGATAGATAGATAGATAGATAGATAGATAGATAGATAGATAGATAGATAGATAGATAGATAGATAGATAGATAGATAGATAGATAGATAGATAGATAGATATATAGATAGATAGATAGATAGATAGATAGATAGATAGATAGATAGATAGATAGATAGAAAGAAAGATAGATAGATAGATAGATAGATAGATAGATAGATAGATAGATAGATAGATAGATAGATAGATAGATAGATAGATAGATAGATAGATAGATAGATAGATAGATAGATAGATAGATAGATAGATAGATAGATAGATAGATAGATAGATATATAGATAGATAGATAGATAGATAGATAGATAGATAGATAGATAGATAAATATATAGATAGATAGATAGATAGATAGATAGATAGATATATATATAGATAGATAGATAGATAAATAGATATATAGATAGATATATAGATAGATAGATAGATAGATAGATAGATAGATAGATAGATAGATAGATAGATAGATAGATAGATAGATAGATAGATAGATAGATAGATAGATAGATAGATAGATAGATGGATGGATAGCTGGCTGGAAGGATGGATGGATGGATTAATGGATGGATTAATGGATGGATGGATGGATGGATGGATGGATGGATGGATGGATGGATGGATGGATGGATGGATGGATGGATGGATGGATGAATGGATGGATGGATGGATAGATGGATGGATGTATGGATGTATGGATGGATGAATGGATAAATGGATGGATGGATGGATGAATAGATGAATGGATGAACGGATGAATGGATGGATAGATGGATGGATGGATTGATGGATGGATGGATGGATGGATAGATGGATGGATGGATAGATAGAAAGTTAAATAGATAGATAGATAGATAGACAGATAGATAGATAGATAGATAGATAGATAGATAGATAGATAGATAGATAGATAGATAGATAGATAGATAGATAGATAGATAGATAGATAGATAGATAGATAGATAGATAGATAGATAGATAGATAGATAGATAGATAGATAGATAGATAGATAGATAGATAGATAGATAGATATATAGATAGATATATAGATAGATAGATAGATAGATAGATAGATAGATAGATATATATGTAGTTAGGTAGATAGATAGATTAAGAAACTAAGATAAAAAAGAAAATATTGTATTATTGTGGTTGAATTATTGATTCTAAATTTCTACATAATACTTAATAACTTTAGATAGAGAGTAAAGCTACCCTATTCTTAGATTATGTTGGTATAACGTCCATTTTATGTTATTTAAAGAATTAACTAATCAGGTTGGACAAAATTACCCCCTTCTGTAGATTTAAATTGTTAGTGAAAAGTTTGATAGGTTAGTTGCTATCAACCAATCAAAATCTAATTTAAATTTTTTTTAATAGAGGGGGTCATTATTTTTTGAAGTTATTTCTATTAGAATTGTGAAGGTATCATCCTCTAAAATATTAATGCACCATCCTTGGAAAAAAAGCTTTACTGTGAAGGAGAACCATACCAGTTTAGCAGTTAGCGAGATCCTTTGGTACAAACACAGAGTGATTCTGTTACTTTTAGATAAGTATAAAATGCTACTTTATTGCGATCTCCTTTTCAGAAAAGTTTCGTTTTTAGGAAAAAATATGCAATAATCCTGATATATACTAGTCATTTATTAAAATAAAAAAATCATAAGAGTAAAACCAGTTTTGTTAACCCAAAAGGCCGAAATCTGACAGTAATTTTATGATTTTTTATTTCAATTATTGAGGGAAACTGCCTGTAAGTGGATATTAATCGGTTTTGATACCATACTGAAAATATCAACCTCCCATCAAAAAGTTATTTATACCTTACCACTCAAAAACTTCAAATTAAGAGGCTTTAAGAAAAAAAATCGTTCCTTATGAATATTATTTTTCTTGGTCAAAATACAATTATATTTACATCTGAACATGTTTTTTACAAATATTACATTATAAGATCTTAAAATAGCATAAAAGCACGAGAAAAAAGATTTCTATATCAATTTATTATAAAGCCCCTAGATGCTAGAGGCGAAGCAATGCCTCTAACTTTTTTTGTGATCTTACTTTTAAATGCCCAGAACAACTGGGAATTTGAGTGTGAAACAATTATCCCCAAAAAAGTTATGAAAATCGAACCAACAAAAAAAAGATCTGGGTAAAATCAAGTTTTCCCCACTTCGTGACTGACGGACAGACAGACAGTCGGATATTTGGAATCATAGAAAAGCTTCGCTTATTAAAACGGGTCAATTTGCTGTTTTGAAAAAAAACTTCATTCTTTAGGTGTGAAATTTCTGTCTAATTCAAAATTACTAAAATAACCTTTTTTTGTAATTGATTAACCTTGACTTTCTTTCTAAACCAAGGATAATAACATTCCTAAAAATGGCATTAAACATGCCCTGACTAAGTAACATATTACTGCCTTGTTAGCTTTAAAACACTGACATATAATAAATGTACATAAAATCATTATTAAAAGACAAAGAGTAGAATTTGAATAGATATAATTTATATAAAAAATACGTGGATATTATGACAGTGGAAAAATTGTCGTATCATTATGGGGGTATCGTTATTTTAGTCAGCTGCAAGTTCCACTTCATTAGAGTACATGATTCTGATGTAAAGTCATGTGAACATTGGATGATTGAAGAAAGGTTGCGCATTATTTTTTTCAAAGTTAATATAAATACGCAAATATGAAATTTTTAAGAATATCAAAAGATAAAATTTTATTATTTTATTTAGAAAATCTGGAATTATTCAGTTAAAGATAAAAGAAGAAAACGAAAAATATTTTTTATGTTATAAATAAATATTTTTTCATGTTACTTATAAAACAAGGATGAAAACATCCATAAAAGCAAAGCTCTAAAATAAATTACATTTTTGCGCTTGATTATAGAGATATTTCGATTAAAAAATTGTTGGCAAAAAAGGAAAAAAATAGCATGTTTTAAATAAACGTACGGACATTTCTAAATCGTACCCAATTGTTAGAGTAATAATCATCCAAAGTTTGAAATTAACAGGACAAAACTTCGGGTACTTGTATTAGCCCTTGATTGGTTGATAATAATTAGAAGTGTCAAAACTTTCTAACCAATTATTTTAATCTAAAATCGGAGTAACTTTGTTTGATATCATTGGAGATGTACATTAATTTATCTTCTATTGTCTCATCACTTGAGACTTACCAAAGACATCATCATATTGCAGGATGTAGATCATATATCCAAAAATATATTTTTTGTCTTGCCAAAAAGTTAAAGGCACAAAAGTTTCGTATTCATTAGTTATTTTTTTTTCTTCGGTTAAAAGGACGTACAGACTAGAATATAATTATTGCCAAATTCCAGGAGAGACGGTGCAATGGGCTGTTTATTGCACTAGTCTCTAAAGAATAAAATTTTCTTATTCGTTGGCTTCACAGCTTTGGGGACTTTGTTTGGCTGGATCATTAAGTTGAGTGTCCAAACGTTTCAACCATTATTTGTAAACTACAGAAGGGGTAGTTTAATGTATCATCATTGGAGGTGTACATCAATTTATCGGCTATTGTCTTATCCCTTTACATCCCTGCAAATTTGCTAGAGTAGCTTCGCTACTAAAACGAATCATGTTAATTTTTTTCCACTACCGCTTTCCCAAATTTTTCCCATATTAGTGTTGGGAAAAAAATACATCAAGACTTTCACTAAATATTTAAACAAAAAAAGTTGATGTTTGTTAGTCTGTCTGTTTAAAGCTGAAGATTTTTTGAATCATGGTTTTAGGCTAGTTTTGGGAATTTATATACAAGTCGAAATCAGCACCGACTTTTTTTTCAATGAAATATAACCTTACATAAAAGTAACATGATGTCTGTCTGTCTGTACTGAAGGATCTTAATCGCTAACCGCTGAATCGATATAGTTCTCCTTTAGCTTCTCATAGGCCCAGGGACGGTTCATAATTATTTGTAAGACTTCGATTTTTAGGGAAGCTTTGATTTCAAGAATACAATATCAATAAAATATTACTTTTATTAAGTAGTTAAAATATTGCAAATAAAGTGATGTACATACCCAGTTATAATGACCAAAAGGACCCCTTCAATAGATAAACAGTTTGGACATTGCAAATTTTACCAACATATCAGATTTTATTAAAAGTATCCAAATTTGTTGTGTCACTTAATAAGAGAGTATGCTTATAAAACTTTGAGTACCTAATTTTTACAGTCTGATGTCCCCCCCCCTCCCGTATCTAAATATAATATACTAAATTATATACATATTTTGTTTAAGAATTAAATAATTTTTGATGTACATATTTGGAAGATTTTTCCTAATAATTATGAGAATTATAGAAAATTTTCTCAATGAATTTATCAGTGTTAGATTAGTTATCTTTTTATAAAAGTATCTGGATGTCTGTCTAAACCGAAGGACCTCGCTAACCACTGAACCGATATGGTTCTCCTTTACAAGGCAACTTAAATAGGCCCGGAAAAGGTTTATAAATACATAGGGGGAGGATACCAACACCTTCTAAGGAAAGTATCATATATCCTAAAGTCTTAGATTATAGAATTCTTTCATTTTAACGCATAAATTGATAAAGGATTAATATAATAATGTCATATCAAGTGATTTATTGACAATGATTAATTTTATATCATTTCTATTCTACATATGGACATAATTCTCCTTATTAGCTGAGGGAGAGGGGACAATGGGCTGTTTTTTACCCTTGTTCCTATAGTTTTATAATAACCTTTTCTTATTTGTCTTTACAGTTTAAGTTAATTTTGTTTTATTAAGTTGAGTGTTTTAATGTTTCAACCACTAGTTCTAATCACTAGAAGGGATAATTTTGTGTATCATCATTGAGGATGTGCATCAATTTATCAGCCATTGTCTTATCCCTTTAGATCCCTGACTTATTATTATTTCTTTCAATGTTAATGACATTATTAGATAATTATAAATATATAGATTTTTAATTAGCTTGCCAATGAGATAAAAGATTTCTTTCACTAAGGGATCTTAAGGGATAAGACAATTGACAATAATTAATGTAGATTCCCAATAAAGATGAACAAAATTTGCTCTTTTGTAGACTAAAATTATTTATAAAATTTTTGGTGAATTTTTTTCTATGGATAATTTATTTTGAAAGGGTTGATTCAACCTCCCCTCAAAATATCTATCACTGTAAAGGAGAATCATATCAGTACAGCGATTCTTACAGACAGATTCAGTACAGACATACACCCTGTTACTTACATCATATTTTTATTGGGAAGTGCGCAACCCAAAAATGAACATTTCTCCCACCTTCCTGTGACACAAGTCAAAATGGAATAATCCATTGAAACAAAATTCATCAAAGTTAAAGTATCCTAAAATTTCTTAAAACTGCCAGGCATCTAAAGGGATATATTATGGATGAAAAATATATATAAACCCCAAGTATGATAAACAAAACTACCTCTTGTATATATTAAATCATTTATAGAAAAAACAGACATCACTAGTTTGTGCCAAGCCATTTAATTATTAAACTTTGGGGACCGATATCATAATTTAATTCCAACGTTCACTCCCTTCCTCCCTGGAAAACCGCGCTGTGTAAAAACAATTATTCTAAAATTATTAAAATTGTGTATTGTTTTCTTTTATTATTTACTTCAAAACAGGAGTAACAGGATAAATAAATTATTTTAGAAATATTAGAAATCACTAGAGGGAGAAAGGGTTAAATAACTGTATCTCCCCATCGCATCTACCTTGTGCAACCTTTCTATTGGGTCAATGAAAATTAACCATGGTGTCGATTATATTAACACAGCCAAGTAACAGATAATAGTTCAGAACCAGACGAAAAAGGTCTTTGAAAAAGGAAGGGAGGTAGTTGTTATACATTTAGATCTGTTTTGGAACTCATTACATTTATTTTATTTATGCAGTTTAAATCAAGGATTTAAAGAGATAGGACAATGGAAAATTAATTGTTAAAACAAAATAAGTTATTTTTATTATTATAATTATTGGTTGATAAGTTTAAATACTTCTAGTTGTAAACAGCCATTCAAAATGTGTAGATTAATAAGTTTTTGAGCCAACTACTTATCGAGAGCATGTTTATAAAACTTTGGGTACTGTTATAATTTCCTGTCCAATGTCCCCTTCCTCCCTGAGCTCTCTACAGTCTCTACTCAATTTTCTCTACCAGATAAGAACTTCTGTATTACAGTTCACTGTTTTATTCTTACAAAATCAAAAGTATTTTTAGCATTTTGAAATTGAATTTTTCATGCTTATTATAGGTTAGGTTTGGTTTATAAGAGCACTTCATAGATGCTACTATTATCCCATTTAAAAGATTATAAATGAGGGGTTTTATTCATCAAAAAGCCATTTGAATGTAATCCCTTAAAGTGGACATGAATTAAATTTGGTTAACATAAGACGTAAAATAAGAACATTCCATAATAAAAAAAGATTATGATTTAAGAATAATCAATATATTTTGTTATCCGTATGTCCATGGGAGTAACCTTTAATTGTTAGTTGCTATGCTACTCATTAATTGTCCTAGCACGTCATAATATTATTTTATCTTATTACTAGCAGCTTCACCCCTAGCCTCTAGGGGCTTTGCCCCAAGAGGTGATCAAAAAAAATTAAGGTGAAATTCGTAAAAGGACCAGGGAAATCTTCAGAAGAAAAAAAAGACCAAGGAAATCTAGTGCAAAAAAAAAAGGACCAAGGAAATCCTTGTTTTCCATTGCATCTTTTAATAATTTCACCAGAAATTTTGCAAGTCAAAAGGTTTATTTTTTCCTACAAATATCAAATGTCTATTTTACTATATATAAATACTAGCACCTTTAAATTTACTAGCTGCTATGCCCCTAGCCTCTAAGGGCTCTGTATTCCAAAAGGCAGAGAATAATAGAAATAAAATTTAAACCCTTCCCAAGATTTAAATCTAAAAATAGAAGGGCATAGTGAAGCTTCACTAAAAGAGAGAACTCAAACGGTTCGACAGTTATTGAGATCTTAAGCTTCTACTTACTACTTTATATATTCGACTAGCGGCTACGCCCCTAGAAGCATCTAGGGGCACTTTACTTAAGGTAGGAGGAGGAAAAGTCGACCTCATCCCATTTAAAATTTGAGTTTCAAAAAGATAAAAAAGATATTTTTTTGGGGGAGGGGGGTGAAGACACCCTCTCCCAAAATAGTTTAAAACCTTCCTAGGACCTATAAGAAGCTTCACTGTAAAGGAGAACAAAATCGGTTCAGCAGTTAGCGAGATCCTTCAGTACAGACAAAAAACGCTTACTACTTTATATAAAAGGATATCATGACAATTAATACCATTTGAATAACGTCATGCCGATATTAGTTAAAACCATTTAGTCGACATTAGCAATAGTAATGTCATAGTAATAACGCAATGTTGGTAATGAGAAAATAATGGCCACTTTTATTAAAAATAACCTACATAGTTTAAATTTTTTAAAGATCCATTGAAATATTTGTATGTTGATAATGTGTCAGCTATGACAACTTTTTTTCATACCATTTAGTCGACGAATTATCATCCTATTATATAAAGTAGTAAGTGTTTTTTTCTGTAGGTAAGGATCTCAGTAACCGCTTAACCGAAATGGTGATCTTTTACAGTAAAGCTTCTGAAACGCTCATGGAAGGTTTTTACCTATTTTGGGGAAGGGTATCTCCACCGGCCCAATAAAAATAACCCCCAAAAAAGATAATAAAAAAAATCAAATTGAAAATGAGGGGGAAAGGGTCGAGTTTTCCCCCTCCCACCCATGTGCCCCTAGAGGCTTCTAGGGGGGCGTAGCCGCTAGTATATTATAAGGTAGTAAGGTTTTTGCTAAAGATTCAGATCTCATAACTTCTGAACCGATTGAGCTATTATTTTAGGTAAGCTTTACATAGGTCCTGGGATTTAGGTTATTTTATTTCTATATTTATGTCTTGGGATAGTTTTAGCTATTTTCTATCCCATCTTTGCCTCTTCGAATACAGAGCTCCTAGAGGCTAGGGGCGTAACTTCTAGTAAGAATATAAAAGCATACTGATTTGAAAAAACTCAACTAACTTAAAATCACTTTAAATAACTAAAAAATCTTTTTCACCAAAATCACAAAATAGGAATAACTATTAATGTACGCCAAAGTTACGCGCCATTGTACGCACTGACGCACAAACGAGATCGACGCATGATTTGACCAAACTAAGTAACGTGAAGTTCATCTTATTATCTATCATTTCCACATCCATCCCCCGGCCCCTAGTTTATCTCCCCTTGCCCAGCCCCGCTCCCTTTTATATTCTTAACCACAGTGGGTTTGATACAGAAGAAGGAGAAAACTAAATTTTTATACTAGTACCCAAAGTTTTATAAACCCGTTATTTAATTCATTAGCTTTAAAACTTTGGGAACTTTTATTAAATTATACTTGGTTGGTTCCAAAGTTTTCAAAAAAAATATCTTAATCTGCAGAATTAGTAAGTATATAATTTTTATCGTCCATTGTCTCATCCCTTTTGATCCCTGAAAAAAATCTTTAATTTTTTTTTTTTTGTGGCCATTTAGATCTCATTAATCAATAAACTGATTTTGTTATAAAATGATTCATTTACATCTGAGGATAGTTGTAAATTCTGTCTTTCATAGCTAGGTAAGAAAAAGGGGTTGTAAATTAAGAAATACAATTATTGTCTCATATAAAAATCATCCATTTCAACTCCACTGTGTTTAGTTTACACATATGCAGTGTGGGATTTAGTTTTCCCTTTCCTTGGGATAAAATCTTCCATTTCAACTCCACTGTGTTTAGTTCACACATATGCAGTGTGGGGTTTAGTTTTCCCTTTCCTTGGGATAAAATCTTCCATTTCAACTCCACTGTGTTAAGTTCACACATATACAGTGCCAGGTTTAGTTTTCCCTTTCCTTGGGATAAAATCTTCCATTTCAACTCCACTGTGTTAAGTTCACACATATGCAGTGTCGGGTTTAGTTTTCCCTTTCCTTGGGATAAAACCTTCCATTTCAACTCCACTGTGTTTAGTTCCCACATATGCAGTGTTGGGTTTAGTTTTCCCTTTCCTTGGGATAAAATCTTCCATTTCAACTCCACTGTGTTCAGTTCACACATATGCAGTGTCGGGTTTAGTTTTCCCTTTCCCTGGGATAAAATCTTCCATTTCAACTCCACTGTGTTTAGTTCACACATATGTAGTGTCGGGTTTAGTTTTCCCTTTCCTTGGGATAAAATATTCCATTTCAACTCCACTGTGTTCAGTTCACACATATGCAGTGTAGGGTTTAGTTTTCCCTTTCCTTGGGATAAAATCTTCCATTTCAACTCCACTGTGTTTATTTCACACATATGCAGTGTCGGGTTTAGTTTTCCCTTTCCTTGGGATAAAATCGCCCAAATGCAGTCTACTACGAGAAGATGGATGGATGGATGTTTTTACAAACTGGTAGATTAATAATAGCCAAGGATATTAGCTGTAAAATTGTTTCTAGTAGTGTAGCTATTCTATAGAAAGGATATTATCCCCGAAAATCAATCAGAAAAAAAAATTCTCATTGCTTAAAATCAAATAAGTTTTTTAACAACAATTTATCATATTCAACAAGAATGAAAATAGAAATTTATTGACGGGGGAAAATTAGTTGTCAATTTAGTTTACTACATTGGTTCTAATTTATTGATCAATGGTCAGTTCTTTCATCCAATAAGAAGTGTGGGATAGATTCATAGATAGATAGATAAATAGATTTATAAGATATAATCTGTAAATTGGAATACCAACACTCAATAGTCATTCTTAGCGGAGTTTCTACCATGTAGTAACTTTTTAAATATAGCTAATATATATACCAATTAAAATATTATATTGGACATATTATTTATTTTTTTATTACGAACATTCTCTAATTTTCAAGGAGGGATTGGACATTGGGTTGTAAATAATACATGTGCTCAAACTTTTATAAAAACTGTATCTCATTGGTTGATTCAAAATAGCAGTGCTCTAATTTCTCCACCAATAATTTAAATCTACTCTAAGGGGAAATTTTGATGAGATGAATGTAATATTGTTTAAAGTCTTATCCCTTAGAATCCCTGCTAAATTTAAAAAGCAACCATTTTGCTGTTAATATTTTTTTGTTGTTTTCTTAAAATTTCTATTCAGCATCCCCCCGGCGTAAACGTTAAGACTTTCCCCTGTGCGCTAATTTAGGCACCCCGCCCCCCCTCCCCCCTCCCTACCATCATCCTTTGCGTCAACGGAAAGTAAAAGTGCGTCAATTCGTCCATCCGTCCGTAGATTTGTTCGTGTCTGTCCGTCAATTATATTTGGAGGGAAAATTATATTTCATAAATATGACCTAAAAGTAAAAATAATATAGAGGAAGGATGGGGACATTGGACTAGTAAATAATATCAGTCCAAGATTATTTGTTGTAGCTTAAAAATATTGGGTACTTTTATTAAATCTTGATTAGGTATGCAAAACATTTTGAAATCCATCAATAGACACTATTGTTTTATCATAGTTTAAAGTCTACATAAAATTATCTTCCATGCTCAGATCACTGGAAAAATAGGGATTGAAAAATTAGATTGAATTTTCATTAACGCTTACCTTTCATATAACAACAAATAATAAAGGGATAAAACAATTGATGATAAATTGATGTACATCTCCAATGGCAATAAAAAAAAACCTTACTGTAGATTAAAAGTAGAAAATATGACACAGTTAGTTTGAACAACCCAATCAAGATTTACCAAAAGTAACAAAAGTTTTGAGCCAACAATTGAGTATTCATAAAAAAAACTTTGGGTACCAGTATAATTTATAATTCAATGTTCCATCCCTCTCTTACTTGGATATATATGATTTATTTTATACTAACATCACCTTAAATATGATCTAATCTAGCCGAATGTATATTTTTGTAGTACAGTACGATTAAAATAAGGATGACAACATCCATAAGTAGCAAATGATGCCTTTTAGATCCATAACCGAAAGACCGACGGACCATGTGAATTATATACTGGATGCTTTTTTATTCAAAGAATATTTATTTAAAAATTCAGCCATATATCTTCAATAGCAACCAAGCAAAGTGCATTTCACCCCATAGTGTTACAGATGATGTGACGTACGGACGTGCCTATGTTAATTATAGAAAAGCTACGCTTGAAAAATGAATTGTAACGTTTACTACCGGCCATTTGGTTAAACGTACATGACACACGTATTAATGTACACAGTTAAGGGTGCTGAAATCGTCGTAAGCTTTTATTGTCTGCAGCAAAGGATCTAGAGGCCCTCTAGTGGGACTTAAAATGTTTTTTTTATATTTAAAATATGTCTATTTAACATTTATGTTTCGTTGAACTCTCTTTTTATAATCGAGAAACGTAAACAATTTTTTTGTGATTTTTCTTGGGAGGGTGGAGGTACCCTCCCCAAAAATAGTTATAAACCTTCCCGGGACCTATGAGAATCTACCCTGTTAAGGAGAATCTGATCGGTTCAGCAGTTAGCGAGATTCTTCGGTACAAACACACAGACACACAAACAGACAAACATCCTGTTACTTTAGTATAAGGATAAATAAGTCTGGGTATGGTTTTAGGGTACTATTTTGCCTTTCTATATCCCCTCGAATATAGAGCCCCTAGATGATGGGGGCGCAACTGCTTTTTTTTATATAAAACATAGATTGTTGTATGTCTGTTCCGTTAAGATCTCGTTCACAAATTAATCCAATATGCTTTCCAATATAGAAAAGCTTCATATAGGTATCTTAATATTTTTTTTTATTTTCAAGTCATCAAAATGATATAGGTTATTTTTCCTTGATGCTAGGGGCGTAGCTACTAAAAAAGAGCATACTTCTGAAATTCTTTTTGTACAAAGTAGGACGATGTCTGTCTGTTTGTCTGTTTGTTTGTAGCGAAGGATCTCGCTAACCGCTGAACCGATTGGGTTCTCCTTTACAGGGTAGCTTCTCATAGGTCCCGGGAAGGTTTATAACTATTTTCTTAGAGGGGTGGGACACCCTCAACCCCCCCCCCCGAAAAAAAAAAAATAAAAAAAATGCCCCCCCAAATTTTTTTTTTCGTTTTAAAACTAAAATTAAAATAGTGGGGTCGACTATTCGAACCTCGTAAAAGTGTCGAACTATGACGTCAGAAAAAAATAACAATTAACCAATGAGAAGCCAGTATTCACTGTAATTGACCAATGGTAAAATATATAGCGGTCTCTCATTGGTTAATTATTAATTTTTTCTGACGTCATAGTCAGACACTTTTACTGGGTTCGACTATTCCCTCCCCCCCAAAAAAAATTTTTTCTTCACTTTTCTTTTAAATCTAAAATACGAAAAATTGGTTCGATTAAACCTCTTCTAGAGGCTAGGGGCGAAACCGCTAGTATTTTTTAAAGTAATAAAAACAGAATGTAATAAATCCTTATAATAAAGTGTGTTTGTCTGTGTGTCTGTCTTTACCTAAGGATCTCGCTTACTGCTGAACTGATCGGGTTCTCCTTAACAGGGTAGCTTCTCACAGGTCCCAGGAAGGTTTATATCTATTTTGGGGGAGGGTACCACCACCCTCCCAAAAGAAATCGCCCCAAGAAAAAAATACCCAATCCCCCCAAAAAAAATTAAAAATTAAAATTCGTCTTAACTCAAATTAAAAATGCTGGGGGGGAGCACCAAGTCCTCAAATTTTGTAATAATATTTTCTTATTCTTTGGCTAAACAACTTTGGGGACTTTAATTTTGTTTGGTTAGTTCATTGAGTTGAGTTTCTAAACGTTTCAACCACTAATTGTAATATACAGAAGGGGTAAATATGGAGATATTTATTAATTTATGGCCCATTTGCTCATCCCTTTAGATCCTTGATATAATTGTCCTAGTAAATCTAGATTTTAACACCCCTAGTAGCGATGACTTTTTTATCCTGTAAAAAGAATTATTTCACGAGTTGAAGAAAGAATTCAGTTTTGGTCCACATTTTACTTTATAAAGATTTGTTTAATATGTTTAAAATATTGTTGCCATTAACAATTTTTCGATTCCTTACATATAAATTCCAAGGATGATAGGGCATACAGTTGTCAATATGTTTTTGGTTGTGTCTTTTTTCATTCTCTCATCCTTGTTATTTGGGTATATATTTGAGAGAAGTTTAATATAGGTCATGGTCTGGTTTTAGGCCGTTTAAAAGTTGGATTTACCTCGTTGGGGCGAGGATTCTCCTGCGATTTCTGATCATCTAGAGAACTTAAGGGCATCATCCGCTCGTAATTGGTTGCGATACTTTAATTAGGTGATAAGTTAACATTAAGAATAAGACAATGGACGATAAAATGATGTATATCTCCAATTATAATGTTTGGGCACTGCATGTTTGAAGCATCAAATCAAGATTTTTTTTAAAAGACCCCAAAACGTTTTATTAAAAGAGTAAGATTCTAAACTTTGTTTTAAGTACATTTACCACTTCATAAATGATAAAAAAAATGAATAAATCATATTTCTTTGCTACATATAATATATTTTTCTACTCAAATATGCCTTTTCATGTTTATACAATACATACAATATTATATACTAGCGGCTACGCCTCTAGAGGCAGCTAGGGGCACATGAGGGAAGTAAGAAAGGGGTGAGTCGGCCATCCAGTTTTAATCTAAGAATTTAAAAAAAGAAAAGGCAAAAGAAATTATAAAATTAAAATCATAAATTTAAAACCAGTTTTGTTAGCTAGAGCCTTCAGACTCTTGGGTCTAAAAAGACTGGTTTTAATCCTACATTTTTTTAAGCAGAAAAGCTGTCTATAACACGATGCTATAAATAACAATTCTATGGCTAAAGGTAGATTTTAGAATCATTTAACCACCTTGAAATCAGATATTTATGTAATAGTTATAGCTGTTTTCTAAAAACGTCAAAATTTCGTTTTTAATATTTTTCATTGTCATCATCTTTCTTTCGTCGCTATTTTTTTTACGGCCACCACGAAGATTCACGAAAAATGTGTCCTTTTCAGGGAGGCAGGGAGGGGACAGTGGGCTGTAAATTATACCTGGTACCCAAAGTTTTATATATATGCACCCTCTGATGGGTTGGTTTAAAACTAAACTTTAAAACTAATTAGTTTAATCATTAGAAGGTGTAATGTTTTGGTTTATATATAAATTTTTCTTCCATTGCACATACGGGCAACCAGGGGATTTTATCCACCACCCCTAAATCAAGTTTTAATCATTCTATGAGTATTATTATATCCATATTACATCAGATTTCAAAGGAATCGTAAAATTACGCTTTTTAAGTAAGCTTTCTAATGCCTGGAAGTTAAGAAATGCAAAAAATTTCTTACAGAAAAATGCATACTTTGTGTGTTTCACCAACAATTTTAAAAGTATTATAAAATCTCTTAGAATTAACGTAATTAGACAAAATAACTTTTGTTGAGTCATGCATTACATGTATATTGAGAATATAAAAGAAAAAAGCACAAATTGAAGATATAAGTCCTACATAATTCTAGTTGAAGTCAAGATTTTAGTTTATTTTTGTTTGTTTTAAAATCAACATTTAAGTAGACAGTATCAGGAAACATGTTTTCACCAGGTGCCACCGGCTAAAAAAGCGATATTTGATTACAAAAAGACATATTATAATCGCCAGTACTGGTTTCATTTACCCCCCCGCGCCCCCGTAGGGGTTTTTTGCCTGTTTTCTGAAGGTGGGTGCACAAAAACTTTGTAAGAAAATGCTTTTAAAGGCACTTTTAAAGTCAAAATTTAATAACATAGTTGTTTTATTTTATTAAATCCCTGCTTTATTTTACCTATAAAATATATGGGTTTTTTCAAGTTTGATATTGCTGCGCTAATTTATTAGATAATTCGTCCTGTCAATATTGTAACAACCCGAAATTAGAATCTTAATAATTACTTGCATGTTGCACCATATTTTCTCCAACTTAAATGAAATGGTCTTTCGAGGATGCTAATACAACGATATCCCCTCCCCTCATACTGGACGTAAGAACTAACCAATAAATGAGGACTAAATTAGCAACCTAAATTGACAACAAAAGTTACCCAGTTATAATATCCACGTATAGTATGTCTATTATTTTAGAGTGTTTAGATAAAAGCTACCTATTCAGTATGTAATTTACTATTAAATTTAAGCATTTGCTCTTTAATTGACCATATTCGCAATTTATCACAGTAGATTTTTTGTGCTTCGTTACTTATGAATTGCATCATCCTTATTGTTTTCCTTAGAGGATGAGATAGATAGATAGTTGGATGATGGATAGATGGATAGATAGATAGATGGATTGATAGATGGATAAATAGATGGATAGATAGATGGATGTATAAATGAATAGATATATGGATATATAAATGAATAGATAGATGGATAGATAGATTGATAGATAGATGGATTTTGCAATTTACCACACTAGATAGATGGATAGATGATAGATATTGCACTAAATGGTGGGGAGGGGCTAAGCCTAAATCAACACCTCTTTATGTTCGAAGTTTTAATGTAACTAAATAATTGTTTCTAAGGATTATTACCATTATCAATGATCTAAAGGGATAAGACAAAGGTCAATATAATTGATGTACATTCCCAATTATAAAACACAAAATTACCTCTTGTATAGATAAAAATTAGTATTCAAAACATTTTAACACCCAACTGTAAATCTTTGGCGACTAGTGTTATAAACAGCCAAATGTCCCAAAGGTTAAGTTAATATCCAAATTGGAATTAGCAAGTGTTATGTGTCTGTTTATTGGTAATGCTTTGTTTTTAAATTATGTAATTACTTGGTCTTCATTTTGAAATCTGCAGTTTTATTTAGGAAGGGAGGGGACATTGGGCTGTTTATTACACTAGTCCCCAAATTTTTAAAATAAAATTTTTATATTTTTTGGCCTAAAAACTTTAGGAAGTTTTATTGATTTTTATTGCTTGGTTCATTTAGAAGAGTGTTGAAATATTTTAATCACTAATTGTCATCTACAGTAATCAATTTCGTAATATAATTTGATGTATCAATATTATGTAGGTATATACAATATACAGGGTGTTTCAATAGAAACGTCTTTTTTAAATTCGTAATTATGCATAGAAAATAAAACAATTATAGAAAATGCTTTATATATTTGGAAAACCTATTCTGGGACATTTATGTTTCAAATATTTGAAGAAAAAAATTTTCAATAACTTATGCCTCAAAAACCGGTTTTTCCAAAGGCCTTATTTTTGAAGATTTACGGATTTAAGGTGGTGGAAAAAATGTGCACATTTTTAAAATTCAAATTGCGCGGCTTGCATTAATAGTAGAAAAACGTCATGCATATCGTTAGAATAGTCAAAAACTCTAGTTTCTAAAAATAAATGTACTATTATAAAGTGCTATTTGTAGTTTAGGAGCTACGTTGAAAAATGTGAGAAATGTTGAAAAGTTTAAAGAAAATTTAATCATTTTACCACGTAGCTCCTTTACTATACATAGCACATGAATAGTTCTTATATATCCAAAAACTAGAGTTCATGACGATTCTAACGGTATGCATAACGTTTTTCTACTATAAATACAAGCCGTGCAATTTGAATTTTCAAAATGTGCACATTTTTTCCACAATCTAATTCCATAAATCTTCAAAAATAAGGTCTTTGGAAAAACCGGTTTTTGAGGCATAGGTTTTTGAAAAAATAATTTTCAATTATTTGAAACTTAAATGTCCCAGAATAGGTTTTCCAAATATATAAAGCATTTTATATAATTGTTTTATTTTCTATGCATAATTAAGAATTTAAAAAAGACGTTTCTATTGAAACACCCTGTACAATGATACATATATTAATCGGTCATTGTTTTGTCCCTTAGATCCCTGTTTGTTAATTAACCCTTAACAGTTGGGCCCCTTGTCGCACATTTATCGGTCGGGGGGGAGGGGGTTCTTTTTGCAGGTCCCCTGATTGATAATGAATTTCCGACTACAAGTGATTCAAAGTCAATTTTTGCTTACTTCGCTCTTTTATTCAACAACCTTTGTTTTTAGGTCCTTTTTTACTTAAAGATTTCAAAAGGCTGTTATTTTCTTTTTTTTGAAGCTATAAATACAATTTTTTCAGAAAATGTTTATCTTTATGTAAATTTTATATTATAAATCTCAAAACATAAATTTTGGCGGCTGCAGCTGTACTTGGCAGCTGCCAGCCGCCGCAGTCGGTGGGTGGCGGGAAAACGGCGGCAGATCTTTAGGAAATTTTAATACGTTATGTAGACATACAAGAAAAGCTTAAATTTAAAATTTGAAGTCTCTAAGTCAAAAATTGCGGTCACAGGAGGCTTTGAAAGATTTCTAGAGACCTGGAGGATCAGGACCTTCAAGATCATTCCTGGGACCTAAAATTGACTTGAATACCTATATTTTACATAAGGGTTTATGATATTTTAGTAAGATAAAAGGCTTTGTTTAAGTCAGAAAAAATGTTTTGCTTTTTATCTGGATGAACCTGTTAGGTTTGCTGGCATGCAGTGCCCGCCAGGCTGGAGATATTCAAAAAATTCTAACTCTCAGTTATGTGTCATAGCCATAGTTAAGAAGTCACGCATTTATAGCCCTCTATCTTTCACACACAGAAAATATGATAGAAAAAAACGTTGGGGAGGAGGGGGGGGGGGGAAACGACCCCCTCCCCCTAACTGTTAATGGTTAATATACAGATAAACAGTAAACAAGAATCATAATTTTATTATAAATATAGATATTAGTTTATAAAAATTGATGTCAATCATGCCTACATTTATAATGGATTTATTATCACTAAACAAACTTGTAGCTGACTAAAATAAGGATTTCCCATCTACCCCTTTACACCATCCCCTCCCCTTCTACCGAAATGAATTCCAAGGCCCCAACAACCCCTAATTTGATACTTTGAACACTAAAATCGGACTACAATTGACATAGATACACTTTAAAGGGCCCAAAAAGCTAGTGATAGAGTAGCTGCGCTACTGAAAAATTTTCATACTACTCTGATAAGCTAAGAAATGCATTCATTCCCTGACCTCAAACATTCTAATTTGACATTTTGAACAAGAAATTTGGGCTCTTAATAATTAAATCCCCTTTTTGGCTGATATGCCCCAATGTGCATTGTCTTACTCTTTGATGACTCTGGCCGTTTCGAAGATTCGAGAAAATTGTATGTTTGTGCAGTTTTAAGGGGAGGCATGGTTTTATCCTAGAGGTGTGCACATGAATATGCTATTTGGGGGAAAGGGGGGGGGGTTGAAGTCATAAGAATAAGGGAAGGAGTCATTATCAATATATGAAATCTATAGAAATTTACATCAACTCCTAGCTTGTTTAAGAAGTAAGAAAAATATTTTTATTTTAGGGGGGAGTAAAATTTTTTCCAGGGTTGATTTTTGTTCGAAAAATGTGGAAAATAGCTATAAACCTTCTCCGAACAATCCGAGAAGCTTAACTAAGCAGGAAATCTATAGAAGTTTAGCGGTTAGCGAGATCTTTTGATACACACAAAAAAAGACATTATTACTTTTGTATGAGGATGATTACCTTATTTTTAAAACCATTTAAGAAATTGTATAATAACATTAAATGGAGGGATCTTAAGGGATAAGAAAATGACAATTAACTAAAAATCTATATTTATCCCTAATGGTGATACACAAAACTACCCTTTCTGTGGGTTACATTTAGCGGTTGAAACGTTTGGACACTCGACTTTATTAACCAAATAACCAATATGAGTCCCCAAACTTTTTAAACCAAGAAATAAGAAAATGTTATTATAAAACTCTAGGAACTATGCCCATGGTTCCCTTTCTTCCTGCATTAAACGTATTTCATCTTTCACTTTAAAATCTATTTGTATATACCCTCTAATTTTATATTATATTCGTACTTTCTTTTTAACAATGCAGTAAAGAAAAAAAAATGTTTCAATTTCCTTTAAATTAAATTTCTGTACACTTTTTTTTATCGCTTTCTTTTGTAATAAAAAAGTAAAAAAAAATGATTCTTTAACTCAAGAGCTTTTTCTCAAAGAAGGGCGGGTCCATCCGATAGGACTTTAAATTATACTGGTACCCAAAGTTTCAAAAGAACTTTCTCTCATCCACTGGCTTATAAACTTTGGGTACTAGTGTTTACTAACTTTTGATTGGATGGGTCAAACTAACAGAGTTCAAACTTTTCACCTGATTAATATGATTTCAGAGGTGACATATTTTAATAGTTATTTCTCGCATCGTATTATAAACGGCTTTCCGCGGATATAGAAAGTACAATTATGAGATTAAAACTATATTCGTAGAAAGCTGGATATAATACGATGCGAGACATAGTTTTTTCGTATGGATGAGAACCTGTTCCTATCCACCGGATTCGAATGAATACGAGAAATTATATTCTGGGATGAACATCAATATATCGTTCATTGTCTTATGCTTTAAAAAATATAAGTTTGACGAAATAAATTATCTTACGGGTTTAGAACAGGATAGACAATCCTAAAATGAAAGTAACAAAACGTTTGTCTGTCTGTCTGTTCTCCATTACACAAAAGATTCTCATAGGTCCAGGGAAGGTTTATAACTTTTATTTGGTACCTTACCACCCTTTCAAGAAAAAAAAAACGCAATTTCAATATTTAATAAGATTTTATTGTAAAAGAGTAGAAAAACGATGGATATACAATTATTCGGATCTTACACCAGATTATCATAAAGTGAAATTTGTAGCTGGCTAAAAAGATGATTCCCCCATCCTCCTCTTCCCCCTCTCCCCTACTAGCTGAACAAACTGACTAATAAATGATGCCCATGTTAGCAACTTAAATTAGAGAAAATAGCCATGCATATTCTACATCCATTTTAATAACATAAAAGGCAACAAAGAAATAAGTACAAATGAACGGACATATTTCAATGGCATAAAGAATAGACTTGCTACATAAAAATAAATTACTCGTTATCGTAAATAAGATTTTATTTCTTTTTTTTTACATTTTATTACGTACTTACATATTTAGGAAATTAAATATTTAAAATAGTTGGGACTACTAAACAATCTTGACTTCATGATTTTTTAATTTAGTTTTGCAGTCTCAACCTAATGATAATTTTTAACTGTTACAAAACTATTTTGATTTAGTTTTTAATCTAGTTTCGCAGTCTCAACTCAATGGTAATTTTTAACTGATGCTAAACTATTTTGATTTAGTTATTAATTTAGTTTCGCGGTCTCAAACTAATACTAATTTTTAACTGTTACAAAAATATTTTGATTTACCCATAAACCTTGAATTAGATGCAAGTTAGATTATGAGATGGATAATACATAGATATATAGATAATGATATACAGATAAATATAAATTAATAAAATGTTAAAAATAGTTATAGATAAACATAAAAAGAATAGATAAATTAGATCATTTGAAAAATAGATAAATGCTTACTATAATTTTATAAGAATTTTCCAATGTCTTACCTGAAATATTAAAATAAAAGTTTTTTGAATCCTTTTTCTATCTCTTTTTACTCTCCCTAAAATAGTAGGAAACCTTTCGCATATAATAGCTTCTCTTATAAAAATGAAATAAGATCAGAATAAGATCCATTACAAGGCTTAACTTAAAACTGGGGTATCTGAGATCTTATGTATACAGAGACGAAATGGCTGTGTATTAATATAAATGCCATTGCCTTCTCCCTCCTGAAATTCTATATATTACATACTAATTAGAAGCTGTCAATTATGTTTAACTCAATTGGTAAATATGAAGATTTTTATGTTCATTCAAAACAGACAATATTAGATATCATCCTTATACTAAAGTAACAGGATGTCTGTGTGTCTGTACCGAAGGATCTCGCTAACCGCTGAACCTATCGGGTTCTCCTTAACAGGGTAGAATCTCATGGGTCCCGGAAGGTTTATAATTGGGGGAGGGAAAAATTACAAAAAAATCGAAATTTTTTTAACATACAACAAAAGCATTTAAAGTGCCACTAGAGGCCTCTAGGAGCGTAGACGCTAGTATTATATAAAGCAGTAAGGTTATTTGTTTGTTGCTTACGAAATCCCTAACTACTGAAGTTATTGAGTTCTTCTTTTTAGGTAAGACATACAAAGATCCAGGGATGGTTTAGGCTATTTTATTTTAAGTAATAAGATGGTTTTATGTTTTCTTTAGTTCTTTACTACCTTTCCAAATATAGAACCTCTAGATGTTAAGATCTTTGTTACCACTGAGCCCATCAATTCCTTTAGAGGACTCTACATAGCTTAGAGAATGGTTTAGGCCATAAAAATTATAAATTTTAGTCTTCTGATAGTTTTAGGCTAATTTTGTAACTCCTCTCCCCTTCTTCCCTATGAAAACAGAGATCCTATAACCCCCTACAATATAGGACCAAATCAGTTCAGTGGTTATCTAGATCTTGACAAACAAACATAATATTTTATAAACGAGGGAGGATAAATTTGAACATTTTTCCTTGCGTTTTTTTTCATTTTATAGCTGTAATGCAAAAACGTCACAGGAATGAAATCCTAAGTATAATCAGATGAAAATTAACTTATTCGTCAAAATTTAATTACTTAAACTTCAACAAGAAAAATAATGTTAATAACTAGCTTAGCGATATCAAGTGACTTTAACTTAACATGTAACGCAATCGCCCAACGTTGGTGAGTGAATCATAGGTTCATAACTCGGTATGGGGAATGTCATGGCTCTAAACAGGCGCAACAATGCACGCACAGTTAGGTGCCTAGGGATAAAACCATAAAGATCTGGATATACAGCCACAAAGATAAAAAGGAGGTGTAAGTTACTTTAACGACGAACAGACAAATTCTATTTATTAGAATAGCTTCGCTACAAGCAAGGTCACAATGGCAAGGCCAGTAGAAGATTTTAGCATATAGGTTATTTTAGGTAGAATTTTAGGGATTTAAAGGATAAGACAATGGATGAAAAACTTATATATGTATCTCTCCAGAGTGGTGATAAGCAAAACTTATCTTTCTGTGGATTCAATTTATTGCTTAAAAAATTTGGACACAAATAGATTGGAACCTAAAAATCAACATTCAATTATCTTGTTTATCATCATTGGGAATTACACTAATTCATCGTCAATCGTCTGATTCCTTAAAATCCCTGATATAAAAAATAAAACAAATGCACAACTAAATTTTTATATCGCTTGGATTCGAATTTTTTTTTTTTAGAATTCTTTGAAACGGCCAAGTAGTCAGGAATCTAAAGGGAGAAGACAATGGCCGATGAATTGAGGTACATCCCCAATGATAATACACAAGTTATCGATTCTGTAGATTACAATTAGTGGTTAAAACGTTTGGACACTCAACTTAATGAAACAAGAAATCAAAATTCAATAAGGATCTTCAAATTTGTTAAGCAAACGATGAAAAAAACTTTATTTTAGGGACTAGTGTAATAAACATCCCAATGACCCCTCCCTCCCTGCCAGTAATAGTTAGATAGATACCCACAACCTAAAACAAGGAAGGAATTTAAAATACCAGAGGTGGATTCTTAAAAAAGCGATTAGTGGGGCAAAATTGTTTTCGTGAAAAATCCTCCAAAATCACATTTTTAATGTGTTTTTGGTGGATTTTTCACGAAAACCATTTTGCCCCACTAAGCGATTAGTGGGTCAATTTTTTTTAAGGATCCACCTCCGGAAAGTAAGGAAGGGTATGTACTATGTAAGTAGTAAGTTCCTTTCTTGTAATATTAAAATAAAACAATGGAGGGTAAGGGGTTAAATAAATTCGTGCCCCTACTTTCAATTGGGTCCTTGAATATCAGCCATTAGCGTCGGAGATATTAACACAGCCAAGTCACTACAAGATAGCAGAAAGCAGTTTTCTAGCAGACGAAAAAGATCTCCACCACTTGGTCCAGATAATTGTATGGGTTATACATCTATACTTATAGATTTATTCTTATAACAAAAGTTGTATAAACACGTTCACTCATTCGTTGACTTAATAACTTTGTGTTACTTTCATTAACTATAGTTTTAATACTTTTGACAAAGCCTAAATTGTGTTAAAATTGTGTCAAAAATGATCCATGTGACGTAATAAAAATGAGGGATTATCCATAACATATCTTTTTTAGGGTTTTTCTTTTCCACTTTTCTTCTCATCTTCCTCATTTTTAACGTCACATGGATCTTTTTTAACACAATTTTAACACAATTCGGGCTTGTCAAACTTTTCAACAAATAATATAATCATCCAAGGAGAAAATTTAGTTTATCATCATGAGGGATGTATACAAATTCATTGTTCATTGTCTTATTCTTAGGATCTCTGGAAAATGTAGGTATCCCTGAAAAATACAAACGTAATTATAACAAAACAGAAACTCAGAATCTTAACTTAATGTTTAAACTAATTTCAATAATTAGTCTAATAAAATACAAGAGGCTACGCCCGGCCCAAAAGTTCTACATTTTATGGCGATTTCTATTGGAAGGAGAATTATATCGGTTCACCGGTAAGCAAGAGCCTCTAGTACAGACAGACAGATACATAGATACATTTATCCTTTTACTTTTTTATACAGAACTATACTTGCAGCTAGGGATCCTAAATTAGAAAGGGGGAGAGAGTAAGCAAAAATAGGCTAAAGCCATCCCAATGCTTTGATCTATAAAAGAAATGGTTTGAAACTATTTCGGGACCTATTTGAAGCATCCCTAAAATCGAGAACTCAATCGGTTCAGTGGTTATTGGAATCTTATGGAACCGACAAAAAAACTAACAACAAAGAAGCGGCCAGGACTTCAGGGATCAGGGATCTAAAGGAATAAGTCAATCACCAATAAATTAATGTACATCCCCAATGATGATTACCCCTTCTATAGATTAAAACGTTAGAACACTCAACTTAATGAACCAACCAATCAAAAATCATTAGAGTCCCCAAAATCGTTAAGCCAACGAATTTAGAAAACTTTATAATAAAACTTTGTGGACTAGTGTAATAAATGGCAAATTGTCCCCTTTCTCTAAAAAGATAATATTTTTTTTCTAATTAAAACAAGGCTTTAGAGTTTCCCTTTACTTTAGTTAACTCATTTATTTGCATCTTATATAATGCCAATTTTATAATTGGATTGGCAGTTGGATAGATAGATACATACAGGATGGAGGCTAGAAGATACGATAGATAGATAGATGTTTAATAAATCAGAAAATAACAAGGTTGACAACATCCATAATTTAGCGAAGCACAAATCATAATGGATTGACAAGGAAGGACATAAGAATTAATAGAAGATATTAGAGGATGATAGAAATTACGAAATTTTCACGAAAACTATGTATTTGTCTTTTGTTGCATAACCTCAGGACTAGCACTCAAAGTAAATTGTATACTATACTGGATGATCTTTGGAAAATAGTATCTTCCCCTCAAAATAGCAACAATTTATCTATAATAGCAGCAGAGAAAATCAAAAACATTTGAAAATATCAAAAATAAAGCTACTTGTCCTTTCATCTAAGATTACTTCTTTCGCTCAAAGATATACATTTGGGAGGGAGGTGATATTGGACTGCAAATTACTCTGGTGACCTTAAGTTTAATAACCTTATAAACATTGGATATCTTTATCAGATTCCAAACTATTGGTGTACAAACTTTCATCAATAATTTTAATCAACAAAAGAAAATTTTGTTTATCATTATACGGATGAGAATCAATTCATCATCCATTGTCTTATTCCTGATTTGGTATCTAGTTTCCTGCCAATAAATCTAAATATCCCCACCAATTGCAAAGATAATTATTATCAAAAAAAGTAATATTCAAATATTAGAGTAAAACACTAGAGGGAGAAAGGGTTAAATAACTGTATCTTCCCATCGCAACCGCCTTGTGCAACCATTCTATTGGGTAATTTAAAATCAACCAATTATGTTCCTTATTTTAACACAGCCAAGTAGCAGAAAATAATTTAGCAGCAGACGAAAGAGGTCTTTGAAAAAGGAAGGGAGGTAGTTGTCTTTATATACCTCTATACTATAGATCTGTTATTTGAATAAAAAAATGTGTAGTTAATTTTTAAGTTGATCAGCATCACAATTTTTCTCACCCGATATTTTACAGCTATCAAAGACAGTATTTTACAAACATGAAAATTTGGAGATCTAAAGTGATAAGATAATAGCCGATAAATTAATATACATCCATAAAAATGAAAAAATACCCCTTCTTTAGATTATAATTAGCGGTTGAAACGTTAGGAAAATCAACTTAATGAACCAAAAAATCTAAATCAGAAGTCTTTAAAGTTGTTAAGCGAACGACTAAGAAAACGTTATTATAAAACTTTAGGTACTAGTGTAATAAACAGGCCAATGTCCCCTCCGTCCCTAATACCAGTCCCTGTCCTTGGTCAAATGTTGGCTCAACCTTGGGGTGCAAATTTGCAAAGACTTTTTAAAGCCAATAGATTTGTTGAAGAAATGATAAATCTATAAATAAAGATGTATAACCAAAACAACTAAATACCTTTTTCGTCTGTTAGCTAATTGATTTCTGGTTTTTTTTTGTAGCGACTTAACTGTGTTAATATTCCCGATGCTATTGACTGATATTCTAAGACCCAATTAAAAGTCGGCAAAGGTCCACGGTGTTTGGACATACAGTTAACCTCTTCCCCTCTATCTTGATTGCCTGGCCGACAAATGGTCGAAAGGATACTCAAAATTCATAAAAAAAATCTTCGCTTTAATGATTATTTGAAAATCACGCAACCTTACGTATTACTTCAATCTGGTTTTCGGTATAAGGCTAATTTGTCAAAAGGTACGAAAGCTTATATCAATGATTACTATAGAAATTGCTTGGAAGAAATACATCCCCCCACCCCCAAAGAAAAAAAACATAATTGTGGGTTGATGATGGTGAAAAGGGATAACCACACTATTTCTGGGGGAAAACCACTAATTTCATTAAAATACACCTTTTATATAAATCTATACAATTTTATATATACTTAAACAATGTGAGGTCAAACCTTTTGAAGGTAATGTCTGCCCTTTTTCAAAAAAACTTCGTGTTCTTTACATGATCCCAAACATATTTAAAGATCTATATATTTATTTTCAAAGTTTGAATAATCTTAGTCCAAAGATTTTTTCTAATAACCCATTTACTCAAATATCCTTATATTTATACAATACAGCCAATATTTCAAATTAGCTAAAGAAGAATAGATTTCACATATTAGGCAAGTTCTCAGGGTTCATGATAACGTTTTCTTATACGTTTGCATAACAACTTTAGGGACTTTTATTAAAGTTTAATTGGTTGGATCATTAAGTTCAGTGTCTAAATGCTTCAAATGCAATCTTGTAATCTACAAAAGTGATAATTTTGTGCATCATCATTTGGTATTCAAATGAATGGAGTTTTTTTTTTAAAGTATGGCCTTAGAACCGATTAATTTCCGATTCTTTAGAACCGGTTCTCTGTTAAAAAATTATAACAGACAATTTTTTTCTGATATTAATATAAAAATCATAATATTAATACCAGTTTTGTTACTCCATTCCTTTTGCCCCTCGGGGTTAAGAGAACTGGTTTTACACTTTTACTTTTCATTTTAATATCCTCTGAAAGCTGTCTATAATACGAGTGTATCTGTTGTTATGCAGTAACACCTTTAAAAATTACCCATTACAAATTCAGGGAAATTGGATCTCAATTCACTACCTAGTAGCTCATGGCCACAGTAAAAGTGTCTGACTATGACGTCAGAAAAAATTAACAATTAACCAATGAGAAGCCAGTATTCACAATGGTAAAATATATAGCGGCCTCATTGGTTAGTTGTTAATTTTTTCTGACGTCATAGTCAGACACTTTTACTGTTTTCTAGCTCATTTATAGCCAGGTCTCTGCACCCGCGTGTAAGCATCAGTGAAAGCGTCATTTTAAAACTTTAAATTTCAGCTAGATGTCTAATAAACCCAGACAACCCATCTTTTAGGAATTTAGGACACAAGCGGGTGCCGAGAGAGAGAGAGAGAGAGAGAGAGAGAGAGAGAGAGAGAGAGAGAGAGAGAGAGAGAGAGAGAGAGAGAGAGAGAAAGAGAAAGAGAGAGGGAGAATGAGGTTTTAAATTATAAATTGTTAGATAGATAGGATTTGATATTTTGCCCTACCCCTAAATAGTTATAAACCTTCCAAGGATCTATGAGAAGCTTTATTGTAAAAAAGGACCATATCAGTAAAGCAGTTAGTGACATCACTCAAAACATCTTGTTACTTGTGTATGATTGCAAAAAGATACACAGATGTTTAATTTGAAAAAAATTTTGAAGGTAAAGACGATATTCTATTTCTTTGAATATTTGTTAAAGAATTTTAATTTGATTTATTAAACCATGAATACATTCATCTTAATTATTACAGTCAAAAATTCCACAAAACGCTTCAACCCCCCCTCTCCTTTCTCACCTGTATTTTTATAAATTGAAAATAAAAAATAATTATTAGTTTAATCTATAATTAAATAACCTTTTAGATATTATTCAATTTATTTATATTTCTATTGATTTTTAGATATTATAAGGAACTGGCAAGGAGGGAGGGGACATTGGACTGTAAGTTTTCTCTCACATTTGTATGCTTAGAAAACTATGGGTGCTAATTTTTTAACCAACAATTTAAATCTAACGAAAATGTAATTTTGTTTTCAGTTTTTTTTATGTTCATGAAATTTATCGTTATTTTGTCTTATCCCTTAAGATCCCTGTGTACTTGTGTTTCCAAGTTAATATTTGTTTTTTATTTCCCCTCTGTTGCTAGGCTTGATATAATTTATTAATGATTATAATATTTTACTAGAGTTGGCTCAATATAACTATAACGCTATTGGCTAGTTTTCTATAAGTACATATCTATTTATCTATTTCTCAATAAATCAATTTTCCTCCCCCGCCATTACTATCTAAAAGAAAGAAGTAAATATTTATTAATTTGAATGTTTTTAAAAAGATTTTTTCAATTATATTTTTTTCACATTACCATCACCAAAGGATTAATATGATTAAAATTTTAGTTTTAATATTTTGACACAAAGGAAGTGTCGCCACAATCGAATTCTTTTAAAATACAGTTTAGATTTACTCTATTATGAACGTATATTTTTTATTTATGAAAAAAGGATTAAATACTTCAATGTAATTCAAATATCTGCATGAAGTGAAAAACTTAATTCATTCCATAAACAAATAGAATAAAGGTCTTATCGCTTTGGTCAATAAGAGTTTAATGAGGATTATTGGAGCACTATGAGTTTTAAACACTTTACCATTGGAAGACTCGAGCTCATTTATAGACGTTTATTTCCTATATAGATTTGTCATAAATCTTGATGCAATAAAGCAGGCTGTTTTGTAAATGTTAAAAATTGGAAGATTTCATTAAATAAAAGTAATCGCAAATATACTTAGTAAAAAAATAATATTTTGTTATAAAAATCGCGCAACCTTTTATTAAAAAAATAATTAGAATTATCAATTATGTCTACAAGTCTGTAAGATTGTATCCTACGATCCTTCACGACCTAATTAAATAAGAATCCTTATGAAAAATCAACAAAAATCTTTTTAGGTGCCCCTTAGCTTTGTCCTTATATTAAAGCAACAGGATCTGTGTCTTTCTGTCTGTCTGTGTATGCCCCTAGAAAAGAAATACCAATAGAAAAGTCCTACCAATGTAGGGTGCCGAAACTCTTTTCTTTTCTTTTTAAAACTTCAATTTAAAGTGGTGGAGTCGAAATCCCTCTAATTCCCCCAATTCCAGGGACTCTAGGCAGATGAACTTAATTTAGTTTCCGAAAGTGTGCGTAGCTTCCGCGTCCTATCTCAATATTTGCTACTAGCTAAAAAAGCTTCAAACTTAAAAAAAAATAAAAATTTGAAAAATTAAAATTTTTGAATGTATAATGTATAAATCGTTTATACATTAAATCGCTTTTCCATTTGACCGGAGTCGCTGAAAATAGGGTCTGCAATAATTGGGTTATCTGCTGTACACTTTAGGAAACTAGGGCTCGAATAGGAAATATATTTCAGCTGATCTCTAGGCAGCTTGTACCATCAATGAAATTGATTCTGAAAGAAATCACGAACCTATACTTGTTTTTCAGCTGTCGTTGGGGGGCAACACATCGTAAAATTGACGACCTCTCCATTTGCCCCCCAAAAATTATTTTAGATTTATTTCGCTTGTTGGTTATACCTTATTCCTGGCCTCTAGGGCCGTTAGTTCTAATCAAAGTAAACATGTCAAATTATTTATAATCTTTACAGGTTATCGGCGCTTGATCTTTCGATAAAGAAAGAGATAAAACAAGATAGGTCAATGACAGATAAACCTGATAATGAAGACATTGAACTACATTATCATGGCACCTAAAGTTGTTTCTCTCATTCACTGGTTTAAAACTTTGGGTTCTTTTATCAAAGCTTGATTGGTTGAATCAAGCTAGCAGTGTCAATAACTTGTAATTTTTATCTATAGAAGTATTAATTTTGGAATGTACATCAATTTATCATCTATTGTCTTATCCCTCTGATAAATAAATATTTGATTTATAGGATATCAGTTATATATTCTTTAATAAATTTATAGTCAAGGTGGGAGGACACAATAGACTGTAAATTAGGGTATAGTCGCATTTATGGCCACGCTCCTTAAGGGGCGTTTCTTCGTTTTTTTTTCACAATAGCTTTTCTCTATTTCTAGCCATTGCGGGGGGGCTCAAACCCACCGGGGCCAATTTCTTAACCCTGTGGGGCAATCACCTATCCCAATATAACCTAACCTATGAAAAGCCATTATACAAATACGACTATTCGTCGTTTTAAGGACTATTCCTGTAAATAATAATGGTACCACAAGTTTTATTATCATGCTCTCTTATTTAGTTGCATTATCCAGAAAAGGGGTAATTTTGTTCATTCTCACACGGGATGTAGATCAATTTATCATCCATTGTCTTTTCCCTGTTCTGTTATTTAGACAAAATTTTGTTATCTTTATTATTACAATTACATAATTTTATACTTTGTAGTATCGCAAACAGAGAGGGGACAATGGGCTGTTTATAACACTAGTCCCCAAAGTTTTAAAATAACGTTTACTTATTCATTGGCTTACAAACTTTGGAGACTTTAATAAATTTTAATTTATTGGCCCATTGAGTTGAGTGTTCAAATGTTTCAACCAATAATTCTAATCTACAAAAGGGGTAATTTGTTTTTCATCATAAGGGATGTACATAAATTTATCGGTCATTGTCTTATCCCTTTAGATCCCTGCTGTTAGCATCGCACGTGTAAAGTACACCAAAGGACTTCCTCATATTTTGATCTTATTATTTTGTTATTTTTCTACGCATTTTTTAGTTATTTTATCACAGAACTTACAGAAGTAGAACTAAATGCGGGTAGTTTGAAATTACTTAATGTTTTATCGAGTTAACATAGAACAATTACAAGTAGACATAAAGTTTGGTTGGGGACAATTTTTCTGTAGTCATTAGTATATTGACATTGCCCCTAGCTACTATTTTATCATTTCTGTGTCTTTCTATTGGAAAGATAGGGCAATATTTTACAATAGATATCCAAACCCTTGTGTAAGTAGTTTATAACAAACCATTCTTATTCTGCTTTGTAGCGTACATTAGGGTTTTCTTCTTGTGGCCATATCAAATATTATCTTGCTGTATCTGTCAATGCCCGAAGAAATTTGAAGGAGAAATTCAAAGGTCCTTTTTGTGAAAAGGTTTAAAATTAATAAAAAATATAAATAAGATTTACTCTTATATATAATTAATCAAATATGACTTCTAACTTATTTTCTCTGGAAGGTATTGACTGAGGGCATCAAAAATGCTACCTTACAAGTTTTTTTTTCTACGCCGGTATTTCATTCAAAACAAAATCATAGAATAATTTAGAACGCAAATCAAAGAATTGTTCATTTATATAAGCATATAAATCAGTCATTAATGCCTGGGTTGAGTGTGAAGCACACTCAACAAATTTTGACACCCCACTAATGATTTATAACTCCCTCTGTAAAAAAGATTAAGGTGAGTGAGCTTTATGGGGGTGCAATACAGACAACAATATGGTTGTTATTTTATTGTCAGAGTGGGTGTAGAAACACTCTCTTAAGTGTCCAAACCCTATAATAAAAACAACATACAGTAGATGTCCTTTGAAAAGTATATTCTCTTCCACATCCCCTTAGATTTCAAGTAGATGTGACTTTAAAAAACAAAAACATTGGCTGTTTTAGGGAGAATAGACCATTGTCAATGGTGATCTAGAGGATTGGACATAAAAATGGGTGTCTTGGTCCCCCTAAATTTTGAAAGGGGATGGCTACAGCCATATTCTGCATGACTGTTGTCTGAAAAGTATTGGCTTGAATCTCTACACAATTTATGATATGAGATTGTTGAAAGGTCTTGCAATCAATGGGTTGGTTTTCAACAGTATTTGAGTTAATGAAACAAGAAATAAAAAGGGTCGTCAAATAGATAGACAAAAGGAAGTGGACAAGTATAAACAGTTCTTAGCTATTGGGTAGCTACTCTACTAAGTTATGTGGGCAAAACAAAATTATTGGGCACTGTATAATTATGTATTTGTACAGGAAATTTGGCAAAACAATCTTTTGAATTCTTTAGATTTCTAGAGGCTTGGCTAATTTAACAAAAAAAAACATATTACAACAATCTTGATTATGTTTATGGACATAATTATATTATCCAATAAAAAATTATATTAAGGAATGAATATTTCAAAACAATTTTACTTATGAAAAAAATGTGGTTATAATATATAATTGTAACTAAAAAGTTTTGAAACTTTAAAAATCTTAAGCAATTTTATGAGATAAAAGTTATTACATATTGCTTTATTTATCATTGCTCCACATTTGTTTTATTTCAATTGGATAAAAACCAGTTCTGAAAATATTCATAATAACGTTTAATAATGAATAATATAAAAATATATTCTTAAACACAATATATATTTGTTACATAAACGAAGGTGATTTCTAACTCCATGTGTGGGGCATTAACCCTTGCATATGCTTGTTTGAGGTTCAGATGCAAGCTGAGGGAAAGCACCTAAATTTAAAAAAGATTTTGATAGCCTTTTCTATTTTAAGTCTAAAAAATTAAATGATACAGAGAAAAAATAAATTTAATTGTTTATTGGAAAATCCAAACCTTTAAAATCCTTTTAAAATACATAAATATGCATTGCTTGACAGCTTCTAAATAGAGGCAGACAGTCAGACAGAAGCGTAATACATAGAAAGATAGATACTACGCCGCAATGGAAAATTTGTATGGGGGCTTGGCCGGCCACAGACTTGCTTTCTACTCTAAACTAGTCCTTGCGAAGAAACGTGATTATACAATAACAAGCATTAAAACTAAAATAAGAGCACAGCTATGAACTATTATTTATTTTTTTTAAATCGAAGCTTTTCTATAATTAGGGTCGGTCCGTCCGTCCGTAATGGATAGCTTTTTTCGTTAATTTAGGCATGTTAAAATTGCCTATTGGATTAAAATTTTGCATGGTTATTCCTTTAATAGTAAGGTACGATTTAGAAAGCGTAGCAACTCTATAATCATCACCAAAATGTCCGTACGTCCATTATAAACATGTTGATTTTTTTACATTTTTTAACAACAAATTTTTATGTGATCTAATCATCCGATTGATCCGATTTTTGGTATATTGATTCTTGGGACAACAAAGTAAAATGTAATAAGCAAAGCCACTCTATAATCAAGTCCTAAAACTGTAAGTATGTCCATAAACATTATCCTGAACCAAGCAGTTTTTCAACAAATTTACCTACAATTTTACTTTGACTTTGACATTTATATTATGATTATACAGTTCTGACACTATACAAGTGTTAATGTCTGTTTGTCCTACCGTTTCAGTGCTTCGCTTTTATGGGTGTCGTCATCCTTGTTTTTTTTATATTTACTGATTAGTTTTTTTTAGGGGTTGGTTTATCATATTGATGGTAAAACCCTAAAAAATATTCTCGTGAACACCTTTAAGTTAGAGAGAAAGGGGACAATGGGCTGTTTATTACAATATTCCCCAAAGTTATATAATAATGTTTTCTTATTCGTTTGCTTTTGTGATTTTGTGTATCAAGATTTTGGAGGTATATTGTACATCAATTTATCGGCCATTGTCTTATCCCTTTAGATCCCTGCTTTAAAGTTTACAAATAGCTTACAGTCAGAAAGTAAGAAAGGTAGATGGTTCGAATCTCTAACTCAAAATAAATTTTTGAAACTTTGCTTCTCCTCCTAAAATATGAATATTGATAATAATATGAAACACATGCAGAAGCAACAAGCAAAAGATTAGGCAATCAAAGTGTGTGTACTGGTAATGATACTTTTTAAGTGGTTATTTCAATCTTTTTTTTGTAATCATAACTTTTTTATATATTAAAATTGACTTATCTAAAATTGGGAAAAAAGTACATCTATTTATATTTTAAAAAATTTAAATATTTTAACATAAAATATCTAAAAATATTTTATGTTTTACCAAATATTATAATTCTATGAAATAAATTCTTGTAAAAACTGGAGTCGATGTACCTATTGACTTAAAGTTTAATCTTTTAATCGATTTGGAAAATATTAAATTTTAACATTCTGATTTTAGAGCTACGCTTTTTATAAATGTTGTCATCCTTGTTTACATATATCTTATGAAACATAATAATATATTCAAGATTTTTCCAGAAATTCCTATTTATCATATATCAATTGTTATAAGATATATTATATTTTTATTTTAGAGATGTACTAGTACTTTTGCGAAATAACTTGATTCTAGTAGTGCAGCTTTTTTATTCATTCTTATGTACGAGTACGACAACGTCTAAAGTTAGTGGTAATGCTAGTAATGGTATTGCTATGTTTATCACCTGTTCAATGGCAAAGATACTCTACAATTTACTTTGTCAGTCTGTCCGTTTGTTCGTTAGTCCATCAGTATGATTAATACTCTCCATCTACCTCACTCTGTCTCTACGTCACTACAGATACATACACATAAGTATACCCAACTGATAAATATTTTTAAGCAACGTCATAAGGAAACTCTTTATAAAACTCCCAAAAAATTGAATTTGAGGGTGCCGTAGGCCCCCAAAATAAGATTTTTGAATTTTTAACCCCCCTCCAAAATTGAAAAGCTTGGACGTCTTAACCTATATGATATAAAGAACCCCCCCCACCCCCCAATGTGTTGGACGCCGTTGATCATACATAGTGATGTATTGATAATAACTGTTTGCTTTTATAAAACAAAGCCTAAATATACGTATTTAATTTTAAATTTACAATAATTTTTTAAGTTTTTGTACAGTTAGGGAGTTGAATCCATTTTTATAGAAGCAGAAATATAATCTATGATTATGGTTTGGACCCTCTAAAACTGTAATCTACCTTTCCACTTTCCCCTCTCTTGGTGAAGATATCTTCAACGCCGATACGATTTTTGAAATGTAAGATTCTACTTTCCCTTCTCTTGGTGAAGATATCTTCAACGCCGATACGATTTTTGAAATGTAAGATTCCACTTTCCCCTCTCTTGGTGAAGATATCTTCAACGCCGATACGATTTTTGAAATTTAAGATTCCACTTTTGCCTCTCTTGGTGAAGATATCTTCAACAAGAGAGACAAAAGTGGAATCTTATATTTCAAAAATCGTATCGGCGTTGAAGATATCTTCACCAAGAGAGGGGAAAGTGGAAGGGTAGATTACAGTTTTAGAGGGTCCAAACCATAATCATAGATTATGTTTCTGCTTTTATAAAAATGGATTCAACTCCCTAACTGTTGTATTTTGTGCTTTTTGTGAAAGGAAACTATTTTGCTTTATTTGAATAACTGCGTATTTTTTTCAACAAAAAAAACTATTTTACCTTCAGGGGGTTTCAGCTAAAACAGGAACCTTGCGAGAAAGTGTTGACTTTTTTTAAAGGAAAATTACTGAACAAAATGCGTAGAAAAAAATCCTTTGAAAACTGCGTACAGTTTAGGGAGAAAGTGGACATTAGACTTTAAATAATACTGGTACCCAAACTTTTAAAACCAAGATATCTTGTTTGTTTATTTAAAAACCTTGGCCACTTTTATCAAATCTGGATTACGTGGTAAAATGTGTCAAAACTTTTTCACCAATAGTCATGAAAGGATAATTTCAGGCATTTTAATTGGGTTCCATTGTCTTATCCCTTAAGATCACTGGTAAAGGTCGAATTCTTGTCTTTTTAGAGATCAAATATGCAAGGAATTTTCAATAGTACAGATTTCTAAGAATTTACCTCTTTCTTTCTTTATGTTTATCTATCTATCTATTTATCTACCTGTCTATCTATATATCTATCTATCTATCTATATATCTATCTATCTATCTATCTATCTATCTATCTACCTATCTATCTTTCTATCTATCTATCTATCTATCTATCTATCTACCTATCTATCTTTCTATCTATCTATCTATCTATCTATCTGTCTATCTGTCTATCTGTCTATCTATCTATCTGTCTATCTGTCTATCTGTCTATCTGTCTATCTGTCTGTCTGTCTCTCTGTTTGTCTGTCCAATTGTATATCGTTTTATTGTTCAATTGTGTAAGGGTTTAGCTATCTATTTACAAATCAATATTTCTATGTATTTTTTCTCCTATAAGGCGAATGTTTTCTAATTGCCCGTCCGTCAATAAAGAGCAGGTCTTATTATTTATCTAGGCATGCTAGAATTGTCCTACCGATTTCAAACTTAGGGAAAGTAGTAACTCTATAATCGTGATAAAAAGTCCCTATGTACTTTTGAAACATGTAGTATTTTACTCTTTTTGGAAAAAAAAATAATTATCTTGTGTGATTCCATTTATCTGATTTTTTAAATTGTGATTCCTATGATAAAAATGTTATAAGCTAAGCATATTTGTAATGCTATGATAGTTATCTAATCTATCGCATTGTATTACACTTTGGTACTAGTGTGATAAACAGCCCAATTTTTCGATCTTTTTTTTTAGGGCGTATCCTAAAAACCTAAAAGTTAATTTCTAGATGAAACCAAATAAATCTGGTGTTTAAATCTGTAGTCAGAAGAATTATCTTTCCCTGAGAAATATTATGTTTTTGCTATCTTAAAATCAGGACTCGGTAGTTGCACGTCAGCCGCCTGTAAGCCTTAGTGAAAACCCCCCATTAAAAGTTAAAATCAGCTGAAAGTCTAAACATGACCAAAATATGGCCATCTCTCTTTTTCAAAAAAAATCAAAGCATATAAACGGGTTTAACATTTACGCTTTGTTGCGGCTTCAGATCCCAGCTTAATCCACCCCTCCCATCCACAGATTAGATAAGATAAGATTTATTTTCCTAAGGTTTCTTCCTGAAAAAGATTTCATTTTAATATATTAAGGTTTCTTTCTGAAACAGAATGCATGTTATTACTATAGTATTAATCACAGAATTATAGGTTGATAAGTTTCAGGATTGTAAGTTTTATCAGTTTTTTAAATATACAATTAAGTTTTAGAATATGTACCAGCTCAGGGCTGTATTGAACTTACGCCTGCTTCCGTTCACATACTTTTTAAATATTTTGATTACATGATAACTATAATAGTTGAGCGCTGATATAAATATGTAAATAATTGTATAGATGTGTTAGCATATGCAGGGAGGGAGGGGGGCATTTGGCTGTTTATCACACTAGTCCTTAAAGTATTTTTGTGTATCATCATTGGGATTGTACATCAATTTAACAACTATCGTATCCGTTTAGATCCATGAGAAAAATTCATTTACTATACAATGTACTACGTTATTTGTTGGTCTGTATGTATTTTCTTCTGAGTCTTAAGATCTCGGTAACCACAGAACCGATTAGGATTTACCTGCTGGTTACATGGCGGGTTTAATCAAAATACCCCCCCCCCCCATCACATCTATAAAAAAATTTGAAGAATTCCTTTGCATACAAGATTGAAGCCACTAATATCCGTACATAGAAGTAACAAGGTCTCTGTATGTGTGTTTGTTAGTACCGAAGGATCTCGCTAACAGCTGGACCGTTATGGTTTTCCTTCTAGCAAAGCTTCTCATAAGCATAGGAAGAGTTTATAACTATTTTGGGGGAGGGTACCTAGACAAAAATAACCCCTCAAAAATTTGTTTTAATTTTTTCTTTATGACTAAATTTAAAAGTGTCAGGTACATTTCCTCAACCCTTTCCTCTGGGTGCCCCTTAATGTCAACTAGGGGCGTAACCGTTGGTATCAAATAAAATATCATCATATTTAAATATAGAAAAAAAACTTAAGAGCTCTAAGATTATTCACGTACGTATTTGATATAGATTCCAATAATATACATTTTTTACTAACCACGAAATATTCCAATCTTACATTTAAAAATAAGATTATACCATTTAAGGAAAACTGACTTATATTTCTAAAATCAATTTGGATCATGGAAAGAAAATGAAGAAGCATGTTTCGTCGTATTTTTATAGTAGCTTTTGATATGTTATTTTAGGTTAAGTAAAAATTAATGATTGCCCCGCAGAATTAGATCCCACCGCCCAGGGGCTAGAAATAGGATAAAAGCTACTGATGATACCCGCTACTTCGTTTTCTTTCCATGATCCAACAAGTGTATATACATGTGAATATCAAAACTGCTTCAAGGCGATACTAGCCTAAGTTCCTAGATTTTTTCTTAGTGGGGTGGTGGTACCCTCCTCCGAAAAATGATATAAAATACTCTATAATATTCCCCCCTCTCCCCTTCTTTAATTCAAATCAATGATGTGTCTACTAGATATTTAAAATATTAACTATTCTAAACCCTAAACGTATCGTATTTCGAGAAAATTTGGAAGGGAATTTAGAGATATGAAAATATTGAAATTGGGGAATATTAATTTACGTGTGCAAGAATTCTATTTCAAAAATAGGATATTTATTCCCCTCTCCCTTCGTTCAAAAATACATCCCTATTTCTATTTTTCTAAATATTCAAATTTCTTAATATTTATTTACGAAGTACTTCGTAAATAAATAGAAGATTTTGAAAAATAATAAATTTTTACGTTTTATATTTCTATTTCGAAATAAATCACGCAATCTTAAATTAAGTATGTTCGTTAAACAATTCCGAAATAAAATTTACTAGATATATTAGACTTTTAGGTTCTTTCTATGAAATTAATGTGATGACATAATTTCCTTACTCCAAAAAGTCTACCTGTTAAGAATACGACATTTTAGACGTCTTACTTTTTTCATTGCTTTTTTTACAGGGTAAAATAAAAATTCTTCCTAATATTAAAAAAGGATAATTTTGCATTACGTAAAAAAAGTATATAACGATAATGAAATATATTAAAGTTAACTTATAATAGTTTGTAATTGTATTTGTAACAATATATTTATAGATTCCCTGTTATTTGATATCATCCGTTTCCGGTGTATGCTGTTATATCAGGGATAAATATATACACAAAAATTCCTCCAACAAATTTTTATTATTTACCGTGGTCAAAACATATTAAAAAATCTTATTTTAAAAAATGTAAATATAACGAAATAAATTATATTGAAGTTTCTAATTACCCATGTACATTTCTACCTCGTGCACCTCGTGCACACACACATAGTTCTTCAGTCCTTATTTGAATTTCAGAGTGTATTGACACGTCATACTACGCGTTAGTTAGATACAAAGAAAAGTGAAAAATAATAAAAAATTTAATATTCAATGTGAAAACTTCAAATGGAATTATATTAATACAATAAAATAAAGTGATAAATATTATTTGCATAGTTATAAAAAAAAGAAGAAAGAAACAAAGTCAAGTGTCAACACAAGAAGATCTAATTCTGTACTGTCGTCCGAAAAAAATTATTGTAGTCTATTGTTTTGTGTGAATGTCATAAGAGTACATACACGTCAAAATAATAGGCTATGTTTTCTATTTCGGAAGGCAGTACACATAATCATTTACTGTATATTAAGGTAAGGATTTTGTAATAATTTGTAAATATAAAGTGAAAAGTCTGTTCGTTATAACTTAATTATTCTTATTTTGCCTTTTGGTAATTTCAATTTTAAACGCACAGATTTTATACTGTGAATAATTCGGCAAGCTCCATACTTTGTTTTTAATTATGTTTATTTTTTATTTTTTTATATCGTTCCAAAATTACAAAGTATCGGGTGTGTTTTATCGATAAGTCTTAGTCTTACCTAAAAATATTGAATCCCTGTGTTCGAAAAGAATTTCCGTGCATTTTTTTACGTCGTTCAGAACGGCTCGGCTCCACATTAGTTAAAAGTGAGTTTTTACAGTAATAATATGATTTAACGGTCTATTTCCTTAAATTAAACTTAAAAACCATATGTTACCAAATATACACACATCCGCAGCCGTATTTCTAGATTCGGCTCCGCGTTTTTTTGCGTTGAAACTCGTTTTTAAATGTACGCTCATATTAAACCTGATTATCAAGCTGTTTTTAAACAAATTTACTTACAATTTTGCTTTGACTCTTATATATTCGCATTCTGATAATTCAGTTCTGACATTAATGTCCGTATTTTTTTTACATTTTAACAACAAATTTTTATGTGACCTAATTATCCGATTGGTCTGATTTTTGGTTTACTGATGTTTGAATGTACAATAATATAAGCGAAGCGGCAAGTACGCATTTTTATTTTTTTCCATCACCCTTTAATTGAAATTCAAATTTATTTTTGGATATTTAGTATTTACTTTCATTTGATGTCCAACTTATTTACTCTAGAACCTCGAGCAAGAGACCATCCACGCATAAAGACACAAGACAAGTATGATTTGAGTAATGTTTTTGGCTTCGCTACTTATTGATTATTCATCCTTGTTAAATTAAATAACAATACTGCAAAAAAAATAAATATATCAATAAACAGTTTTTTGGGTTTTATTACAACATTTATTTTATAATGGTAATGATACAGATATTTAAAAAACACAAAATTATTTCATTAAATTATTTGTTTTACTTTTACTTCTACTTTATTTCTTTCCAACATAATTAATATGATAAACATATTTACAAAAATTATTTCACTTTTCCAGTTCCTTGGTTGCTGTCTTCTTGGTAACTTTTACCTGTCTATCCCAAAATGCTTGGGACTTCTTGGGGACTAGCTTGTTCATCTTCAAGAACATGATGGCGTGGATGGTGTCTTTCTCTAGGTTATAGCGCCTCGATGAGTAAACTAATTTGAGGTGTGAGAAAATTCTCTCACACCTCGCATTAGAAACAGGTAAGTTGTTGAAGTTGGTCATCAAACTGACAAGTCCAGGTGGATAACATATCTGCTCTGCAACATGTTCATACCTGGCAGTAAGCATCCTGTGGCTTGCGGTCATTGCTCCTTGTTTGTACAGTTTCTGGCGTTCTTCAACATCGAAATCCTTGGACTTAGATTTTTTGACTTTCGCAATTTCCTCCTTTATCTTAGCGACTTCACGTTGGTAACCGTATGTCAAGGCATGCAACTTGGATTCTTCTATATTATTCCAATCCTTCAGCCCAGCTTTCAGGTGTTTCTTCATGACGTCCAGGGGATCCTTCTGTTTGTCACGTTGTTCTTTCTTTTTCTTCTTGGCTGCTGCTTGAGCCTGAATTTCTTTGAACTCTTGTTGTTTGTTCCATAACATCTTTTGGATGGGTGTCATCATGCCTGTAATACATAAATATAATTAATAAAAATGATAATTGAATTATTTAACTAATGTTATTATTATTATCTATTTTAATTAATATTGTATATCTTTACCTGTGGGAGGTGCAGTTTCTGGAGATTCGTACTCGTCAGCTTCGGAATCCTCATTGTCGGCATCCGCATTAGCACTACGCAGGTCGGCCTCTTCATCTGCCTTTTCTTCAGGACTTAGGTTGGCTCTCAGTGAGATTCGGTGTAGCCGTTCACCCAACAACCTACAATTTTTGGGTGCTTGTTGTAAGATTGTTTTTGCTTCATCCTGTGTCACCGTAAAGCTTTGTGTGCCACTCGCAATCATTTCCAAATGACTGCGTGACAGGGGGTGTAGGTAGAGACAGACTTGCCAGCCTGCATTAGTACGGACAATCTTGTTAACTCTCAGGTGAAGGAACTTGAATACACGTCTAGCGAATAAGTTGCCAGGCATACTTGTCCGTAGGGTAAAGAACACCGTATCCAGCATGGTGAACATCTGGACGATTGTGGCCTCATGGGCTTGTGCGGGAATTGTCAGCATGGTATCCACACACTCCAACACTTGCAGGACTTCTCTGAGGGCAAGAACCTGGTCAGGTGTTGGCCACAGATTGTCAAACTTCTTGTTGACTAAAATAAAAATTAAAAATTAAAAATTAATTCTATTGATATATACAGTTCTAATTTTTAATTAAGGGAACGAGAGAAGAAATAATTTATTTAGTTTAAATTTTAATAAACTTCTATTTGTTACCTTTCTCTTTTGTTTAATTAAGGGACAGAGAGAAATTTAAGTTGGTAATTTTGTTAGTTTTAAATTGTTGTTTAAATTATAATTAACTTTTTTGGGTTTACCTTTCTGATCCTGCACGGATTTTTTCACCTTCTGAAGTAGTTGTTTGTTGTCAAACAACTCTAAGAACCGCTTTATCATGTTCATTCTGGAGCTCCATCTCGTCTCCACGTATCTGGTAAGCATACGTTGTCCACTCTCTACCAAAATGCGACGCAGCTTCTTGTTATTCATAATTTTACTGACCAGCTTTGCCAGGTTAATTATGGTTCTGTTGTACCCCTTCCCTTTCTAAAAAAATATAATATTTGTTAATTTTCACGTTTTTGTATAATTTATTATTTAACTTTTTAAGTTACTGTATAAGTTATTTAGTTGGTTCTATTAATCATTTAATTAATTTACTTACAACTTTGGCAGCCTGCTTCAACGCCAACTCCACTTGGTGGTTGAGGCAAACGCCTCCCACTATTAGTCCACATTTTTGCTCATCACATATCATTGTTTTCTGGATGTTCTCTTCCATTAGTTTCCCGAAATTTGTGATTGCTGAAAAGAAATAATTTAATAAATTAATATAATTTAGTTAAATGCATTTCGTGAAACTACCCCTGTAAATCATTAAATGTAATTCATTGAATTTTTTGGGAATGAATTTAATTTAACTTTACTTACCCTCTCTTTGTTGTGGATCTTTGATGGCGATGGACCTGTAGAAAATCGCACTTGATATGCCGCCATCGCCTTGTCTTGTTCCTGCCAGGGTTTCTTCACCTCCATCCTGACCCTCACCTTCGGCTTCTACAACACCATCCTCAACCTCATCTAAATCTTCTATAACCATATCCAACGGGATTTCATCTTCACTATCAGCCTCAGGTGTGTCTTCCTTATCACTATCATCATCATCATCACTGACGTCCTCATCTTCATCCTCATGGTTCATGTAACTTGTATACTCTGTGGGGGTTTTCCCGTGCTCTTCATTGAGTATCTTGACGGACTAAAGAATGAAAAATAAATTAATGATTTACTTTCTAATGGTATTGTTTTAGAATATTAATTCTCGTATTCATTCAAATATTCATCTAAAAAAACTGGTTTTATCTTACAATTGTACATTTTACATCCGCGGAAAGCCATTTAAAATACGATGCGAGAAAAAACTATTAAATAGTTATGATTTTATAATTATAATTTATAATTTTTCATTACCTTTACACAGTTGGCAGCCGAGTCGGATGTGGAGCTGAGAAGTTGATAATGCTCAAGCCCAAACCTTTTCAACAGTTGTTCGAAATATTCGTAGATGCTGCGGCCGGAAGCATCGGGTTTAGGCATCTAAACATAAGTAATTAATCAAATTATCATTTAGGTATTTGTGGTCATTCTAAATTTCTAAGAATTAATTTTAAACTTATACCTGTTCACAGGCGAGCAACAATTCTTTGGGACCTTCTGCATCGGTATAGTTTGCAGTTACTGAAAAATTAGTAATTCTTTTATATTATTCATAATAGTTTACTTTACTTTATTTAATTCAGGTTATGTAGCTGCTGCAGTTGTAATTGCATTAATAAATAATAATAGTTTATTTATTTTATTTAGGTTACCTGCAATGAAGTCGGTGTGGTGAACATTGCCGAAGTCGAAGGAAAGGTGCAAACCTGCGGAAACAAAGATAATATTGATTATAATTATTTGTTATTTAAAATAATTAAATATTAACATTTTTTCCGCAGGTGTGCACCTTTCCTTCGATTTCGGCAATGTACACACCCGCGGAAGTAAAGATAATTTAAATTAATTATTTGTTATTTCTTTCAGATTTTGAAATTATTTAGTAATGTTTTAGTTTATAAATTATAATACTTAATAGTTAATAGTTATTAATACCTTTATTTTCTAAAATCTTCTTGAAGGATTCCATGTAATACTTGTGCTGCCCCTGCAGCCAGTTATGAAGCTGTTTGCTGGTGGGTGCATCCTGCTTCTTGCCTTTCTCAAGTAAACCGACCTGCTTGGCGATGAGATGGTCAAAGGCATTGGCATCCTTATCCTTAAAGCGAATTTTTTAAAGTTAGTATGTTTTTCAACCTATTTTTAAAAAATACACTATTCTAACTGACATGAAGATATATTTCGATTTTAGCAATCATTTTCAATTCATTTTGTTTAAAAAAATATAGGTATGAGACATTAGATAACAGCAAATATGATCAAAAATATTAAACATACATTTACCTTAAAGCGAAGGAAACTTTCATTATTAACCAGTTTTCCTGTTATGTGGCGCAGCGCTTCTAGGGCAGTGGTGTATATTTTGACTTCATGGATAACTTCAGCATCTGCCTGGGCCTGTTGAAACTTCCTCTGAAAGCTGGCCAGGTTCACTCCCTTCCTATACTCTCGGTAAACATCTCTGTGGTCATTGATCCAGTGATGGCGAAACCTCCTAAACAGGTAAGCAATTAATATTATTTTTTTTAGCAAAGCTACTCTATAATTCACCTTGTCCGTCAGTATATATTTTTAATCAATGTTTATGAATACTTAATACCAGTGTTCTGGAGCCGGAGCCGGGAGCCGGGAGCAGCAACATTTTTTGTGGAGCCGGATCCGGAGCCGTATTTTTTGTTAAAAACGGCTCCGGCTCCGGACTAGGTAAAAATGATTTTTTAAAGTAATATTATAATTTGGCAACGGTCTATTTCCATATAATAAACTGAAAAACTATTGTTACTTAACAAATAGACACACATCCTTCTACTTTTATATAGCTTTAATCAAATAAAAGCAAAATATTTTATATTATTTATCTTATTTTATCAAATTCAATAATGAAAAAAAATTGATATATTAATTTTAAGGTAGGAGCCGGAGCCGGAGCTGGAGCCGGAGCCGGGAGCCGTATTTCCAAATACGGCTCCCCGGAGCCGGAGCCGCATCAAAATTATACGGCTCCGGCACGTTGCGTTAATACATCATGTTATTTTATGTCAACTTAATATTATTACCTAAGAAGGTTAGTTTCTTGCAGTATAAATTTCTCTGTTGCTTTTGGATCTGTGGGGTATTCTTTCACGTGGTATGTGCCATCCCAGGTATTGAAGTGACAGTATTTGCACCCCCGCCCCCACGGGGTCTTATGCTTACCCTTTCCAGGGTAGTTGGGGATCATGTAAGCATGATCTTCAAGCACTTTAACCAAGTAGACATAAACCTGAAGTAATTTTAATTTTATTAAACATTTTATTTAATAATCTCACACCTGTAACTCTTTTTTTAGTTGTGTTCCTTTCTTGACTTTTAGTTTTGGTTTCAAAAAGTGTCACTTTTGCCCCCCCCCCCCCCCTCTACATTTTATTATTATTTTTAGTATTTATGTTTGTACCTTATCACCATTACTATATGTTATCCTCTTCCCATCAAGGCGGTCATAGAGCGAGTGTGTGTCACCTTGTACTGTACCCACGCAGTCTAGGTAATCAATAGAACAGTTAATTTAATATATAGGTAAAGTAAAACAAACTAGTATTCTAGAAATTTATGTATTTACGGTTGAGATTGTATGGTTATTAATTATAAATATAATATAATGTATTTTATTTAAGTACAGACAAATAGACATCCTGTCAATTAAATTTTTAATGTTACTACCTATGTTATTGATATTAATTATACTAATTTAAGCTTACCTTTGATGAACATATGTTCCGAACTGTCACTGTTCATCTTGGGTTTATTCTTGGATCCTGCTTTACGGCCACCTCTCCCTTTTGGCTTTTCTCCAGCTGGGGATGACTGTGCTGAAGAAGGTGTGTCTCCAGCTGGTGTTGTAGGTGTGGCTGCGGCTTTAGGTGTGGCTGTTGTACTTGTAGGTGATGGAGACGGCGGCGGCGTTACGTTGAGTGGGCGCATTGGTGATGTATCTGGTGTTGTTTGTGAAGCTGGTTGTGGGCTTGCTGGTTTTGACCTTAAAATAATTAATTAATTAATTAATATTATTTTTCCCTTGCCCTCTGGACAAAATATAAAAATTATTTGGCTACTTGTTTTTTTTACCTCGATTGGGGAGAAGGTTTGGGGGGTGAAGTTGGTTTTTCAGGTTCTGGGCTTGCAGGTTTTGACCTTAAAAAAATAGCCTATTATTTTAATTATTAATTAATATTATTTTTCCCTTGCCCTCTGGACAAAATATAAAAATTATTTGGCTACTTGTTTTTTTTACCTCGATTGGGGAGAAGGTTTGGGGGGTGAAGTTGGTTTTTCAGGTTCTGGGCTTGCAGGTTTTGACCTTAAAAAAATAGCCTATTATTTTAATTATTAATTAATATTATTTTTCCCTTGCCCTCTGGACAAAATATAAAAATTATTTGGCTACTTGTTTTTTTTACCTCGATTGGGGAGAAGGTTTGGGGGGTGAAGTTGTTTTTTCAGGTTCTGGGCTTGCAGGTTTTGACCTTAAAAAAATAGCCTATTATTTTAATTATTAATTAATATTATTTTTCCCTTGCCCTCTGGACAAAATAAAAAAAAAAAATTATTTGGCTACTTGTTTTTTTTACCTCGATTGGGGAGAAGACTCTTTTCTTCTTTTCTTGACCCTTGGAGGTGAACACAACTTTGTTATTATGCGCTTCCGTTGTGGATCAGCTATTTTTGACGCCACTGGAGTGCAACTGAAATTAAATAAATAAATAAATAAAGCATTTCAATTTTCTCTGGTTCTTTTTAGAACCCACCAAATTTACCAAATTTGGGATTATATTCTAAAAAAAAATGGCCTCTCTTGGTGTGTAGAGCACCGAGAGTTGCTGAACATGGAAGGAATTCGCCCCGGAGGATGGATTACTCAATGCGACCCAACCTAACCTGACCAAAAGTAAGTAAGGATATTTTTTTAACATTTACCTACCCTAAGATAAAAAGTTACTGTAAAAATACAAAGGAACCCACTACTTTTCATAATCCCCTTTATTATAATTTTATTAGGGGTATAAATATAAAATGAAAATATTATTATTACCTAATGGTATTAGGGTATAAATATAAAATGAAAATATTATTATTACCTAATGCTATCAATGGGGGTTATTTTTTTTGTGGGGGTCCCCAACCCCTCCTTTTCCTCCAACATTTCCGACCCTGGAGTGCAACTGAAAATTAAATAAATAAATAACATTTACCTACCCTAAGATAAAAAGTTACTGTAAAAATACAAAGGAACCCACTACTTTTCATAATCCCATTTATTATAATTTCATTAGGGGTATGCATTTGAGCTTAATAGTAAATAAAAAGTAAAAATACGACGAAACCCACTAATTTTATAAGGGGTAGTTTCACGAAATGCATTTGAGCTTAATAAATAAAAAGTTACTGTAAAAATCCCATTTCTATAATTTTTTTAGCATGGGTAGATGCACTTCGTGAAACTACCCCTTTTAGTTTTTTTATAACATTATTAAATATAAAATGAAAATATTATTATTACCTAATGTTATCAATGGGGGTTATTTTTTTTTTGGGGGACCCCAAACCCTCCTTTTCCTCCAACATATCAAGTTCAACCTCATCCAAAAAATCGGATATGCTTGCATCGTCGATCCTACGTTCACGTAAACTACGCGTAACTGAAGAGTCAGGCATAGCTTGGACAACCTCACTGTCAATATTAATAACATCCGAAACATCGGACATGTTGTCATCATCGTCACCTATAACTTTATTAGAGTCAGGCTCAGCCATTCTCTAACGATGTTGTAACTGAACTAAAACTAAAATAAAAAGATTAATATTAATTATGACTTTATGACTTTAAGCCTAAGGTGGTGAAAATGGCCAGGTTACCGCTTACATTGGATGATTGGGGGAAGAAAAGGGTTAACAACTTAACAGTAACTCCACCCATAATTTTATTTTTTGGAATAGTAAGGGATAAAATAAACACACATAAAAGAAAGTGTGGGGGGGGGGGGGGTATAATCCGTATCCAATTACTACGAAGTACGAGGGAAATCATGGGATGTGTTGGAAAATATTTATATGACATGTAAGACTAAGAATTCTCCTAATTTCCCCTTGAGGAGGGGGGAGGATTTGATGCTTAATCTGCAGAAGGGGTAATTTAACACTTAATTTACCCTCCGTAAAAGATTAAAGATTAAAAGATTAAAGATTATTTGAAACCTGCCCCACCCCCCTTTTTCAACACTTCTTATTTGAATATAATTATATGTAATCTTTTTTTCTCCACCCATCATAACGTAATGGTTAGGAGGAGGGGGGGGGGGGGGAACCAACAAGAGTTAATTTGGATTTAATACGATGAAATTTTAGTATATAAATTAGCCGTTAGAGGCTGAATATTTCAAATTGTTTTTCAATTTATACTTAAGTTTCATCATTCATTGGTAAGAAAAGTTAAAAATTATATTTCAAGTTTTAGAAACCTATTTTTAAGAAAAGTTACATTTGAGATGAATAGAATTAAAAAAGTATTCGGTAATGTAGACAAACAAAATTGCTTCATAGTTACATATTGGAAGTTACATAACATTCAAGGATTTTCATCTTTATTGTCAGCTTGCTGTCACTTTATGAAGGCTTTTTGGCCAATTATAGAATAGATTGATGATAATGATATGATGAATATCTGTATCATTTCATATCTTTTAAAAACAAAGTTTTATACCAACGTTTTCTTTTTGGTTTGCTCAACAATTTTGGGGACTTGGGGAATTTTGGGACTTGGTTGCTTCATTAAGTTGAGTGTAAAAACGTTTCAACTATTAATTGTTATTTACAAAAGGGGTAATTTTGTGCATCATCATTGGGAGTGTACATCAATTTATCGGCCATTATAATATAAGGTTATAATTTATAAAGGTGTCATATATATAAACCTTTCTTAAAAGTTAAAAAAACTCTCTCCCGTCACCCAGCATTAGTGGAAAATTTTTATAAAGGAAAATTTAAATAAATAAAGGGATTATTCTTTGTATTTTTTTTTGGGGGGGGGGTTATAATAATGTCATATATATATTATGGAAAATTTTTATAAAGGAAAATTTAAATAAATAAAGGGATTATTCTTTGTATTTTTTTTTGGGGGGGGGGGGTTATATTCAAAATCTTCAACCCTTTCTTTTCATATAGCAACCCTTCTTAAATAGGGGAGGGGGGGGAGACTAGTGTAAAATAAACAGCCCATTGCCCTTCCCTTTTTTTTTGGGGGGGGGGACTATAAAGGTGTTACTTACATGTAAAACCCTTTTCCCCCACCCATATATGTTTGATGATATTGACCTCTAGGCTCTAAATGCGGATGCCACTTATTTTAAAGGGTATGTAAAGATAAAATTTTTTCATGCTATTAGACTATTAGTATTAACAAATTAAAAATCTTAACATTTTCTAAATAATAAATATCGAAGATTGATTTTACGGCATTAGGTTGGTTTATTCGAAGATTGATTTTACGGCATTAGGTTGGTTTATAAAGATAATTTACATTTTACATTTTACAAATTTGTAATTTAAAGTTAAATTGTAGGTTGGCGACGAACGAGAGATGGGCCAGCCAACTTCAAGTTACTTGGATACTAAGGGGAGAAGAAACGGCGGCGCAACCGCCGAAAACTGCCGAGAAAAGGCAAAATAAATTTCAGCGGCTTATCGGAAGGTAATGATGAAATTACATTTTTGCATACAACCCCTTTATTTTAATGGCTTTCTCTACCTTTTGAACGCCTTTCTCTTTCTTTTAAATGCGTAATTATTTTTTATATACGCATAAAATAAACTTATAAAGTTAATTATTTTTTAATATTTGATTTTGCAGTGTTTTTATACTTATATTGTGAACGTTTTGAAATTGAATTGAAATTGAATTATATCTGCATTTGCATTATGAAAAATACTAATTATTATTATTTATTACCTTAATAATTTATTTCAGTATAAATATCCGAATAATGAAATCTAGACCCAGCACGAAACGAAGGAGCCTGCGAATACTTGAACGACGTCAACGACTTGACCCAGGTATAATATATATTGAATTCTATTTATTTTTAGTTATTCCAAGTGTAATATAATGAATAAATAATCTTTATACTAAAGGATCTCGCTAACCGATGAACCGATCGGGTTCTCCTTTTTACCTTTTAATTTACCTTTTTAAAAGCGAAGCTTTTCTATAATTATGGTCGGTCCGTCCGATTTAGAAAGCGTAGCAACTCTATAATCATTACCAGAATGTCCGTACGTCCATTTTAAACATGTTGATTTTTCGTCCGAGATAGTTAGCTTTTATTCGTTAATTTTAGGCATGTTAGAATTGTCCTATCGATTTCAAACTTTGCATGATGTAGTTACGTACGATTTAGAAAGCGAAGCAACTCTATAATCATTACCAGAATGTCCGTAAATCCCTTTTAAACATGTTGATTTTTCTACTTTTATAACAACAAAATTTTATGTGATCTAATTATCCGTTTGATCTGGTTTTTGGTATATTGATTCCTTGGACAACAAAGAATAATATTATAAGCGAAGCAAGCAACTCTATAATTAAGTCCTAGAAATGTAAGTATAACCATAAACATTATCGGTTATCCTGTATGAAGCAGTTTTCCAATAAATTTACTTACAATTTTGCTTCGACTCTTATACTTTATATTTAAATTATTCACTTCAGACACTATACAAGTGTTAATGTCCGTTTGTCCTACCGTTTCAGTGCTTTGCTTTTATGGATGTTGTCATCGTTGTTTTAAGTATAGCTACTCTTTAGTTTAATTATATTACTGTAAAGTTTAAACTTTTTTAAAGTTAAACTGTCCGTTTGTATAAACTATAGGACTAAGTTAATAAATTTATTTAGTGTATAAGATTTAATTCATTAAGGTGTGGCTGTTGTAATACTTTAACACTCCTGCGTTTGTCCACTCCGACGTTTGGGACTCCTGCGTTTGTCCACTCCGACGTTTGGGACTCCTGCGTTTGTCCACTCCGACGTTTGGGACTTTGAAATAATAAATAAGATTTAATTTATTAAGGTGTGGCAGCTGTTCCTCCTGTTGCTGTTGATGATGGCCATGGACGAGATGATCGGGTTGTTCAACCAAGAGGACAAGGTATTATATATAATCATATTTTTATTATTACCTATTCCAAGTCTTATATATCTTGTACATATTAACCTAACCTAACCTGTACAGAAATACTTAAAATTAATATTTTAATTTAACACTCCTGCGTTTGTCCACTCCGACGTTTGGGACTCCTGCGTTTGTCCAGTCCCCTTACTTTGAAATAATAAATAAGATTTAATTCATTAAGGTGTGGCTGCCGCTGTTCCTGTTGAACCCCAGCCTGATGGGCATCGTCGAGGCCATGGACGCCGTAATGTTCCAAGAGGACAAGGTATTATATATAATTGGGACTCCTGCGTTTGTCCAGTAACCTTACTTTGAAATAATAAATTCACCTTTTGGAATGAATTTAATCTGATTGCGTTGAGATATTTTATGATTTTGAAAAATTAACCATTTAAATTAATAGTAAATATCATACAGAATTGCTTACATGATTATTATAAAACAAGGATGAAAACATGCATAAAAGAGAAGCTCCAAAAAAATGCGTCAAAAAATCTAAGCTGGATCTTTAATTAAAATGTATTTTTTTTGGCTCTTTAATTAAAATGTATTTTTTTTGGCTTTTATGGAACTAATTGTAATCTACAGAAGGGAAAATCACTGGGGATGTACATCGATCTATCGACCACCCTCCTGAGAGATTTTAATTTTAATTTTGATTTAATTTATTAAGGTCATGCTCAACAGGTTGTCCAGCAGATGGGGAACAATAACAATGTTGGTGTTGCTCCGGGCCCGGCTCCCCATCAAGCACCACAGCCCCCGCCCCCCCCTCAACAACAGCCGGACCCCCCTCAACAGCCCCCCCCACAACAACCAGACCCCATTCCAAACCCCCCCCAACAGCCCCCCCAACAGCCCCCCCCACAGCAAGAACCTCGTCGTGAGCGTGTCGTACCGGCTATTTTTAATTTAACAATAGGTGCGCACGCCACAGTCAATATCAACAATAATCAATTTGAATTCTATTTAAATTAATATTTATAATTTTGTAATATTATTTCATAATAGAATTCAAATTGATTATTGTTAATTTTGTAATATATATTATTATTGATTTTATTGTTAATTAATTTTCGTAAATTTGCAGATTTTTTAAAGGGGTAGTTTCACGAAATGCATTTAAACTTAATTTAGTGAACCGCATATTTTATCCTGGTTAAATGGTTAAACTACATTTATATGGCATATATTTGAAAAAATTTCAATTTTCTACCACATAGTTTTTAAAATGTCAAGACTTGAAAATCGTCTTTTTAAATTGCATATATCACAAAAAAGACAATTTTCAGGTCTTGATATTTTAAAAACTACGTGGTAGAAAATTGAATTCATTTCAAATATATGCCATATAAATGTAGTTTACCCATTTAACCAGGATAAAATATGCGGTTCACTAAATTAAGTTTAAATGCATTTCGTGAAACTACCCCTTTAGTGAACCGCATATTTTATCCTGGTTAAATGGTTAAACTACATTTATATGGCATATATTTGAAAAAATTTCAATTTTCTACCACATAGTTTTTAAAATGTCAAGACTTGAAAATCGTCTTTTTAAATTGCATATATCACAAAAAAGACAATTTTCAGGTCTTGATATTTTAAAAACTACGTGGTAGAAAATTGAATTCATTTCAAATATATGCCATATAAATGTAGTTTACCCATTTAACCAGGATAAAATATGCGGTTCACTAAATTAAGTTCAAATGCATTTCGTGAAACTACCCCTTTTCTTTAGTTTTAATTTTTTCATTTTCATTTAATTTTTTTTTCAATTTCATTGTTTCATTTTCATTTTTTAGTAGCAAATCTACTTTATATTTCTAAATGTAAATATGTCTGTCTGTCTGTCTGTCTGTCTGTTTTTTTTTCGTTTTTCAATTTCATTGTTTCATTTTCATTTTGTATTTCATTCATTTCATATTCATATTCGTGATATTGTAAAAATAAATGTGATAAGAAACTCGAAATAATACACTTTTTTATTCATTCTTATGGTCGGTCCGTCCGATTTAGAAAGCGTAGCAACTCTATAATCATTACCAGAATGTCCGTACGTCCATTTTAAACATGTTGATTTTTCGTCCGAGATAGTTAGCTTTTATTCGTTAACGATGCAAGAAATAGCTATTGATAATTTTAAATACGTGGAACGCTTACCTAACCTACCTAAGTATATCAAATAACTATATCAAACATCTCTCTTCCTTGGATACAAACGGCTGCGCCCCTAGCATTTAGAGGCTCTATATTCGAAGGGATATGAAAGGGCAGAAAAATAGCCTAAAACCATCTAAGGACCTATACGAAGCTGTACTGTAAAGGAGAACCATATAGGTTCAGTGGTTAGCGAGATCCTTAGCTACAGACAAACAGAGCTTACTTCTTTATAAGTTTACTAGCGGCTACGCCCCTAGAGGCCTCTAGTGGCACTTTAAATGTTTTTGTTTGTTAAAGTTAATACTATAGCTATTGATAATTTTAAATTTATGTCTTCAAAGTTAAAATAAGTACACAAATAATCACGGCAGAAACATAAGTATTTCGTAAACATATATTAATTAACGACCTAACTAAACTTTAACTATATCAAATAACTATATCAAACGTCTCTCTAGCCTAAAACCATCTAAGGACCTATACGAAGCTGTACTGTAAAGGAGAACCATATAGGTTCAGTGGTTAGCGAGATCCTTAGCTACAGACAAACAGAGCTTACTTCTTCAATTATAATTCAAATTATAGAGCAGCATCGCAATTACAAATTAAATTAAATAAAAATAAGAAAATTATTTTTCATAGTTTTATTATTATAGCATATATATGTCAAGTTATTTATGTGGAATCTAACTAAATATTCACAGGAATACGATCTCAACTCAACGCAACATCAATGATCAATCGATAATGATCACAGACTCATCAGAGTCATCACCTTCACCTTCGCTCGCGCCACCTTCGTGTTCCAGAACTTCCAGGATGGCGTCAATATCGTCATCATCGGAAGATGGATTTACATCGCCGGAGATATCGGGATATTCGTCTTCATCTGATGATAGATCTACTGTGCCATCTAAATTAATCGCACGGTCATAGACAGCTAACGACTGGATAACGTCGTCACGGTAACCGTTGCATTTGGCTTCAAGTTGCTGCAGAACAAGTTCATTTTCTTCGCGTGTACGCTGAGAAGATGGAAGGGCTTGGTGAAGGAATTGGTATATACCAATTCCTTCACTAAATAGTCTGAGCGCCTCCATATTACGAACACTCTGAAACCCCGACCTGTAAAGCAGGTTACATATATCTTTAAAATATCTGTGTAGGACCTGATAATGGGCGTACCATCCAGGCATCAGGTCGGGGTATAAAGCCGGTTCTGGATCTGTGCAGGTAAGAGTACGGGGGAAGTAAGGAACCAAGTCATCCATCATCACCGGCTTGCGCCTGCGCCCAACTCTGACTCTCTGTCCTTGTTCCGCCATAACGATAGCAAAAATAAAACAAATGTTCAAATGTTGTCACTTCAAAGGTCTGTAAGCAAATGAAATTTCAAGGAATCATTACCCCCTACAAATTTTTCTTTGTTGTTGGTTTCCAAGAAATTATTAAGATTTATAATATTCTAGATATCTTCAAATATGAAGTGTTGGGAATGGGATGTGTGAAATATTTTTAACAAGGATGACAATATCCATTAAAGCAAAACATTAACATAAATGCATAAGTATAATCAAAATTATAAGTAAGTATTCTGTCTATAAATTATATAAATACTAACATACTGACGTCTATAACCAACACAAATTATAGAAAAGCTTCGCTAATTCCTAGTATTTTGAATTTTCCATATGTTTTGTTTTGTTATTTCTTGGGGGGGGGGGGGAACATTTAAATAAATGCATAAGTATAATTATAAGTAAGTATTCTGTCTATAAATTATATAAAATAGTAATACTAACTGACGTCTATAACCAACACAAATTATAGAAAAGCTTCGCTAATTCCTATTTTCCATATGTTTTGAATTGTTAACTTATTTCTTGGGGGGGGGGGGAGGGGTCAATATTTGTATCGTAAGTTGTAACGGTCAACCTTCAAATAGGGGAGGGGTGAGACTACACTAGTATAATAAATTATAATCTTACCCACTCCCCAAGTTAAAAATTAATCGTGACCCCCCCCCCCCCCTCATATATATAAACATAGTGAAAATGAAATTATAAGAATCCTTGTTACTCTATAATTAAGGTATGTCCATACGTCCCTCCGTCCGAGTCTTTTTACGGAAATACACTATATTGTTATATATAGAAAAAGATTGTTATAAATGTTTTATCACGTATTTTACAATTTTTTTGTCCATTTTCACCGCTCATTATGAATATGGGCGGAGTGGTAATGCGCGCTCCCCCCCCCCCCAAAAAAAAGGGGGAAAAACATAAATATTAGGAGGGGATAGGACAGTGGACAATAATAATAATCTATATTCTATCTTTATATATTTAGAGGTGTAATTTGTAAAAATCTCAAAATTTTTAACATTTTCTCCATGTAACCCCCTAAAATTGGGGTTGGTGTTGTATGTAATAAATATTAGGAGGTAATAGGATATCTGTTTAGCTCCCCCCCCCCCCCCAAAAAAAAAGGGGGAAAAACATAAATATTAGGAGGGGATAGGACAGTTGACAATAATAATAATCAAAATGCTGAACTGATAAGAAATAAACAATTTTAAGTTTAGGCAAATTTAGGATTATGTAATTGTAAATTCAATTGTTTAAGTTTTAACGTTTTTCTATTAGCTTAATGCTTCAAAAGACAACCATACATTGTTCCAAATGGTCTATTTATTATTCATAATTTTAGAGCTTCGCTACTTATGTATGTTTTATTAGGTAGACATGTAAGAATTCTGCTAATTTCCCCTTTGAGGAGGGGGGGAGGATTTGATGCTTAATCTTTCATGTCCCACGGTCCACGGATAAAAAACAAATATATAATATCGTAACCAACCTGGTAATGGTATGGTAATAATTGGGATGGGGGGGGGGGGAGAAACAAGATTAAATTTGGATTTAATACGATGAAATTATAGTAAATAAATTAGCCGTTAGAGGGTAAATATTTCAAATTGTTCTTAAATTTATACTTTCATCATTCATTGGTAAGAAAAGTTAAAAATTATATTTCAAGTTTTAGAAACCTATTTTTAAGAAAAGTTACATTTGAGACGAATTGATTTCACAAAGTATTCGGTAATGTAGAAAACAAACAAAATTGCTTCAAAGTTACATATTGAAAGTTGGAATATAGATATCTTCAGTGATACTATATTCTCTTTATAACACTTTATGAAGGCTTTTTGGCCAATTATATTATAGATTGATGATAATATCTGATAATATCATTTCATATGTTTTAAGTTTTAAAAACATTCTTTCGCAAGGAAGGGAAATTTAAATTTTTTAAAAAGGGTCAACTAAATAACATGACACGGATATGAAGCAAAATTGTAAGTGAATTAGTTGGAAGACTCTAATTGCAATAAAACCTACTCTTTTTGAATAAAACAAATATACAAAGTTTTTACTTTTTAATTCGTTCGTTCTTTAAGACAGATAGCTATTTCTTTCATAGTTAAACGGCTCCTCGGGGCTAAAAAAACTGGTTTTAATAATCAAACGATTGTACATTTCTGTTCTGTCTATATATCATAGTTATCATTGAAAACCAAAGAATAAAATAATAGGATGTCTGTTAATCTCCACGGATAAAAAACAAATGAAAAAAATTATATTTGATTTGCAATAAAAACTACTCTTTTTCTGTTCTGTCTACTCTATATATGTCATAGTTATCATTGAAAACCAAAAAATAAAATAATAGGATGTCTGTTAATATCTCTCTACCAAGGATCTCAAATTGAAATCTGAATCTCGTTTTTATGGTAAATAAAATTAACATATCTTCGCTTAATCGCTGTACAATATTTTTTTTTTTTGGGGGGGGGGCGGGGAGGAAAAATTTATGTCACCTGATTAAGGAAGGGAAACTGGAAGGGTCAACTTAACTGAACTCACATGAGAAATATGAGATCTTCATACAGAACAATAATTTTCTATAATTAGGGTCAGTTTGTCCGTCGACTATTTGTCGACTATTCTGAACTATTTAAGTGTTATTATCCGTTTGTTATACAGTTTCAGAAATCGTTTTAATCTTACAGAACAATAGCTTTTTTATAATTAGGGCTGGTCAATCTCCGTAAGAAAGCGGATAACTTTTTTCATTTCTGGTAATGTAGGCATTTGCTTCCTGTATCCGTTTGTCATAAAGTTTCAGTACTAGTTTTTATGGATGTTTTAATCCTTGTTAATATTCCCCAATATACAAGGTATATTGATAAAAGCGTTTTTTTTTTTTTGGGGGGGGGAACATTTATGACCGCATAAAGCTAAGGGTCAACTCATGATACAGGAAATATGAGACCTTAGAGAACAAGGACAAAACGTTACAATTTACAAAACTAACTCCAATCCAAATAAAATAAAAATATTTATTTTCATTTTATTTAAGTCAACATAGTTTATTTATTTATTTAGATTATTTATTTCATTAAAGTAAAAAAAGTTATGATTATTGTTTTGTTAGTATGTTAGGTTAAATAATAAATTAGTACATATTACTTGAGTTAGAATGATTAATACATTATTTAATGGTTATTGGTGGTTTATTTTTTAACTTTTCTTTCACTTTATGATATTAGCAAGTTTGATATATGGTTGAGTTGAAATGTAGAAGACAGTAAGCAGGGTGGAGGGTTGGAGAATGTAGGGTGTTGGAACTTTGGAAGGTGGATTATTATAGAGTAGATACGCTGAAAGCCTGAAACAAAAAATCTTAAGTCTTAACAGCTATGTGAGGGAGAGGGGGGGGGTGGTAATTTATCTATCCTTTACAACCCTCTCACATACTCACACGACAATACAAATACACATAATAAATACTAGGATATGACAATGAAAGAAAAATCGAGATTTTTGGAATAAAGAAAGGGGAGAATAAATTATTTAAAAGTCTTATCTATTATACAAATTTTATATCTAAGTTTTCATATTTATTGAATTGTTTACAAGTAAAACTGATATGGTTCTGATATCGCAAAAACCAATCAACCAATATTATTTTTTTATAATTCATTCTAAAAAAATAAAAAAAACTCTTCAATATTTAATTTTTAAAGTTTTCATATTTATTGAATTGTTTAAAAGTAAAACTGATATGGTTCTGAGTTCTGATATTGCAAAAACCAATCAACCAATATTATTTTTTTTATAATTCATTCTATAAAAATAAAAAACTCATCAATATTTAATTTTTAAAAAAAATTGTATAAAAAGTAAAAAAAAACACTGAGAAAATATTAGGTGTAGAGGTTTCGTGTTCTTTCTAGACAGCCATATTGGCTATTTTTCCAAATTTTGACGGAACGAAAAAATTTATTGGCAAATATCAGTAAATATTAACTTTCAGGATCGTAAAAATTTAGAAAAGATTTTAATATTTATGTTTCATGTCCAAATTCAACCCTTTCCCTAATTATTATAAACGACTTTGGACAGTTCGAAAATAGGGGGAATATTAAAGAAATATTGACCCGTGAGTTTCAAATTTCCATCGTCAAAGATATATTGAATAGATTTCAAGTAGACATATGTCTGATTCAAATGATATAAAAAAAAATATAAAATAGTAATATGTTTTAGTAATAAAGAATCAATCAACGTAAAGGCATACAGAAATATTAATATTAAAGTGTAGAAAGTAAAGAGAATGCATTGGCCAAAAAAACAGCTATAGCAATTCACAGGTACAACAATCGTGCAATCAAAATTTTAGTAGAATGTTATAAAAGTACTTAACTTCTAGTTTTAAGAATATTGAGATTTTAAAAACGTGATTTACGAAAGACTTAAATTTAAAACACTGCACTGTAAAAATAAATCATAGACAAACATTTTGAAAAACAAACCTTTTAAAAATATTTATTAGTAGGGATATTTTGGATAAGTATTTCAAGTATTTTTTTCTGATCTTCAGTGCTCCTTCAAATACAGGGCCACTAGATAATGGGCGCAGCCGCTAGTTTCAATTTAAAAGAAAAAAAAATTATTTATAACATTACCAATAAAAATCCTCAAAAAAACTACTGCTTTTTAATAAGTTATTCTCCGATGTTCTGATATATTATTTGAGATGGCTAGCCCCCCCCCCCCTCCCCTCCCATCGCCCATATTCATGTTTATTACGAATATTGCCTAGCCCTCAAGTCAGTCAAATCTAAAAATAAATTCTTATATAAAGATTATTTTTTTACTCTTTGACAACTATTTTTGTTTTTCTCTCTCTTATACTTTTTATCTTTAATGGTGTCAATATAAAAACAATAAAAATATAATTATGTTTTTTAGAAAAAGTTAGGAATCTTATGTGAAAAGACATTAAAGTAGTGGAATAGGGGGGGGGGGGGGGGGGGGTGTTAAATATCTGTATGTGTCCCCACCCTGTAGACCCTGTGCCAAATTTGAATTGGGTCTTTGGTTATCAGACAAGAGCGTCAGAAATAATAACGCAGCCAAGTCACTTATAAGTAATTAGATATCAGACGAAAAAGGGCCCCACCACGGGATCCAGGTAGATATAATGATTTATATCTATACTTAAATATTGGTGCTTGCTTACATGTGAAGACCGGAGCACCGAAAACCCCCCCCCCCCCCCGCTTAGTTCTGACAAAAATCAAAAATAAGGGGGGGGTAGTTTTTTAACCCCCCGCTTAGTTTTGACAAAAATCAAAAATAAGGGGGGGGTAGTTTTTAACCCCCCCCTTAATTTTGAAGAAAATCAAAAATAAGGGGGGGGTAGTTTTTTCACTGTACAACACTCTAGAAAGTTGAGTGAGGTAAATCAAGTAAATCCAGTATACCAGAAAAATTAAAACCTTTTACTGGCCAAAGTCAATAAATAAGGAAATTATGCCCCAAAACATGAATATCCCTGTAATAAGGTTTCCCCTCTGGTATACTGGATTTTCTTGATTTACCTCACTCAACTTTCTGGCGTGTTGTACAGTGAAAAAACTACCCCCCCCTTATTTTTGATTTTCTTCAAAATTAAGGGGGGGGTTAAGTCTTTGCCTTGCTGAGCCCTTTTCCTCCTTGCCTTTTCCAGACATTAAAAAACTACCCCCCCCTTATTTTTGATTTTTGTCAAAACTAAGCGGGGGGGGGGGGGGGGTTTCGGTGCTCCAGTCTACCACATGTAAGCAAGTACCTAAATATTTATTGATTAGACAATGAAATTTGAAATACACCCTTTATAATGATAAAGAAAAATGAGCCCTTTTGACGATTAAGATAATGTATTGAAAAGTTTGGACAATCGAGGTTTGTAAAACCCAATCATGTTTTAAGAAAAGTTGCCAAAGCTTTTAAATGTTAGAAGAGGGGGGGGGGGGGGGGTTGAATGTTTACCTTATATAACTTAACCTAACCTAATTGAGTTAATTTATGTTTTTTTTTCTAATAGAAAATATGAAATGTAATGTTCCTAATCAAAGAAATTGATGGTTGTTTTCTGATATTTAAATGTAATAAATATTTTTTGTATTTCCGTTTGATTCATTTTTTGTGGTTTTATTTAAATACTAGTGCAAATACACAAATCTAGCCAAGCCCGCAAAAATAGGAAATTTCTTGTAGGTTTACATAAACACCATAGTGCATATATATTCAGGCATCTAAAGGGATAAGACAATGGCCGATAAATTAATGTACATACCCAATGATAATACACAAAATTACCCCTAGTTTAAATTATAACTAGTGGTTGAAAAGTTGAGACTCTCAACATATTGAAGCAACCAACCAAAATATAACAAAAGTCCTTAAAGTTGTTAAGCCAACGAAAAAGAAAACGTTATTACAAAACTTTGGGGACTAGTGAAATAAACAGCCCAGTGTCTCCTTCCTGCCTAATATAATCTTGACTAACAACTCTGGCCAGGCCTACAAAAATATGTTCATGCTGATAGGTTTATATGCACACTTGTACATATAAACCCATTATTACAATAGTCCCCAAAGTTTTATAATAGTGTTTTCGTATTCGTTGGCTCAACAACTTTAGGGACTTTTATTGAATTTTTATTGGTTTGTTCAGAAAGTTGAGTGTCCAAACGTTTCAACCACTAAATGTAATCTATAGAAGGGGTAATTTTATGTATCATCATTGGTGGGAGTATGTCAATTTTTCAGCTATTGTCTTATCCCTTTAGATCCCTATAAAAACTAGACTAACTACTCTGGCCAGGCCCACAAAAATGGGAAATTTCCAAAATCCCAAAGACATTGATAAGAACTGAGAAGATAAAAAAGAAATAATGGGTAATAAATATTTGAATTTGTTATTGTCAATAAATCACTGAAAATGACACAATCTAGATTTAAAATATGGCAATTAAACGGATGAAAGGGATATTATCCTACAGTCTACATTAAAAAACGTCAATGTCGATGATAAGTCAGCCCTGATACCTTTATTTTATGTCGACAAAATGCTAAAATTTTGCTAATTAAATTGCTTCTATATAGATTCAAGTGAAACAATAGAGGGGGAAAGGGCTAAATAATCCTATGTCCCCACCAGTGGACCCTGTGCTGACTTTCAATTGGGTCTTTGAATATCAGCCAATAGCGTCGTAAATATTAACACAGCCAGGTCACTAAGAGCAGAAAGCAATTTGCTAACAGACGATAAAGGTCCCCAACATTGGATCCAGGTAATTGTCTGGGTTATTTATCTATACCTACTTAATACATGTATTCTTTATATTTGAATTTTTGTTTGTACTGTTTTCTATCAAAAAGTATTTGATAATAATTATCCTATTTCTGTGGCCTAGTTCAAGCCCCCAGAAATTGTTATCATTACGGAAAAGTGAAAATATTGCGTCGCATATTTGTAGGCAGTGGGGTTACTCTTTAATCCACTTGGTCTGTCTGTCTGTACGTCATTGATGCAACATTCTATATAAAAAAAAATTGGTGTTATATCTGCAATATAAGTTTTGAATCAACCAATCAAAGTTTGAAATTTTTGAGCCAATTAACAAGTTAACACGTTTATAAAACTTTGGGTATCAGTGTAATTTAGAAAGCAATGTGCCCTCCCTCCGTGACTGAATGTACATTAATACTGTATATAATCTAAAATATGAAAAGAAATAAACATATAACTAGTTATTATTTTTATATTGCGTATGTTATTGATTTGGACAACATCTCAAGTTTTTAAAAAGTCAAGAATTTATAATTTATGTACAGATAACAGAAACTAGGCCTAATTTAAAAGCAAGGTTCTTTGGCAAAGGGATTTTTGGTTAGCCTATAATACCCATAATTTTGTTTTTGAGCACGTTTCTAACGAGGATTGAATAACCTATTATTATCATTTAACCTAAAAATTTTCTCTGAATAAATAACAAAATTATAAGCCATCGGTTCAGTCATTCATGAGATATTACTTGATTGACTTAAATTTTTAACCCTAAACGGTTGAGGGAGGGGAGGGACATTACACACAATTGAAGGTATAAATAGTTTTGAATATCTACATACATCCTGGCGGTCACAGGATGCCAGCAAACCCAATCCATGTATTGTAACATTACATTTTCAGAAAAATTAAAATTTTCTGAAAAAATAGTTTATCCTCCTTCAAAACTAAGAATTACAGCCGTTTACTATTTTGCAAAAGCAAAAAAGGACCCAAATACAAAGGTTGCCAACAAAGGAAGGAAAGAAAAGGTTTAATTTGACATAGATAGCAACTCCAAATAGCAAACCATGTATAATTATCTTAACCGTGGAGCTTAAGCTAACCCTAGTGGCTATATGGCTCATAAATCAATTAAGGAAATCATTAAAAAGAAATATAAAAAAAATGTTGTTCAAACGTTTTGGAGATCTTTAAAAAACCAACAGAGGCATACGTTTCAATAATAATTTTTTTTTTCATTGCACTGAAACGTTTCAACTTTCCGCTATTAAATTTTTCTAACAAATGAACAATCCTTATAATAAAGTAACAGGATGTGTGTTTGTCTGTACCGAAGGATCTCGTTAAACGCTGAACCGATTAGGTTCTCCTTAACAGGGTAGCTTCTCATAGGTCCTGGGAAGGTTTACAACTATTTTTGAGGAGGGTACCACCATCCTCCCAAGAGAATTTTTTTACCTTTCTCGATTTTAAGAAGAGATTTTAACGCAACATAGACATATTTGATTATAAAAACAACATTTAAAGTGCCACTAGAGGCCTCTAGGGGCGTAACCGCTAGTTGTTATATAATTTACCTTTTAACCTTCTTATCCATCCTTCTATCTTTCCTTAAGTCTATAGAAAAAAAACAGATACTGTTATCTAAATTTATACCATGTGAGATTAGCTTCAGATATTTTTTATATGATTCTCTCGACTCTTCTATATAATTTTCTTCGACTGTTTGTTGCAATACAATGTTTTCTTATTCGTTGGATTTACAATCTTTGGGACTTTTTTTTAATTTCAGTATCCAAACGTTTCAACCATTTATTGTTATCTACAGAAAGGGTAATTTATTGTAACATGATTGAGGATGTACGTTAGGGTGGGTTCATATCGGAATTAGACAAAGCGGGGATATGCAATAGATAAAATTAACCTTAAAAACATTTCTGACCGAAAAAGAATTTTAAAAAATTGAATTTTAGAACACGACCACTTAAAAATATAATTCATTACTTATTAGTATGCAAAGACGACATTAATTTTTTTTTTGAATCAGAACTATGGCTTCATGGTGCTCCCTGGAAAGGCCTTGAGGAGCTGAATCAGGAACTTTTGTCCGTTTTAAAATATCTCGTTCCTAGCCTTAGAAATCACTAAAAAAACAAAAATTTTTAAGGTTTATTGAGAATTGTCCAATTTGTAGAGGTTTTTTTAGATTTTCTCAGGCTAGGAACGAGATTTTTTGAAACGGACAAAAGTTCCTGACTAAGCTCCTCAAGGCATTTCCAGGGAGCACCATGAAGCCATAGTTCTGATTCAATAAATTTTTGACTCCCATTTACAAATAGCTATACAATTGAATGTCTGGTCGTCAGCGGTTTTAAGACTTAGGATAAATTTTAAATCAACCAAAAGTGTATTATATCTATATAAATTGAGTGCAGATCCCCGCTTTGGCCTCAGAAAAAAAATGTCCAAAATCGACCCACCCTAATGTACGTACATTTATCAGACATTGTCTTATCCCATTAGATCTCTGTTGTCATCCTTGTCCTATTCTCAAACGTTTTATACTATGTTATTAATAATTATAAAACTAATATTCTGCTATTGTAATCTAATCTTCTAATTATTATGAAAATATTACATGATATTCTTAAAAAGCAAAGCTTTTCCATAAATATACATAGATTTTAATCATTTTGTAATTCAATAAAGGAAAAATTTGGAAAAATTTGACTGTAAATTTTTTTGGTACCCAAAGCTTTAACATATGCTTTCTGATATAGTGGCTTAAAAACTTTGGGGACTTCATTGGTTACCACAAATCTTCAGTGTCCAAACTTTGAAAACATAAATTTAAATTTACAAATTTTGTTTATTATCATTGGGGGTGTAGGTTTATTGCCTTATCCCATAAGATCTCAGTTGATTTAGAACATGCTTTTACTTATTAGTCAAGAAATCAGTTTTTGTTTACCAATTACTATTTATCAATAAATTACTCATAATATAATGTTAAATCGTTTCATGCAGTTAGTTCAGCTAATCTATAATACTTGTACGTCCGTCTGTCAATACCCCTTATTAAGGTCTTAAATCTACAGTTATTGATTGGTTAAAATTAAACCTGGTATTTAACAGTATTATAAATGTCAAATTTAGTAATTTATGGACGGTAATAGACTTCGACCATAGTCTCTTTAACAGCCCTGAAAAGCAGAGCCCAAACAGTACAGCAGTTAGCGAGATATTAAGCTTTTTATCCAGACAGAAAAACTTATACTTTTCATTACAGCTTATCAATTCTTATTTTTAAAAGCAAAGCTATTCTATAATTAGGGTTAGTCCGTCCGTACGTCTGTCTGTCCGTAACGCATAGCTTGTTTCGTTAATTTAGGCATATTGGAATGGTCCTATCGATTTCAAACTTTGCATGGTGATTCCTGTAGTAGTTAGGTACGATTCAGAAAGCGTAGCAACTCTATGATCCTTACCAAAATGTTCGTACGTCCATTTTAAACAGGTTGAATTTTTACTTTTTAAAAAAAAATTATGTGATCTAATTATCCGATTGATCTGATTTTTGGTATACTGATTCCTGGGACAACAAAGTACAATATTAAAAGCGAAGCAACTCTATAACCAAGTCCTAAAAATGCAAGTATGTCCATAAACATTATTCTGTATCGAGCAGTTTTCAACAAATTTACTTAAAATTTTACTTCAACTCGTATACATCTATATTCTGATTATTTGGTTGTGAGAACTCGCAAATTTACAGTTGATGTATTTTTGGCAAAATGGTTTCTTACTTTTTCTCATGCCATAAATACATCCAACACTGGCATTTACACATCCATACTTTTTCGATGATATGTCATAAATACATCCAACACTGGCAAATACACATCTAGATTAATTTATATGAATATTTATTTACAATTAATTATATTTTGTACAGTATGTTTAGGTCTTAAACTTTACCCTATTTTAGTTACTCTCCCCTATCTAGTTCCCTTTTTCTCAAGATGCTCCCTACAAAACATCATTACATTTCCGCAGGTGGTCAAATTATTGCTAGGTATATAATATTATAATTTAGATATTTATTGTTAGTTCATTGTTTTATTATGGCAGAGCCAGAGACTATTTTTTTGTGACAACAAAAACAACTGGGAACCTTTAGTTGCTGTGAGGCACTTTGTAAGGCCACGATAAGCTGCCGTTATACTTCAAAAGAAGCCACCAAAGAGACTGATGAAGAACCTCAAATTATTAGGTAAAAGTTTACTAGGTACATTTTTATGTTTATCGAGTATTTTCATCATAAATAATATATCGACGCTTCTCAAAAAAGAGAATATTTAATTGGTATAAAATAAGGTTTAGGGTTTATAATCAAATTCAATAAACAATAAAAACTAATCTTTTTTTATTTATTAAGGAGATTTAACAATAGAAGTACAGGGATTCAAGGGACAGGACCTCCAAGACCCCACAATCAATATGGAAGTGGGGATATGTCTGACTTGTTGGTTGATGATTTTGGTAGACCAATATATAGAATTGTGACAAGGTCAAGATCGTCACAACAATCCATCACATAATGTTTTTTTTATTTTAACCTGACAAATATATTTTAATTTAAATCTTTAAAATGCTTTTTATTTTAACCTGACAAATATTTATAACTCAAATAATATACAAGTGTGTTTTCTTATTATTTTGTGTTAAATTGCTACGGATGTATAAATGCCAGTGTTGGATGTATTTATGACATATAAATGAAAAAGTATGGATGTGTAAATGCCAGTGTCGGATGTATTTTTGACATATGTATAAAAATATGGGATGTGTTTTTGCCAGTATTGGATGTATTTATCAAATGAGAATCGATTTTACTGTCATTTATACAGTAAAAATTCAGTTTGTCATAAATACATCCAATGCACTGGCAAAAACACATCCACTGTAAATTTGCTGGATGTGTAAATGGCAGTCCCCCACTCTCTCACCCTACCCTAGTCAACAAAAATATAAGTATCCTTAGAGGCAGGGTATCTAATTAAAATATGAGAGTTATCTCAGGGATCAAAAGGATAGGATAATGACCGATAAATTGATCCAAATTGATGCAATAATAGTTGTAGCATTTTGACACTCATCTTAATAAACCAATCAAAATTCAATAAAAGTCCCTAAAGTTGTTAAGCCAACGAATGAGAAAACATCAATATAAAACTTGGGACTAGAGTAATAAACAGCCCAATGTGCCCTACCTTTCTGGGGTTATCTCCTTCTCCCTAGCTAATAAAAAGTATTTGTTTATAGTGCAAAAAAATGCGTACATGTATATTTTAAAATGAATGATACAGCTAAGTTTCAATATAGATCATATTTCAATGTTTCTTTATGATTAAAACTTTGAAGTAAAGCTTTTCTTGAATATCTTTCTAGTTTATTAGCGTTACTTTTTTAGCAACACACAGCGCCAAGGACGTCCAAGTTTTTTTTTATTTAGGGGGGGCAATTTTTTTCTACCCCCTTCAAAATTTTTACCTCTGGGTAAAATTTGCTTGGGAGGGAGGGGGGGGGGAAATTCCATAAAAATAAAGTAATTTTATATGAACGTACATATTTATATATATATATAGAGTAGCTATGATTCTAAAGAACTTTTACATAAGCATATCGTAAAAAAAAACATATTTTGCACGTTTCGTGATATCAAAGGGTACGCCACACAATTTTGTCCATAACCAGCGCAATTATAATAAACAAAATTACCTTTCTTTTGGAGTAAAATTATTGGTGGAACAGTTTATACGCTGCTAATTTGCAATACCAAATCAAGATTTAATATAAGTACCCAAAGCTATGAATGAAAAAACGTATATAAAACTTTGGGGGCTATTATGATTTACAGCCCAATGTCCCCTCCCCCCCTAGGTGGTAAATATTAGGGCTAAGTAGACCCTGTATAATTAAATGGTATTGTCAAGAGACAAACGGACAGTAATGGATAATTACTTGGATCTAACACCAGATTTTAATTATCTCTAATAAAGTGAAACTTGCTGCGTGCTAAAATAACGAATCCCTTTACCTCATCCCCTCCCCTTCTACTAGATGAACAAACTGACCATTATACAAGTTCTATATTCTACATACATTTGGACAGTTGGACGTTCAAATTTTAACTACAGAGTAGCTGTGCTAATGTTAAAAATATGTTATTATGTTTTTAGGTTAAACACGATTGTTCTGTATATAAGCTCATAGTACAAAACATAAATGTCAACAACCATGATTAGTTCAACTTATCTATAGATAACCCTAAAAATTTATTACGCTTTAAAATAGAAACGTATTTTTAAAAAAATATGTTAAATACAGAGAACGGTATTATACAGTAATTAGCTCATTATTTTATGCCTATTCGTTAAATGAATCATCATCTTTGAAATCATGGATTAAGCTATATTAGTACCCAAACATTATTATAAACACGTCATCTCATTTGTTAGTCTAAAAATAGTTAGGTTCTTTCATTAAATTTTGATTGGTTGGTTAAATGATTTTAATCAATAATTTTAATCTACAAAAGGTTTATCAATTTGAACTTACATAATTTTATCGTCCATTTTCCTATCCCAGTATAGAAATGTACTTTTATTCTTATCTTATCATAAAAATAAGATATGTAACTTCATATAAAAGTTATAGCATAGGAAACAAGGATGACAACAACCATAAAAGCGAAGCACTGAGACGGTAGGACAAACGGACATTAACACTTAAATAGTGTCAGAACTGAATAATCATAATATATTGTAAGTAAATTTGTTGACAAAGTTCTAACATGCCTAAACTAACGAAAAAAGCTATCCGTTATCTTCGCTCTTAAAAAGTTTCTAAATAACAAAGTAAATTATTAGTATGTCTATATATACATATATATATGTATGTATGTATGTAAACTATCTTATAGAGAAGCTTAATATCGGTTACAATTTACTACATTTTTCTTGATGTAGCATGAAAAAAATTTATTCATCTTCCATTAAACCTCAACTCTATCAAATATTAGGAACTGATAGAAAATTTTTTTGTTTAAACTTAAATGAATGCTTGCAAAAATCACGTATTTTTATCCAAGCAATATTTTTAAAAGCAAAGCTTTTCTATAATTAGGGTCGGTCCGTCCGTCCGTCCGTCCGTAACGAATAGCTTTTTTCGTTAATTTAGGCATGTTAGAATTGTCCTATCGATTTCAAACTTTGCATGGTGATTCCTTTAGTAGTTAGGTACGATTTAGAAAGCTTAGCAACTCTATAATCATTACCAAAATTTCCGTACATGTTGATTTTTTTACTTTTTTAACATCAAATTTGTATGTGATATAATCATCCGATTGATCTGATTTTTGGTATATTGATTCCTGGGACAACAAAGTATAATGTAATAAGCGAAGCAACTCTATTATCAAGTCCTAAATATGTAAGTATGTACATAAACATTATCCTGTATAAAGCAGTTTTTCAACAAATTTACTTACAATTTTGCTTCGACTCTTATACATTTATATTCTTATTATTCAGTTCTGACACTATATAAGTGTTCATGTCCGTTTGTCCTACCGTTTCAGTGCTTCGCTTTTATGGATGTTGTCATCCTTGTTTTTTATTAGTTTAGTCATTCTAAAAGCGTAAAACATATTATAAGCAAAAAATCAGCAAACCTAGGGAGGAAGGGGACCTTGGGATGTTTATTGCACTAGTTCCCAAAGTTTTATAATAATATTTCTAATTCGTAGACATAACAACTTTGGGGGATTTTGTTGAATTTTAATTGGTAGAGTGTTCAAAAAATGTATTTTCCAAAACATTGTCACATGTAATTTCGGTGCTGTCTAGAACAACTCTCCCCCCTCAAATGAAAAAAATGGGTTTTCTATGCTTTAACCCTACTGAGCTTAGACCTGCAGTGCCCTAAGTCTGCAGGGCTACTCATTTCCCAATATAACCTCACCTGACCTAAAGTAATATACAAATAAACAAAAACTATCTCAACTTAATTTTCAGGTTTAAAATAAGTGTGGAGGGGGTGTTTGATGTTCAACAAGGTACTTTGAGGAATGACACCATACTTTCAGTACTTAAAATAAATATCTAAAAAAAGAATTTTTTTAATATATTTTAAGTAGCGGAGTTTATGTTTTATTTGGGTTTGTTTGTATTTTCATAAGTACAGTAATCTTTAAGGATATAACAATAGACTATAAAATTTTTTTGATTTTGTTCATTCCCAATTATGACAAACCAATTTCCCCTCCTGTAAATTAACGTTATGAATTGGGAAGTTTGAATACTGCTAGTTTGAAATAACCAAAAAAGATTTCATAAAAGTACCCAAAGTTTTTATACAATAGAATGAAAGGGAGTTTTTATAAAAGAATGGGTATCAGTTATGTTACAGTTTAAAAACTCTTATATTCCGTACTTTTTTGCTTGTTATTGCTTCGCTTTTACATGAAATGATCATTCTAGTTACAAATAAAGTATGTTATAAAAATGTCTAAATATCAATAAAATAAAATATGAAAAACATATTTTTACTCCAAATATATTATTATTACTATGTTGTTATCATTTGATGTACTTTCAAAGTACAGATGGTACATATGAATGTACTTATTAATTACATAGCTTACTAAATCTAGGGTCATCCGTCCATCTGTCGTACAACTAGGCTTATTAGAATAGACCTTCTGGTAAAGATTTCTTTACCAACTAGGTATATGATAAATTTATGTTTAAAATATTGTGATTTCAAACTATTTAGACATGAAATAATCAGTGCTCGGCAGCCGCGCGTCAGCCGCCTGTATCCCTCAAGGAAATCAACCTTTTACAATTAAAAGTAAAACAAAAATCAGCGGGAAGTCTAAACCTAATAAGAAAATGGAAGCGGAATACCTTGGCCTATAGACAAGCTTATATTCATTGGAGAACTATAACTGTCAAATCTAAATAAACAAAAGGCCTCTCAGGGAAGAAGATATTACTTTTTAAAAATCAACCAAAGAGTAGAAATCAACCTTATTCGACATTCACTCAAAGCCCCAAAAATAATAGACTTAAAAGTGTATTAAACTGTATATAAGACATTTGCGAATATATTGGTACCATTAATTTGCCTCTGAGATAAAAAAAAGTATGTTTTTTTGATATTTTTCTCTTGCAACAAATCAAATTTCATAATTGAGTCACCAAAAATGTTAAACTAATTTTTGCTCTAAAACAATCATTTTTTGGAGTTAGAAAGTGCTTAATACCTCATTTTAATCGCCTGGCATTGCTTTATAATGTACAGGTAATTACTTGGTTGTTTTTAGAACAGTTGACTAAAAAATCGAGGTTTTGTGATTAACCCACTTTTGTTGTTACTCCATAAATGATATTTTTTTTTCCAAAATTTTTGGCCGTAAAGAAGCTTTATATATCCATATAACATCCACCAAAATTTGACTTTTGATATTTTATTTATAACATCACCAGAAGGAATTGAATTTTGGAAAAAAAATATCAATTTATATTTTGCACTGCTATGCATTGTTCTCGTTCTTGTTTCTAAAAAATATTTATATAATTAAAAAGAGAATTATTTAACGCTTCTATAGGTATGTTTATCATTTTTCTAGCTTAAATATAACTATAATTTCAGCATTTTTAAACATGATCATATTCAAGTTATTTTAACAACTATTTATTAAAACAATTTTTACCATGCAAAACAAGGTGTTATAAAGTGTAGGATCCCTCACAATATCTATCTGTCTGTATATAATGCATTACATATGTAATGCTAATAAAGAGTATGCTATAAGAGTGATCTTTTATTCAAAGCTATAAAAGTGTTTAGAGTATATGCTATTAGATAATTCCAAGAGTCAAGGATATTAGATGTAACTTAAATTCCTAGCTATCAGAGTATAATATAAGAGTATTTGTTGCAAAACTACTTAAAAACAGAATACTGTTTAAGGGCATACTTATATTTGTAAGTAACAATTCTGGTAACAATTATAGAGTTGCAATGGTTTCTCCTAACTTTGAGTTTATAATCAAAAGAGCAATTCTATCAGTAAGAGTTATCTGTTTTGATTGTACAGAAGGTCAGACCCTTATAATAATTCAAACCTTTGCTTTAAAAAATCATACTTGTATTTTTCTAACTTCTAAAGGAAAGCAAACCATTTCATTTTTTTCTGAAAAAAGTTAAATAATGAATTTTAAAATTTTATTATCTTTTGAATATTCTTTAACATGCATAACATTTAGATCATTTTTATCAGGCATAAAACAATGGTATTTCTGAGTATTATCTATGGCCTTAGCTGCCTGAGGCCTTGGGAATAAAAACAGTTTAGTATTGGCAACTTGTTCACTATTTATATACAAAAATTTAATGTTTTTAATTGCTGTTACCCCATAGTCATAGAGTTGTTTAGGAGTTAAAATTTGATTGTCAGCTGATTGGCAGAGTGAATAGTTGGCAACTTGTCTTTTCACAACACCCCCTAGCCCATCACACTCGGATTTTCCATGCAAAGTGGCAAAAAAATGCCACTCTGCAGGAAATCCATTATCCTTCTTGTGGAGAGCCAGATTCAGAAAATTGTATCTGTTAAATGTTTAATAAAATATCATTTTTAGAAAATATTATGTATCTTATTAACCATATAATAAAATTTAGATAAAGCTAATCATTATTTTATGTTCTTCTAGCTTCAAAAATAAGAAAAATACAGATGTTTTTAAAATCTTTATAACAAGGCTCTAAAAAGGTTGTTAAATAAAAGAGTAAGGGAAGTGAAAAGATTACTATTACTCACTTAAAGTCCGAAATTCATTATCAAACCAGGGACATGCACAAAAGTTTTAAGCCCTTTAGCTCTAATGGGGGCTGAGATAATAGGAGGGATGGATCTTAATGAAATTTTAATACGTTATGTAGACATGTAAGAAAGATTATGTTTAAAATTTGAAGTCTGTAAGTCAAAAATTGCAGCCACAGAAACCTTTTAAATATTTCTGGAGACCTGGAGGATCAGGTCCTGTAACCTGAAATTTACTTGAATACCTGTATTTAATATGAGGATGTACTACTACAGTATATTTTAGTATTTTGGTAAGATAATATGCTTTGTTTAAGTCAAAAAATATTTTTGCTCTTTACCTGGATATTTATGAAAAAATTTTGTTGCACACCAAAGTTGACCCAATATCTAGAATCAATTAACTTAAAACATAATACTATAATATTGTATTGTCCTCCACAGCCATCACTAAAGTAAATAACTCTTCCTATTCTATTATCTACTTCCTCTTTGATGGCTCCCAGCAATGATTGGATAAATGCATACATTGTAGGGGTTGTATGCTTCATTTCATCACTGAAAAGTCACAATTTAAATGTTTTTAACTTTTTTCTATTTTTTGAGATGTAAAATATGACATCACAAAAGATTGGCTTTCAAGACTCAAGGTTTGGACATAAATAGTTAGACTAAAGTTTACATTGTGATTCTAGGACTAAGGGTGTGCTGATTGGAGCATTTTGTTGTCCTATCCTTATCAGACAATGATATTAACAAAATTATTGTTCATGCTGTCAGAGTAATTAAGTAAGACAAAGTTTTCTCGGACAACATGTTAAAGAATATTCAAAAGATAATAAATTTTTAAAATTTCATTCAGAAAAAAATGAAATGGTTTGCTTTCCTTTAGAAGTTAGAAAAATACAAGTATGATTTTTTAAAGCAAAGGTTTTAATTCTGTACAATCAAAACAGATAACTCTTACTGATAGAATTGCTCTTTTGATTTTAAACTCAAAGTTAGGAGAAACCATTGCAACTCTATAATTGTTACCAGAATTGTTACTTACAAATATAAGTATGCCCTTAAACAGTATTCTGTTTTTAAGTAGTTTTGCAACAAATACTCTTATATTATACTCTGATAGCTAGGAATTTAAGTTACATCTAATATCCTTGACTCTTGGAATTATCTAATAGCATATACTCTAAACACTTTTATAGCTTTGAATAAAAGATCACTCTTATAGCATACTCTTTATTAGCATTACATATGTAATGCATTATATACAGACAGATAGATATTGTGAGGGATCCTACACTTTATAACACCTTGTTTTGCATGGTAAAAATTGTTTTAATAAATAGTTGTTAAAATAACTTGAATATGATCATGTTTAAAAATGCTGAAATTATAGTTATATTTAAGCTAGAAAAATGATAAACATACCTATAGAAGCGTTAAATAATTCTCTTTTTAATTATATAAATATTTTTTAGAAACAAGAACGAGAACAATGCATAGCAGTGCAAAATATAAATTGATATTTTTTTTCCAAAATTCAATTCCTTCTGGTGATGTTATAAATAAAATATCAAAAGTCAAATTTTGGTGGATGTTATATGGATATATAAAGCTTCTTTACGGCCAAAAATTTTGGAAAAAAAAATATCATTTATGGAGTAACAACTAAAGTGGGTTAATCACAAAACCTCGATTTTTTAGTCAACTGTTCTAAAAACAACCAAGTAATTACCTGTACATTATAAAGCAATGCCAGGCGATTAAAATGAGGTATTAAGCACTTTCTAACTCCAAAAAATGATTGTTTTAGAGCAAAAATTAGTTTAACATTTTTGGTGACTCAATTTTGAAATTTGATTTGTTGCAAGAGAAAAATATCAAAAAAACATACTTTTTTTTATCTCAGAGGCAAATTAATGGTACCAATATATTCGCAAATGTCTTATATACAGTTTAATACACTTTTAAGTCCATTATTTTTGGGGCTTTGAGTGAATGTCGAATAAGGTTGATTTCTACTCCAAAATTAATATTGCAATTGATTAATATGGAAATGGATGTAGAAAATAGGTGGATATTAAGATGGGGGTAAAATTGTCGTTAATTTAGCTTGCTAGTATGGAACTCGTTTATTGGTTAGTTGTTTCATCCAGTAGGAGGGTAGGGGATGTGGTAATTATTTATTTTAGCCTGCTGCAAGTTCCACTTTATTAAAGAAATGAAAAACCTGGTGTAAAATCCAAGTAATAATAAAACCATTAATATTGAATATTTTACTGTATTTGTATCATAAATAACATAAATAATACAGTTTATTCATTTTATTTGTATTTTTAGTAGCGAAGCTACTCTATAATTTGAAATGTCCGTCTGTCCGTATGTCCGTAAGTCCGTATGTCCGTAAGTCCGTATGTCCGTAAGTCCGTATGTCCGTAAGTCCGTATGTCCGTAAGTCCGTATGTCCGTCTTAGTTTGGGGGAAACGTGATTTTCTCGGCTCCTATAAAAGATAAAAGGCTGAAATTTTTTGACAACATTCCCATTATTAAGGAGCACAATTAACTATAAAACATCAATGGCGGTCGGACTACTTTTTAGCAGGTTTTAGGCTATTTTTGTATTTTTTACATTTTTCTCCATATCTTTGGTGTTTATGGTCCGATTTCCAAAATTTTTTCAGTTACAGTATCAAAATTAAATTTCCTGTAATTTCAAGAAAACAACTATGACGGTCAGACTACCTTTAAGCATGTTTTAGGCTATTTTTGTATTTTTCACATTTTTCTCCATACCTTTGGTGTTTATGGCCCGATTTCCGAAGTTTTTCAGTTATAGATATCAAAATTAAATTTCCTGTCGTTTCAAGAAAATATCAATGGCGGTCAGACTGCCTTTTTGCAGGTTTTTGGCTATTTTTATATTTTTCACATTTTTCCTCTATCTTTGGTGTTTATGGTCCGTTTTTTAAAATTTTTGTAGTTAAAAATATCAAAATTAAATTTCCCATTGTTTTGAGCATCCAGTATGTAATTTACTTTGACCCTCAGTCTGTTAGTCATAGTACTGAAATATAAATATTAAGAAATTAAAAAAAAATGTTGAAAAGGTTTCATGATTTTTTTCCTAATATACATGCTTTTGAAAACTAATATCTGAATTCTTATTTAATTGTTTGTGCTTCGCTACTTATGGATGTTGTCATCCTTGTTTCTTAACTGAATTATTCAAAAATCAATCATTAAAGAAATATATATAAATTACAAGACAAGAATGAGAGGGAGAGTAGGGTACCTGGAAAAAATACTGGTAAACAAAGTTTTATAAACACGTTTCTTATTAGTTGGTTAAAGAATTTTAGCTTTTTGTACTTTTATTGAATATTATTAGTTGGTTTCAAGATAGCAGTTTCTAAACTTTAACCAACAGGTTTAATTTACTAAAGGAATAATTTTGATTATCATCATTGTCCTTCCCCTTAAAGATTCCTTCACCATTTACAACCCTTTTTCTCCCAAACATTTACCTTTGATTTCAAATTGTGGGGGAAATCAATAATTTAATATCACTTATCCTCTCCCTTCTCTCAACGGAGCAAACATATTTAATTCTAGTAAGTACTAGTATTTTTATTAGCGTTTTCTTTTATTTTAAGTTTAGCTTTCCTATAATTAGGTTTAGTCTATCCATATATAAATTACTGATTAGACTTTTCAAAACAATATACTGAAAAGTTTGCTACAATTGAAAAGAGTAGAATATCTTAAATCTTTATCAAAAAGTGTATTTTAATCATGCAAATGTTTTAGCCTTTTAAAGCTTTCTTTCATGATATAATTATAAAATTTTCAATTGGTAGGTAATTCTTAGAACTATTAGGCAATAGTTTAAGATTTATGAAATTATAAGTACTGCTCGTTTGTCTGACCTTTTTTATGGATGTTGTCCTCCTTGTTTTGAAATTTTTGTACTATGTTTGACCTTTAGTTTTTAACACAATTTATCAGTGAATAGACATAGTATATGTAACGACCCCATTTTTCGTCAGAATTAAAAAGAGAATTTTGGCTGACAGAACACAATTTATGTAAATGTAAATCGTAAATTTATTTGTTGCAAATTGCTTAAATACAGGATCCTGTTTTAGGACATCTTACTTACAATTTTAGGACTTGATTACAGAGATGCTTCGCTTAAAATATTGTATCATTGGAATCATGATTGGTTAAACTGATATAGAGTTGCTATGCTTTATAAATTACTTGCGGCTACGCCCCTAGAAGCCTCTAGAGGCACCTAAGGTAGGAGGGGAAAAGTCGACTCTTTCCCATTTTAAATTTGAGTTTCAAAAGAGTAGAAAAAATATTTTTTGGGGGGGGATGGGGTGTGAAGACACCCTCCCCAAAAATAGTTTAAAACCTTTCTAGGGCCTATAAGAAGCTTCACTGTAAAGGAGAACAATATCGGTTCAGCGGTTAGCGTGATCCTTCGCTACAAACAAACAGACAGACAGACATCGTTCTACTTTGTATTATAGATATTAACTGATGCAGGAATCATCATGGACAGTTTGGAATCAATAGGACAAAAATAAATCGTCGCTAAGAGTTAACATTTACAGACGGACGGGCGTTAGGAGATTAATTTAGAGTTCATTGTTCTATCCCTGAAGTTCAAATATCACCCTATACACCAGGGACAGAAGGGATATTTGACTGTAAATTACACTTGAACCCTGATTTTTTTGCTCAAAGGCTTTGGGAACCTTTGTTGAATTTTAATTGGTTTAGTCTAAACGTTAAATCAATAATTATTTTCTACAGTTGGGGGGGTAATTATGTGTATCGTCATCGGGGATGTATACCTATTTATTGTCTTATCCCCTAAGATCCCTGATATTTACCCTATTAAATTTTCTCGTATTTATTCGAATCCGGTGGATAGGAACCGGTTCTCATCCATACGAAAAAACTATGTCTAGCATCGTATTATATCCAGCTTTCTACGAATATAAAAATGTACAATCATAAGATTAAAACCAGTCTTTTAGCCCGTGCCTTTGGCACTTCGGGACTAAAAAAACTAGTTTTTATCTTATAATTGTACATTCTATATCCGCGGAAAGCCGTTTATCATACGATGCCAGAAATAACTATTATCTTATTCAGTTCTATCTAGTTTTTCTTGTCATTGAATAGGGGGGAAATAAACATTTAAAGTCAATTAATTATTTTGAACTTTAACAAATCTTTTAAGATTATTGTGTGTTTGTTTGTCTGTCTGTAAAGGACAAAATGATTAAAATATTATTTGATTATAGAAGAAATTGACTCCTAAAATAATACATAACCTATACCTGAATGATGAAAGACAAAATTCAAATAAAGTGCCCAAAGTTTTAAGTCAACGAATATGAAAATTTTTGGGTACCAGTGTAATTTATAGTTCAATGTACCCTCCCTCTCTTCTTCCATATATGGGGAAGATCAATTTATTTTTCATATATCAATTCTTGTTATTTATATTCTAGGGATAGGACAATGGTACTTAAATTAATGTATAAAACTCTTAAAAACATAGTAATTACAAAAAAAAAAGTTCATTGATTTTTAAAACTAAGGACTGTAAAGCAGCTTTTTTGGGCTCGATATTTTTAGTTTTGTGGATGGGGAAGTTTTAGAGAGGTATTAGCCCCCATTTTTTATTTAATAGAAAGGCACGTCAATAATATGTCGACATATATGCCAAAAACCTAATTTCAATCCAATACTTTTTGATTTAACAGGTCATATACAGGGATAAGACAATGGACATTAAACTGATATAAACCACTAATAATTATTAGCAAAATTAACCTTTCCATAGATTTTGAGCCAAGCAAAGCATGTTTTTAAAATATTGGGTACCATTAAAATTTACAGTCAAATGTCCCCTTCCTCCCTGGACAAAACCCTCTATTGAAATTTTCGAGGAAGTACTTTGAAAACATTTTCAGTTTTTTTCTAGTTTTTATATTTCGTTTTTAACAAAGTGCAATTATATCAATAATTTATTAATCACATTTAGAAAGGGAATCATTTTCTCAAAAACTATTTATTTTGAATGTATGCAGGGATTTAATGGATAAGACAATGGACAATAAAATGTTCTACATACCAAATAATGATAAACAGCCTTCCTGTAGAAAAAATTTGATAAAATTTGAGGTATATCCCCAATAAATATAAACAAAGCTGCCCTTTCTGTAGAATATAATTAGTGGTTGAAAGGTTTGAACACTCATCATTATGAACCAACCAATTAAAATTAAACAAAAGTCCCCAAAGTTATTAAGCCAACAAATAAGAAAACATTATTATAAAACTTTGGGGACTAGTGTAATAAAGAATGTACCCAATTTTTGTTGTCCTGTTCTTGCAGATTTTTCAACAGTATATCCATCCATAATGTAATTTTTAGTTTGAAGGCAATTTTACGATTAGAGTTCTTACAATACAGAGTCTAAAGTTAATAGTAATGGATTTATCATTGCCTGGATTATCATTTACTCTCATAAAATGAAACTCGTAACTGGCTAAAAATACGATAACCCCATAAAAAAACAAGCCGTTTTCACTTCACATGGCCGGGAGCATAGGCCACTGATAATTTTGTCAGTGTTTCTGTAACAAGGCTGCTTTTTATGGATATGGGATAGGGTTGTCAGGCCTAAGCCCTATGATTGCGGTGTAAAGCGTCCATTTTCCCATCAGACAACTAACCCTTTGATTGCACGATCTTTGTCTGAGAAGACCTAGTGGTAGTGAGTTGCGCCTGTTTTGGGCCAAGGCATTCCCTCCTACTCTAACTGTTTAAGTTGCGCACCTGTAATATTAGCAGCATGAACCATTTTGAACGTCTTTAGTTATGACACGGTGTCGGCCCGAGATTCAAACCTATCACCTCCCCGGCGACGAGCGGATGTGCTATATGTTGAGCCACGATAACCCTGGCTAAAATAACACATTTAACCCATCCCTCCCCCTTTATTGGACGACCAATCAAAAACTAACCAATAAATAATGTCCATTTGGCAACATAAAATGACGACAATTGAATAGCATAAATTTAAACTATAATTTTGGGTAACGAATATTGGAGGATGGAGTTACCCTTTCACAAAATAGTTAAAAACCGTTCACTGTACCCATAAGAAGCTGTACTGTAAAGGAGAACCACATCACTTCAGCTTTTTTGTCTTTATTGAAAGTAACTAATAAATACATTTTAAAATGTTGTTTCTTACTTGTTTTTGATGTGCTATTTTAGGACATAAATGCTCTTGTTATTTTTTGTGAACACTACGAAAACTTGGTTAATGCTTTCTCTCTTTGACATTGCAATCAGGAAGGGAGGGGACATTTGACTGTTTATTACACTAGTCCACAAAGTTTTATAATAGTGCTTAATCATTCGATGGTTTAACAATTTTAGGGACTTTATTGAATTTTGACTAGTTAGTTCATTAAGTTGAGTGTCCAAACGTTTCAACCACTAAATTGGGGGTTATTGACAGAAAAATAGCCTAAAAAATTTAGCTTCCTTAAAAAGAACAGACTATTCGGATCAATATTTTCAGAGATTTTTAGCTTTAGACAAACATACCATTCTACTTTATATTATAGGATTTTGTACATCAATATTTTGGACCTCTCAAGTAATTTTCTTTATTCTAGTAGATATATAGATTTACTGACATTTCCTGACTATAGCGATACGGTAAGATAGACACATTCTACTGGTTTGTACTATGACAAAAATAGGATATCAATTCTAATCAAGAGTTTGTTGATAAATTTAGGATACTATGACATTTTCTTTATTAAAAAACATTCTTACGTAGTGAGAAAAAAAATAATGGACAAACTGGATACCTATTAGTAAAGGGAATCATCACAAAAATGAGAACCAATATAATTCCGCTCTATACAGACATACAGACGGACATATCTAATTATAGAGTAGCTTTAAAACCAAACTAAAAAGGAGTTCAAATCAGTAAATTCTGATAAGTGTTAATCCACGATGTTAATAATGTTCTAAAAGCCGGCAAAGTACGTGAGTTGAGGCCAATCTAGTTAAAGGCAATTTGGTCTAGTATTTTAGTAAGAGTTGCACCTCTATAAGTAATATCTAAAGTTATTGTATAAACTAGTGTTTTTATATTGTTTTATAAGGTCTTAAAAAGTAATATCCTATAATGTAAAGTATTAAGCTTTTTTTGTCAATCAATTTTTTTTGTAATGTAACAATTGTACATTAATTTTCTTAGCTGTTGTTAAAGATAGACGTCTGACTTTTTGTATGTAGATTTCCTTAACTATGATGCTTATTTGAGCAGAAAATAATAATTTCAGACAGACAACTTCTTGACTGCTTTTAAGCCGCTTTATTTTTTTGTTAATTACTTCTGTTTGTATATGTTGAAACATTTTAGGTGAAGTAGTTCATAGTGACTATGATAAAAAGACGTCATGAATTACAAATGACCAATAATAGGCCAGCGTACATTTTACCATTGCCCAATTGAATTATATACTGACCTATCATTGGTAATTTGCATTTTCTAGAGGTACTACAAACTGCTTCTTTTTGTGTGTTTTACGCTACTTTTTTAATGGAATTTCTAGTTTTATCCATATTTGTTTGATGCTATTTTTTACTTTTCCTCTCGGCTATGCTCCTATGAATGTACAGCGTTGTTGTCCTTGTTTTAGAGCAGTCCATGTTTTAGTATCATGATGAAATTTAGTTCAGTATGCTATCAGCAAAATTAAAAGTAAATTTATTGTTTTAAAAGCTAAGCTTTTCTATAATTAGGGTCGGTCTGTCCGTCCGTCAGTCCATAATTGAAAGTAAATTTATTGTTGTTTATGAGAAAGTGTAGCTTTTCTTAGGTTAGGTACTTCCCTAAAGTTATGTACTAGCTCTAAAATGGAAAAAACCCTTTACAAAATAAAACTTTTTACCTTTTCCTTAAACTTTTTTCGCATTAAACATTTGTCCTGAGATGATAGACGCTAAATTTACTTCGCCAATGCAATGATAAGAAATAAAACTACCCCTTCTGGAGATTATATTTGATAATGAAAATTTTTGACTTTGATTGAACCACCCAATTAAGATTTGATAAAGGGGTAAGACAATCAACGATAAATGAATAAAATTCCCCAGGGGCGTCCAAGCTTTTTATTTTGGGGGGGGTAAAATTTTTTTAAGGGGGGTAATTCGGTTTTGGGGGGGGGGTAAAATGGCGCGCGAAGCGCACCGCAAATTTTTTTACCCCCCCCCCAAAGTTTTTACCCCGGGGGTAAAATTTGCTTGGGGGGGGGGGGTAATTACCCCCCCTGAAATCTGTTGGCAGGGGTAAAATTTGTTTCCCAATAAAATTCCCAATAATTGACAATAAGCAAAATTACAACTTCTATAGATTAAAATTATTGATGAAAAAGTTTGAACACAGCTTTAAAAAATCTGCCAAGATTTCATAAAAGTATCAAAGGTTGTTAAGCCAACACAGAAGAGAGTGTATTTATAAAACCTTGAATATCAATATAATTTACAGTCCAATGTCCCCTACCCCCATGTAAAATCTTTTTCTTTTCAAAATCATGACTAGTTAGATATAATTCTTTAAAATTAAGCATAGCCTAAGAACAAAATGAATAAAGAATGACAACGTCCATAAAAGCGAAGCGTAATAAGTTAGATGGTGACTCAATTATAGAGATGCTTCGCTTACAAAATTATTGCTAATGATCCTAGGAATCTATTCTATATTACAAAAATCAAGATAATTTGGTCCTATCAGATGGACGTACGTACGGACCGACCATAATTGTAGAAATATGCGATTTAAGAAAAATAAAAATAAACATACAAATAAATCCTACTTAGAAACAAGGGCTTGGCAGTCGAGCCTTAGCCTCAAATTAAAACCAGTTTGGATGCTTACAAGATATTCATGAAAAGAGGTATTGTCATATTTGGGTCAGGTTTAGACTTCAAGATTTTTTAATCTGTAAAATGTTGATTTTCCTGAGGATTACAGGCGGCTGCCGAGCCCTGTTAGAAATGACACTTTTGCGAAAAAAAAGGTGTATTTGACATCGTTTTTCCTTGAAATACAAATGTCCTTGTTTAAATGCATAGACATATAATCGTATGATGATGATGATATAAAATTATGTTGAACTCCTTCAGTTTTTTACGTTGCTAGTTAGTCGAGCTGAGTTTCTCCATAGAAAACTATAGCAGGTTAAAGTTATCAGGGTTTGGCAGCCGCGCGTCAGTTGCGACTAAGCCTCAAATATAAACCCTTTTTGGATGCTTTTATAAAGAAAGATTGCCATATTTGGGTCAGGTTTAGACTTCCAGCTGATTCTAAAAAAAATCAGTCTGCTGCTATCAGTTTTAATAGTGTTTGACCCGGATGGTTCTAAGCAATTAAAAAAAACAAGGGGTTGTGTCAAAAGAAATAGGAAAAAAAGTAATTGAATAAAAAATCCTAAAATTTTAGGCTGCTTCGTATATTTGGTAATTACACGAATAACAGAGGAACTGTATTTCAACATTTTACAAAATTAAGCTATAGCCCCGATCTCCAGATGAATTTTTTTAAACATTTCTAAAAACTTCCCAAAACCTAAACGAAACTCCCCTGTTAAGTAGAACCATATCGGTACTGCGGGTAGCGAAATTTTGAGGTATATATAGATAAATAGAAAGATAGACATTGGGTTACTTTTAAATACTGAAAACCCAGTAGATTTAATTTGGAAGGTTCTTCTTTTTTTTAGGGGCTATTTCTCTTGGGATGATGGTGCTACCCTCAGCCAAAATAGTTTTAAACCTTCCCTGGATCTATGGGGTACTTCAATGTAAAAAAGCACCCTATCGGTTTAGCGGTTAGCGAGATCCTTCGCTACACACACAAATCCTATTTTACGATATATCCTGGCTTTGGATGTAGTTATTCTTGTAAATGTTTTTAAAAACATTGAAAACTAGTTTGGATTTATTTTTTGAATTGAATTTAAAAGGAATCAAATGTGGGTTAGAATCCATGTCATTGACAATTGGACCAATTTTACCCCCCCCCCCCCCTCAATAACTTTTTGAAGCGAAGATACCAATAAGTCTTTTACTTGTCATGCCCCATCCATAAATGTGAAGTACAACTGCTACATATGGATATTATCAACCATTTTTTTTTTATCAAACAAAGGTTTCTGCTTGGATTACCAAAGGGATAGGACCGTGGACGAAAATTTGATAAACATAACTACCTCTTATAAATAAACTGTTGCCTTATACAGACCAAGCATTATTTAATTTTGACCTAATTGTTTTCTTAGGCCAAGAAATGAAATACGAGTTTATGAACGTTGGAGGTCATTATAATTTGCATTCCAATATTCATTTATTTGTATTACAATTAATAATTTCTATTTTTTATTAAATGTATTTAACCATGCTAATAAAATGTTATGTTATGTTATTTTTGCCTAGAGAGGAGGGCTTTAGATAACCCCGCTCAAAATTTGAGAGATAGTGTCACAGAAAAAAATGTGGTTAAAAAGGACACTTGTTATTCAGGGTTTATGTAATCTATTTTTAAGAGAAACTATTTGATTCTTATTTTTTTGTTATGGCAAAAAGAAATCTTAAGGGATAAGACAACGAATGATAAATTATCCACAGTAAAAGTAAACTAAATAAATTAAATTATCTGTTGTAGAAAAGTTGAAACACTAAAGAATTGCACCTCGGGGCTAAAAAAACTGGTTTTAATCAATGATTGTACATTTTTATATTCGTAGAAAGCTGGATATAATTCGATGCTAGACATAGTTTTTTCGTATGGATGAGAACCGGTTCCTATCCACCGGATTCGAATTAATAAGAGAATCGTTATTTCTCGTATCGTATTATAAACGGCTTTCCGCGGATATAGAGTGTACATTTATAAGATTAAAACTAGTTTTTTTTAGCCCCGAGGTGCCGGAGGCACCGGCTAAAAAACTGGTTTTAATCTTATGATTGTACATTTCTATATTCGTAGAAAACTGGATATAATACGATACGAGAAATAACTATTCTCTTATTAATTTGAATCCGGTGCTAGACATAGTTTTTTCGTATGGATGAGAACCGGTTCCTATCCACCGGATTCGAATGAATACGAGAAAAAAGTTTCCAAAGTCTCAATCCTATAAAAAGGAAAAATGTTTAAACTTTGGGTACCAGTTTAATTTTTTAGTTCAATGTCCCCAACTCCAATTGGAAATAAATATAAATATATAACAAAAATAACAGAATGTCTGTCTGTAGCTTAAGATCTCACAAACTGATTTTTTCTCCCTTACAGTTTAAATTCTTTTGTGTCCAGGGAAGGCTAATGACTTTTTTGTGGAATTGTATCTCTACTCTTCCAAGAGAAATCACCCCTAAAAAACTCCCCCTCCCCCAAATTTTTTGCATGGTATATAAGTGCTACTTTTTTACTACACTAGCGGCTTCGCCCCTAGCCTCTAGGCTTATTTATTTTATTATTGTGTTATTTTATTATTGCTGCGCTACGTATGGCCCTGATACGTCCTTGTTGTACTAATGTTTTTATGATGACATCCAAAATTATATTACTATGCACTTGTTAACACTAGAACGACATAATCCATCAGTTGCCTATTAAAAAACTGGGATAGTACAATATGGTTGATAAATTAATCTTCCCTAAAGTAATTGAAATTGGGAAGGCCTGCCGTCCCTTTTTTCATCTCCATATAGTTTCAAACCCCACTAAAGAAAAGGTTTACACACCCCTGAGTGTAAAATTTGATCTTTTGTAGATAGTATTGAAGGATTAAAAATAATCAGGGATCTAAATGGACAAGACAATGTCCGAAAAATTGATGTACCTCCCCAATGATGATACATAAAATCACCCCTTCTGTAGATTACAATTAGTGGTTGAGACGCTTGGACTCTTAACTGTATGAACCAACAAATACAAATTTAATAAAAGTCCCCAAAGTTGTTTAGCCAATAAATAGGAAAATGTCATTCCTTCTCTAAGGACACTGCTATATAGTTTGAACCAACCAATCAAGGTCAAAAGTTATTTAGCTGTATAATTAGAGTCCAATGTCCCCTCCCTCCCTTAGCTTTAGATAGGACATACTGCCTAGAACTAGTATACTATAGGGTGGCTTAGCTCCTTATAAAATAAGATAGGACATACTGCCTAGAACTAGTATCCTATAGGGTGGCTTAGCTCCTTATAAAATAAGATAGGACATACTGCCTAGAACTAGTATCCTATAGGGTGGCTTAGCTCCTTTTAAAATAAGATAGGACATACTGCCTAGAACTAGTATCCTATAGGGTGGCTTAAAGCTCCTTATAAAATAGAATAGGACATACTGCCTAGAACTAGTATCCTATAGGGTGGCTTAGCTCCTTATAAAATAAGATAGGATATACTGCCTAGAACTAGTATTATAGGGTGGCTTAGCTCCTTATAAAATAAGATAGGACATACTGCCTAGAACTAGTTTCCTATAGGGTGGCTTAGCTCCTTATAAAATTGTTGTTATTTTAAATTGCCTCAGAGATATGAAAATACTAGTTTCTACCCGATTATTTTTAGATACGTTTTGTTAGACCAATCACAAATATGGGGTTTCTTCCACTGTCAAATATAAAATATAATAGCATAAATCAAAAACTAAAATTTTAAATGAAATATACTGAAACGTTATACAGCTTCTTTAAAACAAATCATTTTAGGGGTAAACGAACAAATAAAAAAAACTTACTACTTTATAAAACCTAGCATTTAGAAAATAAGTAGCTTAAATCCAATACAAGACTTCAATCTTAAAATGGAATAGCCTAAACCTTATGGAAAGGCCTAAAAACCTTAATAACATCTTCTTAAAGTTTACTTAAAAATAGAGAACCAAATCGGTTCATTAATTATTGAGATCTTAAGCTCCAGACAACAAAATTCTTACTACTTTATGTAAAGGGTGAGCAAAAAAAATGCGTAGATTTTTAAAATTCGAATTGCGCGGCTTGTGTTAATAGTAGAAAAATGTTACGCATACCATTAGAACCGACAAGAAGTCTCTTTTTTGGAAATATAAGAACGATTTCTCTGGTACGTATAGTTAGGGAGCTACATGTTAAAATGTCCCAACTGACTTAAAACTTGACTTGCAAGTAAATTTTGGGACATTTTACCACCTAGCTCCTAGATTATTTGTAGCACAGGAACCGTTCTTATATTTCCAAAAAATACAGTTCATAGCAGTTCTGACGGTATGCATAACATTTTTCTACCATTAACACAAGCCGCGCAATTTGAAAAATGTACGCACGTCTTTTTGCAAGAATTATTGTCTAATATTTACTTATATACTCGCAAGTCAAGTTTTATGTCAGTTGGGACATTTTAACACGTAGCTCCTTAACTATACGTAGCAGAGAAATCGTTCTTATATTTCCAAAAAATAGACTTTTTATCGGTTCTAATGGTATGCGCAACATTTTTCTACTATTAACACAAGCCGCGCAATTTGGATTTTAAAAATCTACGCATTTTTTTTTGCTCACCCTTTAATAGGATAAAAAATCAATATCAAACTTCCCTTAAAAGCATAACTTAATAGCGGACAAACATTATATTTATTTATATATATTATGAACAATAAGAGGTAAAAATCTAACCTTACTCTAATAATTAAAGCGCCTGTCCCCCATCCCTTTTTTGGCTTGAAATTATATGCAGAGGGCCTTTATCACTCTCCTTCCCTTTTTCTTCTACCCTCCCCTTTAATTTTTTAAAAGTATTTTCACATTGTAGTAATATTTTCATATTAAAAAGCAAAATTTGGAAGAAATAAGTAGAGCAGGAATAGAGCATACTTAATAAGTTTCTTTTTATCTAATTCAAGGTGTAAATAAAACAATTATAAAATATATATTTATCAAAAATAAAGCATCTGTACGTATGTAAATAGAACTTTAAGTAACAAGTAATTAACAATGAACTACCCTTGACTAGCACAAAGCATCCCAAAACATATTAATCAACTGCTCTAACTGTTTATAAGATCTTTCAATAAACAAACATATTTTAGGGGGGTGGGATTCTTGGGATCGTGTTTTTAAGGGGTTGACACTTTCCCCTCCATTAAATAGCCAAAAAACTGTCATTAATATTTTTTAAAATTGTAAGATCGTATGTCCAGCCATTTCTTTGATCTTTTAGAACAAATACAAAAAAATTAGGATAGTAGGATAATATCAAAAACCTATAATGATTATTGTTACATCAAATTTGATAACAAATTTTAATAATTTTCAGAAAAAAAATGATTTAATGAATTCTACAGTTTTCTGGAACAACTTAGAACATATGAGAAGTTCTTCTACGTGATATCAGGGAATCTATCTATCTATTTATCTATTATAGCAGGGAGGAAGGGGACATGGGACTGTAAATTACACTGGTACCCAAAGTTTTATAATCACGAGGGATCAAATACATTGGGCACTTGTTGGTTCCAATCTCGAAGTGTCTAATAATTTCAACCAATAATTTCAATTTACATAATTATAATTTTGCTAAACATATTTGAAGATATACATCAATTTATTACCCATTGTCTTATCCCTTAAGATCCCTGAACTATCATAATAAGTGTATCTATCCAGGGAGTAAGGGAGGGGACAATGGATCGAATATTCAATTTTTAGGAGTCTCAGACTTTGGGGACTGGCTTAAAGGGAATGTGCAAGAATTTAGCAGTTTCTGACTGAGTTTGGGGACTTGTGCATGAAATGCCGCTACTCGTTATGTATGTTTTGAATATTGCAGACGGGGAGAAGGGATAAGGGAAGTGGGGGCAAGGGAAATAAACACTCGTTGTGTTAGTTTGGAATTAGCAGACGGGAAGAAGGGAGAAGGGAGGTGGGGGCAAGGGGCAAGGGAAATAAACAGAATAAAAAGGGGCAGTCATATTCTTGCTAGCAGCTGGCCGGGTCCAATAATCTTTTAATATAAAAATCACACCAAATAACCTCAATATATTTCATCAAAAACAAGCTGTGATTTCACTTTACATGACGCTATGGAAATCTATTATTCAATTAACAATCCCTTTATAATTTCCTACAAATTTATTGGATTAAACTGGATTTCATGCCCTTTCTTTGATAACTCTTATATTGAATTAATTGCCCATTGTCCCCTCCCTTACTCCCTGGTATCTATCTATAACTCGCCGGGCCTTCCCGAAGCGCGGGGTTATAAAATAAGAAACGTAGCTTGGAAAATTTCATTCTCTAACAAATATCACTACACAAGTGACGTCTACAAGAAATTTTAAAACATTCGCGTTTTATAATTGAAGTATATGCATATATATACGCCTTTCAAAGCACTGATAGGTAGATAAATTCAATGGGCGAAAGCTTTTCATCGGAAAAAAGTTCCAGCAAGCGAAAGTTAACTTCAGAACAGCGGTCAGCCTTCTGCCTCAGACGACAAACTCTACCTGGGGTGATCAGTTGTATGAGAAAAATTTTCACATCCACAAATTGTGAAACATCCGGCACTCTCTTATACGATAGTTATTGAACTAAATAAAAACATTTTTAAATTTATATTATTTATTAATCTCTAAAAAAAAGAAATCAACCAAAAAAAAAGAAATTTGAAACAAACCAATTTGTGATACTTTTTTCAAAGTTTTTCTGTTCCTGAAAATTTTTGGAAAACACTTTTTTATTCAGGTAAGTTTATGGATGTTTTGATAGATAGATAGATATTATGAAACAAGAAAATAGGTAGATAAATTAATATATAAATAGATAAAAAAAAGGGGAAAAAATTTATCTACTTAAAAAAAACATAGTCATTTTTCCTTTTAAAAGAAATTTGTTTTTAAGATCAATAATTTTATGCGAAAAAAATATCATGTTTTTTTTTACATGAAAGCGTTTTAAGGAAAATAAATAGACGTAAAATTCATTGAAAATGAATAGATTCCTAAATAATTGAAAGATAGATGAATAGAAAATATATAGAGAGATATAAAGACAGATACATAGATAGAAAGCTAGACAGATGGATAGATAGCTATACAGATAGAAAGATAGACAGATAGATAGACATATAGATGGACAGATAGATAGACTGATAGATATACAGATAGATAGATAGACATATAGATAGGTAGATAGACAACTAGTTAGATAGATATACAGATTAATAGAAACATGATAGCCAAAGACAAAAAAAGAGAGATAGACAGATAAGTTATTTCTAGCGAAGCTTTTCTTTAACGGATTTATATTTTAGTCTTGTATCAAGATGTCTTTCTCTAACGTTCCTCTCCGCAACCCTGGCAGATATTTTGAACAATTTGTAAAGGTAAGTTTTTTTTTCATGTTTCACCCCCCTTCAAGCAACCTTTTAGTAGTGAAATTCAGGGAGGGGATATTGAGCTGTAAATTACACTGGTACCCAAAGTTTTATAATCATGTTATCTGACTTGTTGGTTAAAAAACTTTGGTTTCAAACTAATAGTCTCCAATTTTTTCAACAAATAATTTATTCTACAAAATGGTCAATTTTTATAATCATAATCATTGAGTCTCCCAGATCATATGAAAGCGAAATCTTTTTTTTTTCATGTAGAAAGGTTCCGTGATTTTTAAATACTTACTTTTAAACTTTTTAAGCTTTGTTACAAAACCTTTATTTCAATTGAAGCACTAAATATTTTAAAACTGGTTTGGTATAACTTTATATAAAAACTGTAGTCCACTAATCTTATCTTCAAGTACTTTTATTGAATTTTGATTGATTCTAACTAGTTAGTTTTAAAACTTTTAAAATAATCTTAAACTTAATTTTTTTTCTAAAACTATCTTTTTCTTTTAGGTTGTTCAGCCAATTTCCGGCGGTGGTCAGGCGGCTGCCAGCAGCTATGCCAACACCCCGACCATGGCGGTCACCAGCAGCTTTGTTACCCATAACGGCTCCAACAGCCAGATAGCAGCGGCTGCCAATGGCAACGGACAATCTAACATGTTTGGGTAAGCGTAGATTGATTTAATAAATTAAAATTTTCTTTTAGCTTAAATTCTTAAACTTAACAAAAATAAAGAAACATCTTTGTTTTAGATAATATACGAAAGAAATAAAATATGCGATAATTGATAAATCATAAAAATCACGAAATCTATATATAACAAAATAATCATTTATTAAAATGTCTTTTACTGAAAGAACGACAGACTGACGGACATAGTAAATATTATACTAGATGCTTATTGGTACAGTGAATCTTGACCAACAGTTTCAGCTGCATATCTAGTTAGAGAAAGTTAATTTATATATTTTTGTATTTCAGCTCCTATGGTAGCCACAACGAGCAGATAGTTCAATTCAAGTAGAAACAAGAAACTAAACTATAAATGTATCTCAACACTATTAGTTATTTATCGCATAGTATTATAGACCGATTTGCGCGGATATTAAAATATAAAGTTGTAAGATGAACCCTAGTTTTGTTAGTCCTTAGGGGTCAAACACCCGGGCTTAAAAACTGGTATTAATTTTATGATATTTATTTTAATATTTGTGGAAAAAAGTCTGTAATACGATGCAAACCATGATTTTTCAGTGTGGTCGAGAATCGGTTCTTATCCAGCGGATATTAATCGGTTTCGAAGCCATACTGAAAATTGTATACCTTCCGTTGGATCCTTGCAAATATTTCCCATATGTTCCCCACAATTACCTGAAAAAAAGAAAAAAAGTAAAAAAATAATGTTCAACCATGATAAAGGACAATTTAGTAAAATTTAATATTTTTTTGCTTATTCTTTAACAGGGAGGGTACTTTTTTCGAATTTTGATTAATTCGCTCCAAAATTTTAGTGTCTAAACTTTTCAACCAATAACTTTAATCAATAAAGGGGTAATTTTGTTTATCTTAGTTGGGAATATCAATCAATTTATCGTTCATTGTCCTATCCCTTCAGACCCTCCCTTGCCTATTTAATTTAAATTTCTTAAACTAAAAATTTCCTTTATAATTATTTATAAACTTGTGATATCTATCTATCTCAATATCTCAGCTACTATTTCAGATAGTTTGATATCTATCTATATATCTCTAAGATACATTTTAGTAATCTGCATTTAGAGTCATATTTATCATTATCAAAAATGCTTAGATTGTTATATTATTAAAATTGTTATTTAAGTTTAGTTTTAGTCCATAGATTGCTTGAAAGTGGAAAAATTTAAGGAAAAAATCATATACATAATCAAATAAAAAAATTCATATTATCATTAAAATTTTAATTTGTAAATTTTATAATATCAAATTTTCTATTTAAGTCTAAAATTAAATTTAAAATTAGCAATTTCTGTTTTTTGAAAATAAACTTTATTAAACATTAATGTGCATCAATTTTGTCATGATGTTTTTATGTAATAAATATTATGTTAATTATTTTTATAGCATATTATGAATAAATAAAATATTGAATTCATATTTTTTATTTTTTTGTATTTAGAAAAGCAGCTACTCTATAATTACTATTGGTCCGTTTTTCCCATCAATCCAGGGATATAGAGGGATAAGACAATGGACAATAAATAAATTTACAGATTACACCCCAAAAACTATTTAACCAAATTACCTTTTTTGTTGAAAATTTTGACAATAATGATTTAATAAAAGTCCACAAAAATTAAGATCTAACGTAAAAGATTAGTATTTGTAAAACTTTGGGTACCAGAATTATTTACATTCCAAGATGCTCTCTCTCTCTATTGATGCATATATTATTTCTGTTTAACAGTTTATTGTTCCCTTATAAAATCTATGAAATATTTTCTAATGCTTCAATACTTAGGTATGTAAATATCCTTATTAATGAAAAGGAAAATTTTCACATTAACGTCAGTAGGAAAGCATTTCAAGAAAGTTTTTTTTGCACTGCTGAAAGATTTGTCAACAAGAATTTTCACACAAAGTACTTTGTTAAACACTGATACCCTACACATTATTTTTAAAAAAATATGTTAAATAAGGGCTGTGGTACTTTTTTGTTTGTCTGTTTAGGTTTGGCTATATGGTTCTGGTGGCCCCAAAGAGTTAGAGAGGAAAGTATTTTTTTTTAATAATAGAAAATTCAGAAGTAGTTCCATGATTATGATTTTCAGCGTTATTAATCTGGTAGAAAATATGTATATCTATCTGTGAAAAAGTTAAACTTAACCTAACCTCAATTTCAACAAAATGATAATCTAGATACATTATGTCTTTTAAACTTTTTTAAGGGAGAGGTTTATTTGAGGCCAAATCTCCAAGGGGTATAATACCCCTATTCCCCCCCGCCCCCATTAGCCACCCTATAATCTAAATAGCCCAAAATCTTCCATTTACTTATATGTACTACTGAACCGTACGTTATTGATTTCAGGAAGGCTTCACAAAGGTTTTGGTATTTTTTGTTATTTAGATTTAAGTCTTGGGATGGTTTTAGGCTATTTTTCTCCACATTTCTTCCCCTTCGAATACTGAGACCCTAGATGCTAAGGGCGCAGCTGCTAGTATAAATTAAAGAGAAGCTTTGCTTAGAAACGTAAAAGTACTATTGAGGCAAACTTCTTAAAAATGATATTGAAAAATTGAAAAAATCTTTTTAGGTTTGAAAACAAAACTACTAAGATATTTGAAATAAAAACAGCAAATTAAGAAAAGAGAAAATTAAAAATCTTTTATTAACAAACCTTGCAAAAAATTTAAGTTATTTAATTTGTACCAGCGGCTACGCCCCCTAGAGGCCTCTAGGGGCATTTTAGGAGGGGAGAGTTGAATTTGATAACCCAATTTATCATTTTAGATTTTAAAAGAAAAAGTAAAATAAAAAAATTTTTGGGGGGGTAATTTTTTTCTAGAGGCGATTTCTCTTGGGAGGGTAGTGGCACCCTTCCCCAAAATAGTTATAAACATTCCTGGGACCTATGAGTAGCTACCCTTTTAAGGAGAACCTGATCGGTTCAGCGGTTAGCGAGATCCTTCGGTACAAATACACAGACAAACAGACATCCTTTTCCTTTAGTATAAAGATATGTATGGAGTCCTAATGCCATTAGACTGTCGATATTATGTTTGCTATGACCACTTATCTACTACATTCATATATTTTTGAAATTGCAAGACAACAGATTTGACAGTTTTAACTTTTCTGTATAAACACTTATCCTGTCTGTCTAAGGATATATTTCAGGGAACTAAAGGGATAAGACAATGATCAATAAATTCATGTATATCCCCAATGATGATACACAAAATTAGCCCTTCTGTAGATAAGAATTAGTGGTTGAAACGTTTTGACACTCCACATAATAAACCAACCAATTAAAATTCAATAAAAGTTCCCAACGTTGTTGAGCTAACGAACAAAAAAAAAAACTTTGGGAACTAGTGTAATAAACAGTCCAATGTCCTCTCCCTCTCTGAGATATTTGCTTAATTATTGCTGCCTTTCTGGGATTAGCTATATAGTTAAGTTTACGTCAAAGGATGCATTTTAAACAAGGATGACAACATTTATCCGTAGAAGTTCGAAATCACATTTAAAATTCAAAATTGTATTAGGACCACGAATGACAGAAAGACGGATCAGTGAGTTGTTTAGTAATTGTTCATTGGTAATGTGTGTCTTTAATCAGTAGTTAGCATTTAACATAGAGTTATAAACGAACGGACAAATGTAGAAAATGTGAGTTGGTTGTGGGTTAAGTTCTCCACTATTAAATAAAGGGTTTTTATCTCTAATAAGTTGTACTATTCAATCTAAAATTCCACAGCTATTTTCTTTAAAAATCCTCATATATTTTTTTTCATTTTCTTACTTTCGGATAATTGTCTTAGGATACCAAATATTAATGTTATGAGGACTTAAACAAAGCGTTTGGTACATCAAAGCAGAAAAAAAATATTTTCAAGACATTTAAAATTTACATTATAAAACAACACAAATAATATCATGTCTAATTATAAAATTAATTTGAACTTTGTATAGTTCCAGTATTGTACCTATTTATTGTTCTATGAATATTAAACAAAATTTATTTGTTGAAAATTTTTTAAATTTCTATTATTGCAATAATGGTGTGAGACTTGTATGCCCTAATCAATCCTTCATATTATCATTCTTTCCTCTCCAATATGATTTTATCTATTGCTTATTATTTTTTTATATTTTTTGTCTTACTTATTCCTTTTATAGGCTTTAAGATAGTACCTCCTAGCTAATTTTTCCAACCAACTATGTTTTTTTTTATTCTGCGTTCCGCTATGTATCAATATTGTCGTCCTTGTCTATTCACCTAGACACACATGTAAAATTTACATAGTACAAAAATTACATGCATTCACGTATGTATGCAGGGATCTTAAGGGATAAGACAATGGAAGATAAATTTATATAATTCCCCAATGTTGAAAAAAAATGACTCCTTATAGATTTAAATTACCCAACAATCAAATTTTTATAGAGGTGCCCAAAGTTTATTAGCCAACGATAAAAAACACTTTCGGTGTTCCGACAAACCCCAAACTGTCCCAGTTTTGAGCAAGACGATTCCAGTTACGTCATATACGTTTCGGGAAAGAAAAAGAGAAGGGGGGAAGAAAATCTCTTCAAAAGAGATGGGAGAAAAGGGAAGCGATTTTCTTCCCCCCTTCCCTTTTTATATAACGTCACCGGAATCGTCTTGCTCAAAACTGGGACAGTTTGGGGTTTGTCAAATTTCCAGTCCAATGTTCCTTCCTTCCTGAGTAAGTGTCTCGGTATTTACCTAGTTGCTACCCGAAAATGCATAAATACTTCTAGAACATACAGGAAGAGAGAGGACATTGAACTGTAAATTAGACGGGTACCCAAAGTTTTATAAGTATATTATTCGTTAGCTAAAAATCTTTAGGTACCTTTTAAATTTTCATTTGTTAGTACCAAACTATTTATCAAATGATTTAAATATATATGAGGGGTAATTTTGTTTATCATTATTGGTACAATGTACATCAAATTATCCTCCATTGTCTTATCCCTTCAAATCACTGAGAATATATCACCATGCACATAATTTCCACACGTGAATATTTTCAAAGTCAGGGAAGGAGGGGACATGGTAATAAATTTACAACCCTTACATCCTTCAATTTGTATATCAATTTATAATGACATTATTTTACCAGAGCTGGATCTTTAAATCATTTTAGTGGTGAGCCAGATCGGGGTCAGCCAACTTTCCACCAATGAGAGCACAGCATTTAATGAAATGCCGCGCTGTGATTGGATGAAATTCAACGCGCCCCGATCTGGCTCACCACTAAAATGATTTAAAGATCCAGCTCAGGATTCAAAAGAGATAAGACAATGGCCGATAAATTAATGTACATCCCTAATTATAACACACAAAATTACCCCTTCTGTAGATTACAATTAGTAGTTCCAACGTTTGTTTGTGTCCAAAGTTGTCTAGCAAACAAATAAGAAAACGTTATCTAAAACTTTGGGAACTAGTGTTATAAAGAGCCAAATGTCTTCTTCCTCCCTGGTATTTTACACATTAAATTTATCATTCATTATCTTATCCCTGAATCCAATGATTCATTTCAAAGTACTTTGCTTGAATGGAGATAGTATAATGTCTTAAAGAGTTCATATTAGAGCTATGAGTAGCATACCTTTTTAAATAAGGGTATTTTAGTTTGTCTATTATTAGTCAGTTTATTGGCGGATAATGATATGTAAAAACATAAATTGCTGCGAAATATATGTTATGTTACATTGCTCTAATAATTTATAGATATTGTTTTGCCAATACAAGCAAATATAGCAAATATAGCATTATATTGAATCAAATGCTTTGTATAGGTCGAAAAAAAACTGACATGTCTTACTAGTTATAGACTAAATTTTTATCACTTTTGAATTAAAGATTTAGATTTATGTCATAAACAGGAGCAATTCATTTAACTCTCTTCTGAATAATCACTTTTCTGGGGGCGGAGGGCGTAATTCAGGAAGATTAAAATTACATTAGAATTGTAAAAAAGGGTTAAAATAGGCATCTATTACTAATTACTCTAATATATTACAAGCATATTCAAAATTCACGCTATATATGGATGTCCCATGTCGGCATGGCAGCTTAGTCGAAGGATAGTTAAAGGTAACCTTACTATAATACTACATGGTAGATTTAGCTCTAATAACAAGGATGACAACATTCACTATAGCTAGGCTTTACAAATAAGATAACAAATAACAAATAATATAACATAGTTATTTTCTGTAAAGACTTAATCCTACAGATGTTTCCTCATTAACATTGTACCTAACTGTTACATGAATCATTTGCAATTGAAAGGAAAAGAACTATCTGTTACGGATGGGCAGACGGACAGGCCTAAGGAGCGACCCTTACTATAAAAACCTTATATTTTAAGATGACATAGTTAACCAAAACTAAAAAGCAGAAGTTATGCATCTAAAAATTCAACAAGAATGTAATCATAAAATTGATTGATACATATTTCGTCTGTACGTGCATAATTTCAGTATTTCTAGTAGCGAAGCTACTCTACAAGTCCTGTTAATGGACATAATTTCGAAGTAAAATTTTTAACCAAATAATAGTTCCTATTGGTTAATGTAATACGGTCGACAAAACCCATAATTAGAAGATGATTAAAGTCCCTCCACAGATTATGATGTCATACGATAGAATAGCCAATGAGAGGCCAGTATACACTGTAATTAACTAATGGTAAAATTTATGCCGGCATCTTATTGGTTATTCTATCGTATGACGTCATAATGTGTGGAGGGACTTTAACCATCTTCCATAATTATTTTAGTTATTTATGACAACAACCTAAGGTTTCAAGATTTAATATACAGATTACAGGCGATTAGTTGGTTAAAGTTTTATTTTTTATAAAGAAAATATTTTCTTTCTTTTTATTAGTTTTCTTTCGGTCTTGAAAGGAAAGGAAAAAATATTTTTAAAAAGTTGGGGGGTTGAGGTACCCTTTCCTAAAATTGATATAAACATTCCCTGATCCTATAAAAAAAAAGTTTCAATACAAAGAAGAACCTTATCGGAATAGTGGTTAGCGAAATCTTACGCTACATACTCAAAGAGCAACATCCTGTTACTTTTAAACAAGGATAAATTTAGCTTATAATAGTAAACTATTTTAAAAATATGTTTTTCCTCATTTATTAATTTTTATTTACTTTAAGTATATGACGACACAAGTTAATAAGAAATAAAATTAGATACAAGAATGAAAATATCCATAAGTAGCCAAGAACAAACAAATCATAAATAAGATACGGCCAAAGTAATTTACAAATTTGATGTTAAGTGGTCACGAATCAAGAATAAAATTATGGGGGAAAATCACGAAACCTTTCAACCTTATACAAGGGCATCTTTAAAAAGAAATCAGCCGTCTATCTTTAGTAGAAGCCGAATAAAATCACATTTTTTCCATCGCTTTCAGAAATACGGACAAACTGATGAGATGGTGGATAGACATACACAATGAATTGTAGAGTAACTTCGTCATTAAAAAAATGTCAATAAATAAAATGTTTAAAATAAGATCAGCTATAATTAAATTTTTATACCTTTTAAAAATTAATTAATGTTATCAATCACAAACTGAATTCACCGTCACTAGTTTGGTATATAAGTACCGCGGCTGCGCCACTGGCATCTAGGGGTTCTTCATTCAAAACGATGGGGAAGGACATAAAACAGCCTACAACCATTCTTAATCGATGCTGTACGTATTGGTGCAAAAAATGGGGACAATTTTTAAATTGATTTGACGGGGCTGTTTATTTACGTCACAAGTGAGGGGAAAGAAAAGGGAAGGAGGAAAGAAACCCCCTAGAAAAGAGATGGGGGTATGACGTCACACGCCAAAACAATTTGAAATTTGTCCCCATTTTTTGCACCAATACGTACAGCATCTCTTAATCCTATGTGACGCTTCCAAAATATTAAGAACTCAATGCTTTTATCTTTAGTTATTGTAATCTAAAGACAAAGGTCGCCTGAAATTAGTAAGTACAAATAATTAGGAAGTAAAACTGAATCATTATAATGCTACGCACCTAAAACTTCTTTTTACACTTTTCTGCTAATAAAAAAGATTAGTTTTCAATTTAAAATTGCAACGTTTAGAACAAAATAAATCACAAAACTATCATTTATTTTATTTTAATGAAATATATAAACGAAAAACGCAAAATCTCTAATTGAGTTTCTAATTAAAAATTTTTTTAATACTCTTAAAGTAGAAAAACTTTCCTTTAAAAACCTTTGTAAAAGCATAAATAAGATTTAATTGTAAATTCAAATTCAAATTAGCTTTATATTAAAAGGGGGAGGTAGGTTGTGCCAAAATTCTGTAAAGTTGTGAGTAAGCTTCCAATCAAAAGCGATTGTTAAGTCTAACTGTCATTGAATAGATTTACAATTGAACAAGAATGACGTTGACCAAAATATAGTTATTTGAAGAAAAAAAATTTGTTTTTACTCAAATCCAAAATTATTCCCATTAATTTTATTGTATGTTATTTTCATCACTACTGAAAAACAGTTTTAAATTCTGATGATCGGGAGGGGAGATGCTGAACATCCCACCTTCCCCCCTCCTATATCTGAGTGACTTTTAGATATGGGTATGACACATAAATAGGAGTTAAACTTGTTAAATATCTCTATTCTGGCGGGCACCGTTTAACAGCAAACTTTGCAGGGTCATCCAGGTAAAAAGCAAAACTATTTTTGACTAAAACAAAGCATTTTATGTTACTAAAATAACCTATATTATTACATCCTCATATGAAATATAAGTGTTCTAGTCAATATTAGGTTCCAGGTATGATCCTGCAGGTCCTGATCCTCCAAGTCTTCAGAAATCTTTAAAGGGCTCATGTGACCGCAATTTTTGACTAAGATACCTCAAATTGTAATCTTAAGCTTTTCTAACATGTTTACATAAAATTTCATCAAAATCCGCCACCGTTTTCCCGACTATCCCCGATAGCCGCGGCTGGCCACTGCCAAATACTATTGTACCTGCCGAAATTCATGTTTTAAGATTTCTAAAATGAAAATTTAATAAATATATACATTTTACGAAACAAATTTTACTCTAGAATCAAGAATAAGAAAATTACAGTAAGTAAACAAAACCTTTAAACAAAGGTTGTTAAATAAACATGCACAAAAATTTTTAGCCCTCTAGCTCTAATTTTTGATTTGAGTGAAAAGAATTTTTTTTTCTTCAAATAACTATATTTTGGTCAACGTCATTCTTGTTCAATTGTAAATATGTAACATGGTCAGGTCATAAATCAAGAATAACCTAAATGGAAAAATTACAAAAACTGACAAACCAACGGACCAAGTAAATTAGATTCTGGATGCACATTGGCAAAGGGAATATTCACAAAAGAAATCAGCCGCCTATCTTGTATAGAAGCCGACAAAATCACTTTACCCATACGGCCTTACAAACTTGTGGCCTGTCAAATGGAATGACAAACAGACAGACAAAGGAAATTATAGAAAAGCCATAAATCTAAGAAAATTGTCAATTATTTAAATGGGCTGATAAGAGCAGCTATAATTATAACTTTGTACTTCTAAAATTTATTAATCATCAAAATGGGTAATTTACATTAATAATATTATAATATGCTATTTTATCGGTGGTAACCAATTTATGATGTCAACATAGTTCTTATACAGAGTACTAAATTAAAATGATTAGGAAATCATTTTCCTTTCTACGCGCCTAAAAGTTCTTTCTACACATTTTTGCTTAAAAAAAGATTAGTTTTCAATTCAATTAATTTCCATAGCTATCATTATTTATTTTTAATGAGTTTAATGAAATGTTTACCTTAATTTGATTCGAAATTAAAATATTCTATATGTTGAAGAGTATATTGTATGTATATTATATACACAATCTTAATTTTTGAAATCCATATAGTTTTATTGTATGTATTAACCCATTAGTGCCGAACCGGGTTTTAAAACCCGGTGCCAGAAAATGTAAAAAAACCGGTTTCCGGCTTCATAATTGCATCATTCACAGTATGAATCCCCCCTCTACTACCCTGGCTTTCATTTCCCCCTGGAGCAGGCAGTTTTGCTTACTTCCGTTTGCCGGTATAGATCAACAAAGTTTGAAAATCATGACAATTCAAAATACCCCATCTAACTTTTTTGTTTTTATAGTAAAGTCGCTGATTTTTTTCATTAAATCTAAAGTTTATTGACAAGTACATCTATTTGTGAATTCGTTTTATTTAAATTATTATTTTTTATATGATTTTTTTATCGTTTTTTTTACACCCTATATAGGCCCGGTTCGGCATTTCCATTTTGAGTCTGAAATTTTTATTACCCGGTTTCACTAATAGATCTTTTTTGACAACAACAACAAAACAGGGTTTTTTTACCCGAAATCGCCGGCTAAACACGAAATTTGAAATAAATCGCTTCGTATTATACTTGTAGCTCTTTAGATTACATGAGGTTGTGTAGTTTTCAATTACGGATTGTATCAAAGTTCTAAAAAGTGTTCATCTCACTTTTGGCGTTCAAAAATTACATTTTTCGATTTTTGGTCAAAATAACCGGGTTTATACAGGTCAACCGGGTTTTAAAACTGGGGGAAAGCACCAAAAACGGGTGTTAATGCCTGGTTGGTATTTATGGCCAAGCCGAACCGGGTTTTTTTGCAACTTTCCTGTGCACGCCACTAGAGCAAAACAAAAAAATACGAATTCCGTTTTGACCATTATAAAGCTTCCCTGAAACTTACAGCTCGATCGGCCCATAAAAGTGGCGCTCGGCACTAATGGGTTAATAAAAATAATGCAAGTCAATGTGTAAGAAGAAATTATCTATTTTCATATCTATAATACAAAGTAGCTTGATGTCTGTCCGTCTGACCGTCTGTCCATTTGTCTGTCCGTCCGTCCCTTAAGATCTCGGTAACCACTGAACCGATCGGATTCTACTCTTCAGGGAATATACCTACTGGTCCTGTGGTGGTTTTAGGCTATTTTCTTGGGGGGTGGGACACCCCCAACCCCCCAAAAAATAAAAAATCCCCACTTCCAAAATTTTTAATTTTATAAAATTTTTGTAAACAAAAACCAGTAATTGGGGTGGGGGAACCCCACTGCAACATGGGGCGAAGCCCCCACGAATCCCCCCCCAAAAAAAAATTTTTTTTTTTTTTTAATTTTAATTTTTAACAAAAAAACACCCCCCAAAGATTTTTTTTTACATTTTTTGTAAAATCTCAGTAACTGTTGATCAAATTGGGCTCAACCCTTATGGGAATATACCTACTGGTCCTCTGGTGGTTTTAAGCTATTTTCTTGGGGGGTGGGACACCCCAACCCCCCCAAAAATAAAAAATCCCCACTTCCAAAATTTTTAATTTGATAAAATTTTTGTAAACAAAAACCAGTAATTGGGGTGGGGGAACCCCACTGCAACATGGGGCGAAGCCCCCACGAATCCCCCCCCCCAAAAAAAAAAAAATTTAATTTTTTTTTTAATTTTAATTTTTGTGTATGCGAACAACCTAGGTTTAATTTTTACAAATTGAAATTTTTGTGTATACGGCAAACAACCTGGGTTTAATTTGTACAAATTAAAATTTTTGTGCATAAAACGCACAAGCTGGTTTTAATTTTACCACAGAGTAATTAAACAAAGAATCATTTGTTTTGAATATTTCTATTTAGGAGGGTTGACTTCCCATTACTTCATAGGGCGAAGCCCCTAGAGGCTAGGGGCGAAGCCGCTAGTACACTTATAAAGTGACATTCGCAGCTGTCAAATTAATGATAATACAAATAAAATATATTTCCTCTAAAGATGGACAACCAACAAACTATTTTGGTTATAGAATAGTGTTGACGTTACTGAAGATTGAATTAATTGAAGTGTTTTTTCCCTCTTTGCTAGTAGTTCCAATTGAATTTACAGTAAATCTCTAAAAAAAAGTTTATAATATTGTAACAGCATTAAGATTTTATATAAGAATTTATTTCAGATTTAAAATCTAAATACATAGAATATATATTATTGTAGAGAACTCAGTGTTGTTTAATACAAATTTGAATAATGTTGCAATTAATTTCTGCATGGTCTTGAGCAGGTTAATCTCCTTTGGTTGCGGACAAACTTCATAGAACAGCACTGTTTTAAATCTACAAAATAAAAATTCCAATTATCATGTAATATAACATTTACGATGTCCATTTGTCTATCTGTCTACACAAGAATTTAATACCATATACATATGAATTCAAATAATAATGTCTCAATACTTTCTACCCATTTACTCATGTTGTCATTCTTTTTTAAACTAATTTGAAAATAAAGTTTTACCTTTATTGAAACAAGGTTTCCTAGGGGGGCACTGCGTTTTTTGAAGTAAAGGTTTTTCCTTTCTAAATACAAAACAAGAATAAAATTTTCATGCAAAACATGTTTTATGTACCCAGAATATACATAAAAGATTAAAATATAGCTTACATGTCAATCCACAAAGAGCTTGCTGTAGAAGATGAAAAAATAACTTTTTCAGCAGCAAAACTAGAACTGTCAAAATCTGAAACAAGAAACAAGTTCTCCTCCAAATGAAAATTTGGTAAACATAGAGGGATGGATAAATAGTAAAACTTTTAAATGCTGCCGTTCTTTTAATTTGCACTTGAGATTCACAGTCATTTCTTTTATATTATCTGTCAGTTTTTCAACACATAATTTTAAAAAAATTATGTAATCTTAGCATTGTTTTTTTGACCTACATCTATCTTACAGTGCAATTTGAAGAATAATTAATTTAGTATCTTAATAAAAATATATTGTTGACACCAATCCTTAGAGAAAACAAAATTACCATGCCGTAGTCTTGTGCAGAAATTAGCAGAATTCAACAATTTAAGAACATTGTCTAGTCTCTAGAAAAATGTATAAAATTTAAGACATGTATTTTATAATAGTATTTTAAGATATAAATCTAAGATCCTAGCTTCTATCATTAAACAAAACAAAAACTCTCCTGGTCCTGTGATTCAAATTTATAGTAATGATCTCCATTAAAAACTTCTCCAGAATTATCTTTCAACACTTGTTGTACTCTCTTTTCCAAACTCTGCGGGTGGTTACATTCATATTTGTATCCCTCCGGAATACTAAAAAAATCAATTGTAGGTAGACGCATAAATAGATTTCAGATGTTTATACAGATTTCTAAACTAAAAGTTTTTTTGGGTGTGTATTTTAGAGCTTATGTTAATGTTAACAACAAGGTATATACTGTTGATAAGCAGTCAAAAATTTATTAGTAGCGAAGCTACTTTATAATTCAAATATATGTCCATCTGTCCGCCTGTCCGTTTGTCTTAGTTTGGGGGAAACGTGATATTCTTGGCTCCTATAAAAGACAAAAGGCTGAAACTTTTTGACAACATTCCAATCATCAAGGAGCATAAGATTTTATTATTTTTTCAGTTAAAGACATCAAAATTAAATTTTCCATTGTTTGAAGAAAACAACAATGACGGTCAAACTGTCTTTTAGCAGGTTTTTGGCTATCCTTATATGTTTTACATATTTCCTCATATCTTTGAAATTTTTGGTCCGATTTTCAAACTTTTTTTGCGATGACAGTTTTAAAATATTTTTTCCCATTGTTATGCATTGTTAAATCTATTCTTGATTTTAATAAATTTTAAATCTACTTGTACGTATTCCCATCCATATTTTTGTGCTTCGCTACTTATGGATGTTGTCATCCTTATTTTATTATAATCATTCCTCGGCACTACGAGAGCTCATTAATGTTCAATATGCCTGGCTCAGTTATTTATCAAGAATTGTATAATGTTTGAAGGAAAAGGTAAGAGAAGAAAAAAAATGTGGGAGGGATGAAGAAAATACATGATTTTTTTGCTTGATAATCAGTAACAGCACCTTACTTGTATCAATGAACTATGATTATTATTTCTCTCTTATAACTACCTTTGCTTTTGAATTATCCTGCATTTAAAACAAAATAAAAATACATTACCCTAGTTTATAAATTTCGCATCCATCGTCATCACAGCTAAAAGTTAAATTTTATCATTTTATTTATCTTTACAAAAACAAAATTCAATAGTCCTAACACATTATAATCTATAGGTTTAAACCAATCATTGAGAATTAAAGATAGTTGAAGGTTGATAGCTGGGATGCTTAATTTCCTATTAGACGACATAACATATTTAGATAGTCCAATTAGCCACATCTATACACTTTCTAACTATCACTATCCTATAGGCTGATTTAAAGAGTGTGTCTTTAGATTATCTGTTGCAAAAAATGTTATAGCAAGAACTTCCGTATGACAAAAAGTAATCATAAATCTATCTATAATATGAGCCGATTTACAGTTAGGTTAAGTAAAAAAGACCTATAAAGGTTGATAAATAAAATGGTGCATAAAACTTTATGTTGTCGTAACTTCTATATAACAAAAGGAAACTGTACAATTTGATTTAGCTCTCTTTGAAAATTGTACCTAGATAATTTTACTGTAAATCAGAAATACTCACCTAAATTCTCCTTCATCAGGATTTTTAGGATTTTTAATTATGTCCACAAAATATCCCAAGCTATAACAAACAACATTGCAAATACAGAAAACTGCCAATAAGAGTTTCATTCTGGTCTGCAGCTAAATTGTTACTAAATAAAAATAACTAATAACACATCTTGAATAAAGGTTTTAGGGCAAAACCAGCCCATTTTAAAACACAAATGTCAGTAGATTTCTAAGCAATGCTACTATACAATTCTTTATAAATTTCAATATATCTAGTAACAAAACTATTCTATATGTGTTTGTATATCCTTTTGCCTGTTTTCTGTTCATAACTTTCAACAAGTATATTATTTTTTTAAAAGGAAAAATGTACTAATAATGTTACAATAATAGATTTATTCAATGAACTTTTGTTAAGCTAAAAAGGCAAATACCCTAGACTTTTGTTTCTTTTTTCATTATATCAATATAATATTTTATCTATATTATAAAGTTTGTAGTTTCTTTTTAACTCTTTTCATGTTCCACTCTTCTTTATCACCTCTTTTTAGAAGAAGACATTCTTTTTTTTATTATTTTCAAAAGTTTGTAAGGGTTTTATACCCAAAATTCCAGGGTTCGGAAGCCGCAGCCGCAGCCTCAGCCTCAGCCACCATCAGCCGCGCGGCTTACGAGAAGCCTCAAAATCAGCCGCGCGGCTTCCTCAGCCACCCAATAAGCCTCAGCCTTAGTCGCAGCCGCGCGGCTTAAAGAAAACATAAGCCACTGTAAGCCTCAGCCGCATTCAGCCACTGTAAGCCTCAGCCACTGTAAGCCTCAGCCACAAAACTCCAATTCAGCCACATTAAGCCTCAGCCGCACTAAGCCTCATTCAGCCAACGCCCCTCTAAGCCTCAGCCGCAATCAGCCGCGCGGCTTATAGTTGGGGAAGCCTCAGCCACACTCAGCCGCGCGGCTGTTAATAATTTGAAGCCGCAGCCGCACTCAGCCGCGCGGATTTGTATTATCTTAAATTTTTTTTCTTGTACAAGTGGCCTATTTAGCTCAATGGTAGATCACTCGTCTTGTAAACTAGGGACCAAGAGTTCAAACCTCACAGGGGGCAATCAATTTTTGTGATACTCAAGTTATATAGTAGCTTCTCTATTATTTTTCCGTTTAGGTACGCAATACTTGTTCTATATAATTAAGCTTCTCCTACTTAGATATTTCTTCAATTTTAAATGTATTTAATACTTTGTGGTTGATGAGAGACACTGAAAAAGTTATGCAAAAATAGTTATTTCTCGTATTGTATTATAAACGGCTTTCCGCGGATATAGAATGTACAATTATAAGATTAAAACTAGTTTTTTAGCCCCGGGGTGCTTTGTACATTTCTATATTCGTAGAAAACTGAGCTTGATCTTTAAATCATTTTAGGGGTGATTTGGATCGGGACGCGCCAAACTTTCAGCCAATCACAGCGCTGCATTTTCAAAATGCAGCGCTGTGATTGGTTGAAATTTTGGCGCGCCCCGATCTGAATCGCCACTAAAATGATTTAAAGATCAAGCTCTGGATATAATACGATGCTAGACATAGTTTTTTCGTATGGAGCAGAACCGGTTCCTATCCACCGGATTCGAATGAATACGAGAAAAAGATTTATACATATTTCATTTTTCATAGTATTTTTAAATTAATGAAAATAATTAAATTAAGATTTGGGGAGGGGGGAGGGTGTGTGTGTGTTTATTTTGAACACAAATTATCCTAATATGTTTTCTAACAAAAAAAATTTAAACAGCGATGTATTTTACTTTTTAAAGTTGGTTAAAAAAAGGTCTGTAAAATGCAATAAATTGTCCTGTATAATATGCAAAAAAATCTACATAATCTTTATGTACTCGATAGATTGAAATAGTTAAATGATTATCATATATCATCCGATTTTGTTTATTTTACAAAGATGCTTACTAAAATTGATTTTATTTTCGAAACTGCAATTATTATAAAAAAAAATGTTTCTTTATCTTTATCATTATGTTATACAATTTCTGAATTTATAAGCAATACATGAATCGATATATTATTACTTTGATGTTGTCCATATTTTCATGTACTCTGATAAAGAAATAATCTCAGCTGGCTAAAATAACAATAACCCCCCATACACCCCCTTTAATCCATCTCTCCCCTCTTATGGGATATATAAATGAACTGGCCAATAAATGAGGTCCATAATTTTATTAACAAATTTTCTTTTTTTTTTAATATATCCACATATTCTATTATATAAAGTGGTAATGTGAAGCTTCTTATTGATCCAGGGAAGTTTTATAATTTTTTTGGGGAAATGTATCTTTTCTCTCCCAAAAAAAGATGACCCTCAAAATAAATTATTTTTGCTTCCCTTAAGTATTCCTAGAGGTTTTAGGGGCGCATCCACTAGTATCATTTAACCATTAACTCATTACATATTAAAACAGGTTTTAAAAGTATGTACATAAGAGTTATACCTATGAAATTTAGCACCCAATAATTTATTATAATTGTAATATTTAGACCTAAATTTTTCTTCAAAATTTCTGTCACCTTTGGTCTAGGGGTTAGTGTGGCAGTCGTGTGTTGGAAAGGTTCTTGGTTCAATTCCACCAAGAATTGAATGTGATTAAAGTTTTTATTCTGCTATGGACAATGGACAATAATTTTTGTTTCCTCTCATTTATATTTAGTTATTTTCCTCTCAAGTTGAAAAAAAAATATAAAAGGAGGGTGAATATAATGTGTAAAAAAAGATTAGAGGAGATTTGTTCTAGGTAAACTTACTTTATTTGTAATATTATTAACTAAATTTTAATATAAAATTGCTTTACACCTATGTTCTAAGGGTTAGTGCACAGGGAGTAAGGGAGGGGACAATGGATCAAATATTCAATTTTTAGGAGTCTCAGACTTTGGGGACTGGCTTAAAGGGAATGTGCAAGAATTTAGCAGTGACGGGGAGAAGGTATAAGGGAAGTGGGGGCAAGGGAAATAAACACTCGTTGTGTTAGTTTGGAATGTAGCAGACGGGGAAAAGGGAGAAGGGAGGTGGGGGCAAGGGAAATAAACAGAATAAAAAGGGGCAGTCATATTCTTGCTAGCAGCTGGCCGGGTCCAATAATCTTTTAAGTTATTTTGTCTGTAGATTAAGAATTCGATAACTACTGAACTAATGAAAACTTTTTAAATTGCCTTTTCCAAGTTTTTGAATTTTTTTTTAAAAATCAACCAAACTCCCCCCTATTTTCCCATAAAAAATTAATAAAAGTCACCCTTCATCCCCCCCAATTTTTTTTTCTTCTGGGATTCGAACCCGGATGATAGATGGTTCAAAGCTGTTACCGTACCAAAAAGCTATCAGAGCTCCAATATTTCAAAATGAAAATTTGTCTTTTTTTTAGATCATTCAGTATTATGATGTCTGTTTGTTTGTCTGTCTGTTTGTTTGTCTGTCTATCTGTTTGTACTACAGGATCTCGCTAACTACTAAACCTATATGGTGCTCCTATTCAGGGTAGTTTCTTATAGGTACTGGGAAGGTTTACAACTATTGTGGGGGAGGGTACCATCACACTACCAGAAAAAAATTGCCTTAGAAAAAAAATTAAACATCACCCCAAAATTAAAAATGGGATTTACTCGCCCCGGCCCTCCCCACCCAATAAAAATCACCCTACCCCCCAAAATATTATTTTAATTCAGTTCTTCTTTTTCCAGTACCTATTGTTTAGTATTTTTTGTAATAACTTCATAATTACATTTGTCATTAAGATTATGTGACATAAAAAGTTTGTCATAAAAATTATACCCATGAATAATTGTAATAAAAAGCACTTTTGTAAAAAAAAACATTTTTCATAAGAGGTAAGTTAGTAATACATTTATTGCAAGTGTACATATGATAAGCATTTTAAAGACGATTATTTTTAAGACAAATGTAACCTGCGTACCATGGCTCAACATGTAGCGCATCTGCTTGTCATCATGGAGGTAATAGGTTCGAATCTTGGCCAGACACTGCGTGAAAACTGAAGACGTTAAATGGTTCCTACTGCAGCTATGCCAGGTATGCAACATGTAAAGTTAGAGTATGAGGATTTCCTTGGCTCGTAAACAGGCATAACTCATTACCATAGGACTTTCTGGCAGGTAGTTGGTTGCTGGATAGATGTCACTTTAATTGGAAAGAATTGGTTCCCCTTAATTATCCAAGGTTCAACAAGAAGCGCATCTGCTTGTCATCAGGGAGGTAATAGGTTCGAATCTCGGCCAGACACTGCATTATAACTGAAGACATTAAATGGTTCCTACTGCTGCTATGGCAGGTGTGCAACATGTAAAGTTGGAGTAGGAGGATTTCCTTGGCTCATAAACAGGTGTAACTCATTACCATAAAACTTTCAGGCAGGTAGTTCAATAAAAAAAAGTTGGTTGCTGGATAGATGTTACTTAAACTAATACAGAAAAGGAAAGAATTGGTTCCCCAAGGTTCAACAAGTAGTGCATCATGTAATAGGTTCGAATCTCGCCCAGACACTGCGTTATAACTGAAGACATTAAATGGTTCCTAGGTGCTAGGTGTGCAACATGAAAAGTTCCTCGGCTCATAAACAGGGGCAAAGGAAAGATATAATTCCCCTTAGTTAACCAGGGTTGTTGGACCTTGAGTTAATGTCATAGAAACCCTCGACATGTAGCGCATTGGCTCGTCGTCTGGGAGTTGATAGGCTTTGTACTGCATCATAACTAAAGATGTTAAAATTAATTCCTACTGCTAAAAAACTTGTATAAAACTTTGGGTACCAGTATAAAACTTTGGGTATCAGAATAAATTTTTGTCTATTAGTATAAAACTTTGGGTACCAGTATGAAACTTTGGGTACCATTATAAAACTTTGGGTACCAGAATAAATTTTTGGCTATTAGTATAAAATTTTGGGTACCAGTATAAAACTTTGGGTACCAATATAAAATTTGGTACCAGTATAAAACTTTGGGTACCAATATTAAAACAAAATTTTAGGTATTAGTATAAAATTTTGGGTACCAGTATAAAACTTTGGGTACCAGTATAAAACTTTGGGTACCAGTATAAAATTTGGGTACCAGTATAAAATTTGGGTAACTGTATAAAACTTTGGGTACCACTATAAAACTTTGGGTACCAGTATAAAATTTGGGTAACTGTATAAAACTTTGGGTACCAGTATAAATTTCTAGTACCAGTATAAAACTTTGGTAACCAGTTTAAAACTTTGGGTACCAGTATAAAACTTTGGGTACCAGTATAAAACTTTGGGTTCTAGTATAAAACTTTGGGTACCAGTAAAAAACTTTGGGTACCAGTATAAATTTTTAGTACCAGTATAAAACTTTGGGTACCAGTTTAAAACTTTGGGTACCAGTATAAAACTTTGGGTACCAGTATAAAACTTTGGGTTCTAGTATAAAACTTTTGGTACCAGTATAAAACTTTGGGTACCAGAATAAAATTTGAGTACTAGTCTAAAACTTTGGGTACCTGTATAAAAACTTTGGGTACCAGACTAAAACTTTGGGTACCAGTATAAAACTTTGAGTACTAGTATAAAACTTTGGGTACTAGAATAAAACTTTGGATACCAGAATAAAATTTGAGTACTAGTATATAATTTTGGGTACCAGTATAAAACTTTGGGTACCAGTATAAAACTTTGGGTACCAGTATAAAATTTTGGGTACCAGTATAAAACTTTGGGTACCAGTATAAAACTTTGGGTACCAGAATAAAACTTTGGGTACCAGTTTAAAATTTTGGGTACCAGTATAAAACTTTGGGTACCAGTATAAAACTTTGTGTACCAGTATAAAACTTTGGTTACCAGTAAAACTTTGGGTTCTAGTATAAAACTTTTGGTACCAGTATAAAACTTTGGGTACCAGAATAAAATTTGAGTACTAGTCTAAAACTTTGGGTACCAGACTAAAACTTTGGGTACCAGTATAAAACTTTGAGTACCAGTATAAAACTTTGGGTACTAGAATAAAACTTTGGGTACCAGAATAAAATTTGAGTACTAGTATATAATTTTGGGTACCAGTATAAAACTTTGGGTACTAGAATAAAACTTTGGGTACCAGAATAAACTTTGTGTACCAGTATAAAACTTTGGGTACCAGTATAAAATTTGGGTACTAATTCTGAATCAAACATTTGAAAAAATCCTGCTGTCCTCCCCCCTCTTCCCTCCACTCCTATTCTCACAACCCCTAACCACCCTCAACTCTCCAAAAAATGTCCTAGAATGCATTTAAAAAATCCAATTTAGCCGAAGCCTCAGCTGCAAAGCTTATTTTGTAATCAGCCATAAGATCAGCCGCAAGGCTTAATATTGTATTCAGCCGCAGCCGCATTCAGCTGCGCGGCTGCGCGGCTGAACTTAATTCAGCCACAGCCTCAGCCGCACGGCTTTCAGTAAGCCGCAGCCTCAGAATCAGCCGCGAGGCTTAATTACGTTATCAGCCACTCTCAGCCTCAGCCTCACTCAGCCGCGCGGCTTAATTTTCCAATCAGCCACTGTAAGCCGCAGCCGCTATGAGCCACGCGGCTTTCAGTAAGCCGCAGCCTCAGCCACAAATCCTTCAGCCACTGTAAGCCTCAGCCACCCTCAGCCACTGTAAGCCTCAGCCGCTCGAAGCCTCAGCCACAAAATTCCAATTCAGCCACTGTAAGCCTCAGCCACCCCAATTCTTATTAAGCCTCAGCCGCATTCAGCCGCAGCCACTCTCAGCCGCACTAAGCCTCAGCCACTCTCAGCCACTTCCATAACTATAAGCCTCAGCCACATCAGCCGCAGCCGCAGCCGCAAATTAGGATTCAGCCGCAGCCGCAGCCGCGCGGCTGATAGCGCGGCTTCCGAACCCTGCAAAATTCCGCCGGAACAAATGGAAAACTTTCCTATGAATTGTTGAAATTAATTTATTGATAACTAAGTTATGTACAGTAATATGAAGGGGGCGAAATCTTTAAAGAATTTTAGCAGTAGTAATGAAAATAATATTTATTAAAAATAATGGGAAAATTAATTTTAGATTTTAGGAAAAAAGAAATTTATTTATTCATTTAAATAAATTTGGACAACATCATTCTTGCTCTATTTTAAATCTTGTTTAGTAAAATCAGATAAACTGTTGATATGTCCAAAATTAGAAAGTAGTGTCTCACATTGAAAAGATTTGAAATAAAGCATAAAAAGTACAAACATATTATTATATATATATTTTTCAATGTAATATTACTAAAACCAAAAATTTTCAATTGACGTCAATTTTAGTACTGTTTTATTTTCAAAAACCGTAAATATGAACATGGCAGTAAAACTGGTACCTAAAGTTTTTGGTATTATGTTTCATTCAATTGGATTACTTTTTTTATTTTGATTGGTTTTTGGGTACCCTTCTTTTCTAAGCCTTTCCACCATTGATTACATAAAGGGTAATTTTGTTGATTGGGGTTATACATATAAAACAATTAACAAATGCTATACATTTAAATCTAGATTATTAAAAATTAATAAATTATATTGTAATATGCATAGCAAGAAGTAATGAAGACTTGGAATAGGTCATAGATTTACCCTTTTCATTGATTTTTTCTTTTTTATTTCATATATAATTAGAACTAGAGTTTGGCTCGATATAATTATCTCGCTATTGGCTAGGTCTATTCAATGATTTATTTACTTTCTTTTGGTTATCTGAATTCTGACTATTAACTCTATTCTTCCATTATCTTCTCCCCGACGATTTCTTTCTTCAAACTATTTTAGGATCTTAATATTTTTTTTTATTTCAAATTATCGCCCTGAAAGGGTTAAAATGTTTAGTTAACTGTTAAATTTTAGTTCAATATCTGACCACATTACGCCCATATTGCTAGTATCAAATTATTTTAAAACTAGGTTTTCTTTTATTTACTATATTATAAATTTAAATTTTCTGTTTTATGGATAGAAATTTAATACTTCAATATAAATTCAAATAGCAACATAAAATAAAAAAATGAGTTTATTCTTCATACAGTAATATTATGGGTCTTATTGTTCTGGTCAATGAGAGTTTATTACGGATTATTGGAGCACTATGGGTTTTAAAATTGGAGAACTTGAGCTCATATATAGACATTTATTTCCTATATAGATCTTTCATGGATCTTGATGCAATAAAGCAGGCTGTTTTGTAAATGTCAAAAATTTAAAGATTTCATTAAATAAAAGTAATTGCAAATATACTTAGTGAATGACAAAAATATTCATTGGACAATAAGTGCAGTCAATTTTTTTTCCTTTGAATGATATTGTAGTTACTTTATAAAAGATAGCTAAATAATAATTTATAATTTAAAAAATCATTTTATCATATTGAATTGATAGGAATCGCACTCTCCCTTCCATCTTTTCTTCCCCAAATAAGAAAGGATAATTCAACTTAACCCATTAGTGACGAACCGGCTTTTAACGCCCGGTTCCAGAAAATGCCGTAAAAATAAACGGTTTCAGGATTGCATCATTCTCAGTATGAATCCCCCCTCTACTACCCTGGTTTTCATTTCCCCCTGGAGCAGGCATTTTTGCTTACTTCCGTTTGCCGGTATAGCTCACCAAAATTGAAAACCAAGAAAAACGAGGTGATTATAAAATACCCCTCCTAACTTTTTTGTTTATGAAGTAAAGTTAGTGATTTTTTTCATGAATTGTAAAGTTTATTAGCAACTACATTCATTTGTGAAATCGTTTTATTCAAATTATTATTTTTTATATGATTTTTTTATTGTTTTTTTACGTTCTATATTGGCCCGGCTCGGCCCAAGTAAAGATACCCGCCATTTTTATTGCCCGGCTCGGCGCGAGTAAAGATACCCGTCCACATATAATATCAAAATTTTAAAACTTCTAGGAAACGGGCTTTTTTTAACTGAAAAGGGTGGCACCTATAGCCAAAACACTAAATGGGTTAAAAAGGAAAGTATTTTCCTTTTTGTCTGCTATTTTGGTAAAAAATAGAATAAAATATAAAATAACAGGAATAAATATATGAAGAAAAAAGGATTAAAATATATTTCTGTAAGATCACAATATTTGAGGAAAGCTAATATGGTACTACGTCAAACCCTAGATACGTCAAACAGTAGATGCAACAAATGCTAGACAGACAAACAGTAGACAGACAAACCCTAGACACGACATACGCTAGATACGACAAACACTAGAATGCGACTAACACTAGAATATGACAAACGCTAGATTTCTTCGAATGGCAACAAACAATATATACGACAAATGCTAAAATTAATCCTCATAATAAAGTAAAAGAATATTTGTTTGTCTTTACTAAAGGATCTTGCTAATTGCTGAACCGATCGGGTTCTCCTTAGCAGGGTAGCTTGTCATAGGGCCCGGGAAGGTTTATAAATATTTTGGTGGAGGGTTCCACCAACCTCCCAAGATATTTCACCCCTAAAAAAAATCAACCCCCCCAAAAAAAATTATTTTAAAAAAATTCAAAATAAAAAATTGGGGGGGGGGTCAAAAGTTTTCTTATTGGTTAAATCAGCAACTGATTGGTTGGCTAAATAAGTTAAGGTTTTAAACCCTAATCACTAATTTTAAGCTATAGGGGGTTGACATAGGTTATTCGGCCATTATCTTATCCCATTAGATCCCTGCATTGATAGTAATATAAATTTAGTATTTATGAACGAAAACATCTATGAATATTTTTTTAGTTTAAATTCTACCGTATGTTGCTTCTAGTGTTTGTCGCACTTTAAAAATTCTACTGTTTGTCGCAAAATTGAAAATTCTACTGTTTGTCGTAGTCTAGTGTTTAATTCTAATGTTTGTCTGTCTAGCGTTTGACGTATCTACTGTTTGTCTGTCTAGCGTTTGTCGCCTCTACTGTTTGACTTATCTAGTGTTTGACGTAGTACCGCTAATACATACTACAAAATAACTAAGTTAAAAAAAATTAGATTTACTCAGTCTTTATTCCTGGTTCATCCATAAACAATATTCAATACTGTTTTTTGTGATATTATTTTTTTTTGTATTTAGTATCATTTTTATGAAAGTTGTTGAATATGAGAAGAAATTAAGACACTTTTTTACCTACATTTATTTTTTTTTATTTAAACATTTTTTTCTTTATTTGCGATAATGTCTGTTGATGAGACATAAAATTTATTCAAATACATTTTCCTGTTTTATGTCTTTAAACGTAGATTTGTTGCAGTTTTTCGTCATTTGTATTCTAATAAGATTAAAAATTACTGTTTTAGTACAACTTATTACAAAAATTATTAGTTTTACAAACCCGATGTTTTTAGACGTTTCCTATGGAGAAAATACACTTTTCAAGGCAATCAAATACTTATTTATATTATAAAAGGTTACAACTGCACTTATATTCCAAAAATTTTATTGGTTTTAGTGAAAATTGACTGCACTTATTGGACAATGACATTTATGATATGCACACAAATTTGATAAATGCACATATTGCTTAATCTCTTATATTCCCTGAAACATCAGACATAATGGTATTTCTTGCCTCTTAACACTATTGCCTACCCGACTCATCTTATTTTTAAATGAAGGGGGAATGGTGTTTGTTTGTTTGTTAATTACTTTGGTTCACAGGATAGCCTTTAGAAGACGGGATAAACCAAAAGATCTATCACCTTCCCAACAACAAGCAGAAGCTCCACGTTTTATGCCACAGTCATTGGTCACCTTACAGACTGACGGACAGACATACAAAGGGAATTAAAGAGTATCTTTGCTGCTAAAAGAATGTCAATAATTAAAATAATTGAAATTTAAGCAGCTTCTCATAGGGGTCCTGGGAAGGGTACCACCACCTTCCCAAGCAGAAATCGCCCCCAAAAAAATTGTAAATTTGTTGTATAGATTATGATTAATCTTTTGGAAAAAGTTGCAACTTATTACATGTTAAATCAATGACTCCCAGATAAAGACTGTGCAATGAAAGGGTTGGTTATCTAAAGGACATTTGGCCGTGTTATTATGTACTACACTAATAAATTTGGTCCTGATATACACCACCAAAATACTACTCTTCAGGTTATCCATGTCAAAAGAGTTTGATTTTAACCCTTACAGATCAGGGTTGGGGCTCTCCTCTAGTTTTTTCAATATAACTTTTTTTGTAGGTAAAATAGAGAGCTCTGACTTCTTGACTTCTTAAGTTTAGTAATTATACTTCGGCAAGAGTTGATTTTATATGGATATCTGGTCTGTGTCGGTCGTGGTGTCCAGTCAAAGTTTGTTAGGTAGCAGCAAATTTAGAAGAAACTATAAATAAATCTTAATTTCTACATTATGACTTTTGTGTATAAGGTAGAAACCTAAATTTTCTTCTGGTGAATACTTAGATATCAATGAACACCTTAGAAAAGCGGTGTTATGACCGTTTGACTGCTCCCTGACCGATTGCATGACTGATTTTTTGTCCGGCTTTTACTATAGACATATATCATAAATATCGTGTCTTCTAATAAAGCTAGAACCCTTTAATTTTGTATAGTAAATCCTTAGGCAATAAGAAACTTCCGTTAATAGTAAGGTCATGACCATTTGACCCCTCCTTGACCGATTTCTGACCGATTTTTATTTCCTACCTGTTATTTTGCTGTTTTTAAGATTTCAGTTGCCGATTTTTTAAACAGCTTTAGACTAGCCAATGAATGAAAAACACATATCCTTAACACAAATTTGTTTGCCAATAAGCATTCCGGATGGTGAGACAAGCAAAGTGTTTTCCAGATAATATTCCTGCTGTAATTAGTCACATCCCTTTAATAACATAGTCATTTTTAAAGTCCTCATTGTTCAGCGGATATGTCCCCACTTCAGAACTTACAGATTATGTATGTTATAGAATAGTTTTAGAACCACTAAATATGAAGCTAATTATCATTTTTATAAAACTCCTCAGAAGAAAAGGGGTGAATTCTCCACACCCCCCACATTGATAGTATTCCAATTTGTTTTACAGGGAAATTTTACAAAATATTTATTGTAACCCTATGAAATATATACAAGATTATATATGTGAAAATTTATTTTAGCTTTTTATATTAAAATATACAATCAAAATTCTAAAATGTTGTATAATATTGTAATCATGTCAAGAATATATAAGACATTATTATAGAAAACTCAGAAGCAAGCATTGGTAAGGTAATTGTTAGTGGTTATCAAATTGCATCCAAGTTTTTTTAAAGATTCTATGTGAATTAGCATTATCAAGTTTTTGTAATACATATAATATATCGTAATTAATTTCTGCATGATCTTGGGCATTTTAATCTCTTGTTGTTGCGGACAAACTCCATAGAACAGCACCTTCCTGAATCTGAAAAATATATATTTTTTGAAAACCATATCTTATGCATTTAATTGTTTTATTCTTAGAATTAAATAATTTCAATAATATATTTAACCTTTATTGTAACATGGTTTTCTAGGGGTAGAGGAGCACTGATTTGTTTGAAGTAATGGTTTGTCACTTCTAAATAGGAAAAATCAACTTAAAATGTATTATTATTAAATAGAAAAAAGGTTAAAAACAAAAACAATGCATTTTAAATATTTACATTTTGAATAATAATACTCCTTAATATGATGTATATTAACTCTTTCATTTTTCTTATTTATATCCTTAGTTTTATTATTTTTACTTTAACAATTTGGTATCTTTTAACTATCCACAAGATTTAACTATATGTTAAAATCAAAAAAATATTTTTTTTAAAAACAAAACAATAAAATTTAAGCTATGTTATCAAAATCCTTCATGTGGTCACTGAAATGTATTACCTTTTTCGACATTTTACAACATATAGATATGCCAAACAAGTTAATAAGACTAGTTACAGAGGAACTCATTCTTATTCTGGTTATGAACTGTATATTTTTAAAATTACATATTATTAGAAAACATAAAATAATATAAAAAAACCTACATGTGAATCCACAAAGAGCCAGATGCAGAAGTTGCAAAAGTAATTTCATCACTACCATTAGCAGCAGGTAAAACTGTAAATATATTTTTGATGAATAATATGACAACGTAGATTATTCTAAAAAATTTTAAGATTTTTGGTACTTTCAAAATATTAATGTTGATATTTTTTCAATCAAGCGTTTTTTCATATAGTTTAATTCATACATAGGTTCAAATATTCTTTAATGAGAAAATATGAAAAAATATTACCTCCTGGTATAGTGCAGAATTCAGCAGAATTAAAAAGATCAAGAACTTTGTCTGATCTCTAAAAAACGTATTTATATTGAATTTATTGATAAATTTAGATGTTATTATTAGTAGTGATAATGCTATTCATTTTAGAGGCAAAAATAAATTTTTTTTTCAATGTACCAAAAGTATAAATATATTCTAATTATTTTGACCTAGATTATATTCCAAACATAAATGCTTGAAAACACTAGGCTCCCACTGACCTTGTAATCTATTATATAATAATCAGAAATACAACTAGAGAAAAAAGTATTTTCCATGTTATTTTTAATTTTAAAATACTTTGCCTGATCCTGTGGTTCAAATTCATATCTATGGTTTCCAAATTGATCAACTTCTCCAGAATTTTCTTTTAACACTTTTTGTATTCTGCTTTGAAATCTCTGTGGTGGTTTACAATTATATGAGAAATAATCACTGAAAAATATTCAGCTAATTAGAAATTAAAATTATCCTTTAGGTATGAGCACAGATTTGTAAACAAAGTATAAGGATGTTCCAGATTTTTTTTTTCTGGAGGGGGGGACACATTGCATACCTTTTTAAAAATTATTTCAGATAGTGATAAATCTCCCCACAACCAATTACAATTTTTTCAAGCTGTATATATTTATTCCAGTTCAAGAATGGTTTAAAACTAATTATTATCTCATAGGTTAGAGCCCTTTTAAGTCATATTGAAAAATCCTATACTAAATTGTTTTACAGAAATTTAAGAAAATTATAAAATAAAAATCCTAAAATTAAAACCAATTTTGTTGGTGTCAGAGCTAACAAACAGAAAATCAATCTTTCATTTTCCTTTCCGTGGATATATAATGTATTAAATAAAAACTTTATTTGCAAAATTAAAGATGGTTAGATGGTTTACAAAAAATCAAAACAGACAATTATTACCTGGAACGTAATAAACTACATCCAAAATCATCACAACTAAAAATGTACATATATTTATTGTTTCAGATATTTTTATAAAAAAAATATAATTAAAGATTAGTAAAATACAATGCTAGTTTACAATTTGTATGTTAGACTTGAAAACTTTTCAATACACAAGAAAGTTCCAGAGTAAACATCTTTTATGTCTTAACCTCTTTTCGAGGAAGCTTTGTGTTTATCAAGATCGAAATTAATTCCTTATCATTATCCCAAATTAAGCGCAAATGTCGTCTTGTTTGACTTTCCTTTCATAAAGTGACGCGGTATGGATTGTTTATATTTTGATGCGCCCACGTTCGTTACTTTTGAATGAGATATGAGTGTGTGAAGATTTCGGAGAACAAAAATTGGGCCTATCATTGGTCTCATAGTGCGTGAACAACCCTAGTATACCAGGGATTTGAAACCATAAGAACTTCAGGTAGAATTTGTTAATTTTATTAAGTGGAATGGTGTATAGGACGATTATATTTAGTTTAAAAGGCTTTAGCCAGCTAAGCATGAAACTTAATTATGATTAATATTATGTTTTAGTAATTTTTTATGTGCTTTTATTTTGCATTTAACAATGATTTATTAAACCAAATAATTTTCCTTTAAAGCCAAAGTTTCCAAAGATTCTTAACCGTAGAGAAAAATGATTTTAAAAGCAATTAAGATTACGTGGTTATAAAAAAACTGGAATTATGAATTAATTGATTTTGTAATTTCAGGACTTTGAAATAGTTGCCTCAATAAATCTATAATCAAACCTGCTGTTGAAACTTGATGGTTCCTGGTATTGGGGGTTTGTCTGTAAGTCAACAAGATCTCGAGAACTTCCCGCTAATTCGGAAGTCACACTCAACCAAAGTGTCATGGTTGAGACAATTTCAAAGTATCTGAAGAATAGGCGTTAGCATTCTTCAAGAGATCAATAGCATCCAGTGATTATTGATGCAATAAACTGTGACAATTTTTTCTGTGAAATAAGTACCTAGTGAATCAATATGCCACTAACCAAAAAGCAGAAAATTGAGCGAGCTATCGCTATTGGCAGTGAAAGGCTAGAAGTGTTTGACGAACAGTTAAAAGTGTTTTATGACAATTTAAAAGCCTGCCAAAGTTTTAGTTCATGTGAAAATGTGAATTTAAAATCAATTCGTGACATTTTTAGTGAGGTCAAGGACCAATCTGACCTAATAAAAAGTCTAAAACCTGCCGTGGAGACTAGTGAGTTGCGCGAGTTCAAGCGTGATTTGGATGAAGCTAGTGAACAGAAAACTGTTGCAGATAAAGTTTATGCGTCGTTGGAGCAGTGTACAAAAATTCTGTACTGGCTTGACAATGATTCAGACGACGCGAGGTCAAGCACTGTCGCCAGGAACCTCGACGTCATTGAGAAGGTGAAGATGGACATGGGAGTGCTTAAAATTTCCATGGAGTTGCGCCAAGAAGTACGTGATATGTACCAAAGGCTTAGAGAGATGGAACGTCGTTCATCTAACTTGGATGAGAGTGGGACACCTGCCATGCTCTCCAGAAGTATGTCTGCCGTGGATATTCGGAGTTCCAACCCGCAGTATGGGCGCTGGGACAACAGTTTGTTGCCGTCCTTCGACGGTACTGACACGGATTACTCCAACTTTAAACAGGTCTTTAAAGATCTATGTGCTGGTTACGGATTTTCTGACCAGAGGTTAAGTCTGATGTTGTGTATGGAGAAGGTGATAACCAACCCGGAGCTACGCAAGCAAGTGTCAGCGATTTGAGATCATAATGAACAATGGTTGTTTCTCGATCAGATGTTTTTATCAAACACTCGCCGGTTCATGAAGATTTTAACTAGGCTGAACAAGATGAAACCTGTGGATAAACCTGTGGACGTGGTTAGTGCAATTGCTACCTTCAAGAGCACGATGCAGGAAGTAGAAGCCAACGTTGGTTCTGCAGCTAAGGATTACCACCACCTAACTCTTATTCATATTTTCAAAGACAAGTGCCCAGATGGCCTGAGAGAGAAAATTATGATGGAACTAGGTAGCATGAACCAACCAAACATCCAGAAGATTGTAGAACTGCTGGAGAGGACCAGGGGAGCAATGTTGGCCGGTGATATGTCCTATGACACTAGCGCCGGCAAGAGAAATCGTGACAGAGCTGCCACCGCGCAAGTATCTGGACGCAGCGACAATAAGAATGGAAAGGCTGGAAAGGACAAGGCTTCCAAGTGGAACAGTACATGTCCTGTTGAAAGCTGCAAGGAGAAACACCCGATTTTCCGTTGCCTCACGTTTAAGAAGATGGATGTGGTTGACCGAAAGAAAGTTGTCCAGCAGAAAAAGTTGTGTGAACTCTGCCTGTGTGACGGCCATGCTGCTGACAAGTGTAATAAATCGGATAAGCTTGGTGTTTGTGGCACCAATAATTGCGACAGATATCATAGCCGGTTGCTCCATGAGGCTAGTGCTGGTGTGAATACAGTTTACAAGTCAAGTTCTGCACCCAGCCCCTGTACTTTCTTACTTCAGTTAGTTCCTGTTGTAGCACCTGGCGGCGGCACCTGCCACGCCACTGTCATGTTTGACTCTGGTGCAAATTTGCCACTTGTGTCTGAGAAGTTATCCAACAAGTTGAAGCTGAAATCTACCGGCAGATATACAACTATTTCTGTAGCTGACGGCAGTGAGACTTCCTGCCGCAATGTTGTGTTTTATCTGAAGGATAGGGACGGTAATTTGAGGGAGTTTGAGGCAGCTGTCATGCCTACCCTCGGCGGGGCCAACGAGATGCGCTCGGTCCACCCCGAAACTGCCGCCGAAATATTTAAGATGCCGCCAGAAAGATTTACATATATTAGTGGAGGCTTAGATATCATCACTGGAAATACACATCCTGACGTGTTTCCATCAACCTACCAGAAAGTGGGCCAGTCTATGTTGTGGCGAACCATTTTTGGTAGTGGTTTTATCTGTACAAGTGCTGACGGTGGAGCTGGAGACCAAAAGTCGGCTTATAAGGCTGTCAGTGTCAGTGGAGGCACCTTGCCAGACTTTTTGACGTCTGAATCGTTTGGCGTACAGCCGCAGGCACTTTGTCCAGGATGTACTGCCTGTCAAGAGTGCAAGGCTATGGCCGACGGCACTACCTGGGACCAGCGTGAAAGGCAGAGAATAATTGAGGCAGGTTTAACACTAGACTTGCAATCCAACAAGTGGACAGGTCAATATGCTTACATTGAAGATCCTCACACTTTGCCCTACAATGAGAGTTTAGCCCGCAAAATTGCTGAAAAGGATCGTGCCAAGATGGTCAAGGAAGGTACCTGTGCAGGTATTCAATGACGCCATCTCCAGAGGCGTGTTTCAAAAAGCAACACCTGAAGAATTGAAGTATGAAGGGCCTAAGTCTTGTTCATCAATAGTGGTTGCTTTCAAGGAGGATTCAAGTTCCACACCCATGAGATTGTGTGCAAATAGTTCTCTGACGTTCAAGGGTACCAGTTTTAATCACATAATGCTGGGAGGTCCGCCGCCGATGCAGAAGATTTTTTATCATTTGTTGCTTTTCCGCGGTTACAAGGTTGGTTTAACCGCGGATATTTCCAAGTTTTATAACTCCATCCTGGCCACAGAGTTCGACAGCCAGATGAAGAGAGTTTTATTTTCCCCGACGCCAGACGGTCCACTTGAAATTTACCTGACTAAAGTTGTGAATTTTGGCGAGTTGGCTGCGGGAAATTTGGCAGTTACAGCCCTGAAGTTGACGTCCCACCTGTTCGGCGGAAAGAGTGAAGCAGAGGTCAAGGAGATGTATGGAGAGGGGCAGATAAACGGTAGTGATATTGTTGCAAAACCTGAATTGTGGAAGGAGCCAGAAATACCTACCTACCCCGAGGAAGATTTCAAGTTACCTCAGATTCCAGTTGCAGTCAAGCTTGAGAAGCACAGCTTCATAGATGATGTTATTTCGGGAGCAGGATCTGTGCCAGAAGCCAAGGAAATGATGAAAGAAGCCGACAGAATTATCAGCAAAGGTAGTTTTTCCTTCAAACAAGTCATTTATTCGGGTGATGATTGCCAGCCAACCAAGGTTCTGGGGCTGATATGGAAGCCAGCCACCGATGTGTTATCCATCGCCACGAGAGTCAACCAAGATGGTACAGTCAAGGGAAAGAAGGTGAAAGAGGATGCTGATTTGTACAACCTCCAGGACGCCTTGGACGAGAATCTGACAAAGAAGATGGTCCACAGGTTCGCCGCCCAGACCTTCGACCCGCTCGGGCTTTGCAGCCCTATCCTGTTGAGAATTAAACTTGTCCTGCGGAAAACATGTTTGCTGGAGGACAGAGCTGAGGTCGCTAAATTGGAGTTTGACCGTTGTGTGGTCCCGGAGGAACCAACTGGCCTTCCATCCTTGATGATGTTTTCGGATGGGTCATCAGAGGCCTATGCATGTATGGCATATTTGAGGTGGCCAACTAGGCAAGGGTTTGAAACGTTCTTGCTAGCCACCAAGTCAAGAGTTGCGCCGGTCAAGACTGAATCAATTCCACGCCTTGAATTGATGGGTTGCCAGATGTCCACAAGGTTGTCAAAGTCCATCAGAGATGCCCTGCCCTTTGATGTTATCAGAGTGATGTACTTTACTGATTCATCGTGTGTTTTATCACAAATTGTTTCCAACAGTGCCATGTTGAACACATTTAATTCTCATCGCATTGGAGAAATCCAATCTGCAACCAACAAGGATGACTGGAGGTGGATCCCTGGGACACACAATGTTGCAGATTTGGGCACCAGAAGCACCTGCAAGGTATCAGATTTAGGACCAGGTTCCAGGTACAGATTGGGCCCAGAATGGTTGCGCCAGGATGAAAGCGCGTGGCCGGTGAAAACTGCCGAGCAAGTCAAGCAGGATTTACCACCGGAGGAGTTGAATACCAAAATGGTTAAGTTATGTTCAATGAAAGTTACCGGAGAAGCCGCTGAAGATGTCTTTAGGTTTAAGCACAGGAGATCATTTGGACAGGCCAAACGTATTATGGCAGCTGTCCTGCAAGTATCGAACACCTGGTTGAAGAAGCTAAAGAGCAGACAAGAAGGCAAGACTACAGCCGCTGGTAGTCATGTAGCAGCCGCAGATTCTGTGTACAAGCCGTCCTTGTACAATTTTATGGCGGCGGCGGAACTTTTCATTGTGTCACGTAGCCAACAGGATGAGTGGATAAATGACGCTAAAGGCAATTATTCGTCATTGAATCCGTTAGTGCATGAAGTATCATTGACCTGGCCTGTCGTTGGTCCCGGAGGTAATTATGTGACCAGGGAGATGAAAATTCTAAAAATGGTTGGTCGTGGAGAGCCCGTCATTGACGCCATTACTGGTGGCCGTAAAATGCTATTTGAAGACATGCCAGGTTTAGTAATTTTGGAGCCTGGTAATTGGTTAGCTGCTGTCTTTATGAGAGAAGCGCATGTTGAGCTTCATTCTGGTGTCTGTGGAACTTTAGCTGAGAGCCGCCGTTGGTGCTGGATTGTGAAGGCAAGGAGGTTGTCCATCATGGAGGTGAAGAAGTGTTGGCCCTGCAGTGTTGAGAGGGCCAAGGAATGTCGTACTACCATGAAGGATGTGTTACCTGACAAGTTGGTTCCGAGCAGGCCATTTGAAGCTGTGCAAGTTGACCTTATGGGTCCGCTGGTTACGAGGAGAGCTACCGCCAAAACGAGGAGTCAGACAGCAACGAAGAAGGTGTGGGTGTTCGTGGTAGTCTGCAGGTTCTCAGGGGCGCTATGGCTGGACGCCTTGGAGAAGTATGATACCAGCAGTATCCTGTTGTCCCTGCGCAAGTTGGAGGCTGTTCATTGTCTGCCGAAGGTTATAGTAAGCGACATGGGCACACAATTATCCGCTGCTCGCAAGGTTTTAGAGCAGAAGTTGGGCAGCCAGGTAGAGTTTTCTTGGTCCCAGATCCCGGCCCGAGCCCACCATTTTATTGGGCAAGCTGAGAAAATGGTGGGATTAACCAAGAGATTGCTGTCCAAGAAGTTGGTGAATAGTTCTGTTAATTTTAATGAGCTCCTGGTGCTGTTGGCAGAGGTTAGCAAGTTAATGAATAGCAGACCGTTGACGATAGAAGCTGCTAACGACGTGGAGAATTGGCGGCTGATTACCCCTGGCCAGCTGCTGGGAAATGTTGACTGCCAGCCGTTGTGCAATGTGGCGATGAAACCGGAGGACCAAATTTCCTCCAGGTTGAAGTTGTTAGAAGATTTGTCTGCCCAGTTTTGGACTTCCTACCGCCAGGAGATTTTGCCGAAGATATTAAGGATGTCCAAGTGGAAAGATGAGATGGCGGAGCTGCTAGCTGACGGAGATATAGTGCTGGTTACGAGTACCAATCCGCTGATGAGATGTTTGCGGATGGGCCGTGTGACGAGGATTGAGGATGGGAGAAAGACTGCAAGAGTCTTGTTCAGGCTGACAGATAAATCTCCCCTGGAAGAACATGCTGTATCAGTCAGGCAGTTATTAAAAATTATGATTAATAATTGATTCTTATTTTATGGAAATTGAGATTTTTTTTAGTAAAAAAGCCACATTTTCATATGCCTATTTTTATGCCTAAAATAAGAATCAAGTGAAATGCGATTAATTTTTATTCTATTTCATATGCTCAAATTTAATTTTTTTGAGTTTAATTTCTTTTCAAAAAGTACAATTCATTATAAAACTTACCTGAAAAGTTTACCAAAAAGGAATAAATGTGTCGAGGTTGCGTGATTCGATATTTATTCTAAGAAAAAAAATCAAGTATTTTTTAGCAGATTTTTTTAAAATTACATATGAATTTCAATCAAGTAAAACATTTTTATTCAGATCAAGGAATGATTGAAAATTCATATTTTAATTCTCATATTTTTTTACAAAGAAAAATTGGTATTTTTTCATAATTTCGATGAAAATTCTAACGAAGATATTATTATTATTTTGCTATTATTTAAGTATTGAAAAGTTTTATTGTTGATTAAGATAGTTACAGTTCTTATTCATTAAGTTTGAAAACTTTCTGCCCAAGGATTTTGAAATATTTTTCTTACTACTCTTTTTGATGCTTAACAAATTTAGTTTTAAGTACCTATAAATCTTAATTTTCTTGTCTAAGATTTATTTCGTTTTATATTTACCATTATTTGTTTACATTTCAACCTGATTTCGTAGGTACTTATTGATTTATTAATAATGATTTATTACCTATTGATTATGAAATGATTATTAATTAGTATAAGTTGTTATATTTACAACATCATGATTAATAGGATTATCCATTTTAGGATTTGTGTATGTGATCTTGTGAGTGTCATGTGCCTGGAATATTGTATGGTACAAACCAATCCCCATCCTTCTATCCTAAAATGTGAGGTATTATGAGTCCTAGTGAGGAGTATAATATTGTGTATGCATTTCACGGGGTTTCATTTAGTTAGGAGCAAAAATTGTCATGTTTTTCGGGATGTGGCCATTCTCATGTGATTATGGTGAGTTGAGTTTAGTGAGAAATGTTGCTAGTGCTCAGCGCAAAAAAACCTTGAATCTCGTTAAGGAAGTTAATTTGACTTTCAAACGGGGGGTGTGTCTTAACCTCTTTTCGAGGAAGCTTTGTGTTTATCAAGATCGAAATTAATTCCTTATCATTATCCCAAATTAAGCGCAAATGTCGTCTTGTTTGACTTTCCTTTCATAAAGTGACGCGGTATGGATTGTTTATATTTTGATGCGCCCACGTTCGTTACTTTTGAATGAGATATGAGTGTGTGAAGATTTCGGAGAACAAAAATTGGGCCTATCATTGGTCTCATAGTGCGTGAACAACCCTAGTATACCAGGGATTTGAAACCATAAGAACTTCAGGTAGAATTTGTTAATTTTATTAAGTGGAATGGTGTATAGGACGATTATATTTAGTTTAAAAGGCTTTAGCCAGCTAAGCATGAAACTTAATTATGATTAATATTATGTTTTAGTAATTTTTTATGTGCTTTTATTTTGCATTTAACAATGATTTATTAAACCAAATAATTTTCCTTTAAAGCCAAAGTTTCCAAAGATTCTTAACCGTAGAGAAAAATGATTTTAAAAGCAATTAAGATTACGTGGTTATAAAAAAACTGGAATTATGAATTAATTGATTTTGTAATTTCAGGACTTTGAAATAGTTGCCTCAATAAATCTATAATCAAACCTGCTGTTGAAACTTGATGGTTCCTGGTATTGGGGGTTTGTCTGTAAGTCAACAAGATCTCGAGAACTTCCCGCTAATTCGGAAGTCACACTCAACCAAAGTGTCATGGTTGAGACATTTTATTTAAATTCAATTTAAGACAAGAAGTCTAAATCTTTATAATAAAGTAACAGGATGTTTGTCTCTCTATTTGTTTGTAACAAAGAATCTCCCTAACTGCTAAACCAATCAGGTTCTCCTTAACAGGATAGCTTCTCATAGATCCTGGGTAGGTTAATAATTATTTTGGGGGAGGGTACCACCACCCTCCCTAGAGAAATCGCCCCTATTTAAAAAAAAAAAAATTTGAACTAAAATTTAAAATGTGGATGTGGGCAACCCCCTTCAAAATAAACATTTTTCTTACTTTTTTCAAAAAAAATAAAATAATAGATTGGGTTATCAAATTTGACTCTCCCCTTAATAAGTACCCCTAGAAACCTCAAGGGGTGTAGCCGCTTATATATATCAAATGCACATTGAAGAAGAAATTACAACCTGTTATAGAATTTTCTGAAAATCTTTTAGCAGGTTAGAAAACTTACTATAGTTCTCCTTCTTCTGGACCAGAAGTATACTTAATTACTTCTACTAAATACCCATAACTGCCACAAACAACATTGCAAATACAGACAACTGCTAATAAGAGTTTCATTCTGGTGCCAAATAGTCACTACATGAGAATATCATTAAGCACACCTTATATAGAAATGAAGGGCAAAACCAGCCTATTGCAACTTACATTGATAGCCTGTAAATGACTGTAATAAATTTCCAAACAAGACTACTCTACATTTTGATTTTCAAGCAATTTTATTTGATAGAGTCTCAAAACTACTAATTGTATGTGTGTGTGTTTGATTATCCTTAGCTATCGCCTACGCCCCATGAATATCTAGAGACATGTAAAATTGTATCTCGTAATCATTCGAATCCAGTGGATAAGAACCGGTTCTCATCCATTCAAAAAACTATGACTAGCATCGTATTATATCCTGCTTTTTACAAATATAAAAATGTACGATCATAAGATTAAAACAAGTTTTTTAGCCCATGCCTTCGGCACCTCAGGGCTAAAAAACTTGTTTTAATCTTATAATTGTACATTCTAAGTTTGGAAGAGTGCTTTACCAAAATAGCCTAAAACCTTGCCTGGACCAATAGGAAACTTTCTTATAAACATAAATTACTTTATTGATCAAACCAATATTGTATATTGTATTGTAATTATATCGGGGGTTCATTCTTTTAAAATTGTTAATGAAAATAACATACATATATTGAAAATAATGAGAAAACTTTTTTTGATTTGGGTGAGAAAACAAATACTTATTCACATAACTACTTTTTGGATAATATCATCCTTGTCTAATAAAATTAAATAAACCTTTGTTAGTCTGTTGCTATGTTTAAAACTAGAAAGTAGTGTCTCTCTAATTACATAGATCTTGAATATCGCATAGAAATAATAACTTCTAACATAAGAAATACTATTATTATACAAGTCCTTGGGACATACTTAAAAATAAAGACCAACAAATGACCAATTAACATTTACTTTATTCCTGTTTTATTTTCATGAACCATAAATTTAAACCAGATAGAAATTTAAACTGCCCAGGGACAAGAGGACTGCATGTTACCCTGGTACTCAAAGTTTTAAACACTATGTTTCATTCAATTGGCGTGAAAAATTTCTTTTATTATATTTTTATAGGATTTTGTTAACCCTCAGTATCCATGTTTTTTACACTAAAAAATTGAATCTATTCCTCATAAAGGGTACTCTAGGTATGTATTTTATTTTATATTCCATTGCTATATCCCTCAAGATTCCTGAAACACCAGACATACCTATAAATTGTAGCCCCAAGATGAAACTTTTGTACTATTTGTTTGTTTTTTTGAAAATGCTTATCGCAAACCCCTTTTGATTTGTCAATTTAATTGTAAATAATGTTTGGTTTGTTTTTTTATTGCTTTAGGTAAGATTAGGTTAACATCGGACGGGATGAACTAAAAAAACCTTATTTAAGTTTTTGTAATTAAGAACTAAATATTTCTTAATTTCAAACGCCCTTCAGACAACAAACCCTTTGATTACATGACATTTGTATAGAAGTCCTAAATGTGCATGGTAAAGAGTTGCACCTTTTTTAGATCAAGGCATTCCAACTACCCAAACTAAATATGTCTGTCACCTAACATACCAGCAGTAGGAACCATTTTTAGCAAAAAAGTTATTTGTTGGTGTTGGGCAAAAAATAACAAAATATCAACTTCTCATCAACAAGTCGATGCATAACCAGTTATGTCGCAGTCGTTGGTTGTGTTGATTAGAATTTATTACTTTTGGGTAGCCTTACCTGAGGTTATACAGATATATGCCCGTCCCCACCCTCAATTTTTTTTTACTTTTTCTTTTAAAATCTAAAATAAGAAATTGAATTATTAAATTCAACTCTCTCCTCCTCAAGTGCCCCTAGAGGCCTCTAGGGGGCGTAGCCGCTAGTAGGGAATAAAGAGGGTTGGGCATTAGAAAACAATGAATCTCACTACTTGATCTGAATATTCATCAAATGTATGCCACAAGTAGACCCAATACCCTAAATTTGAAGCCTTCAATTTTGCTTCTAGCTAGTGTAATTTAATATTAAAATTTCATTTATGAGATCTAGAAAAAGATTTTCAACTTGCAAAATTGTCATTTTCATATGCCTAATTTTTTTGTTATTGTAGCTGAAGGTATTGATATTTTAGTTTTTTTTATAACAAGACCATTTAAAATTAAAGTCAGTTAATTTTTTCTGATAATTCAGTTTTGCTTATTTATTTGTTGGTTATAATATTGTAATCATATCACAAATACATATTTAATTATAGGTTTACAATTTTAATAAACTTTGCATATTTTAATATTGAAATTAAATCAATCTTGAATAAAATTTTATTGTATATTTCCAATTAGCTTTACAATTAGATTAATTATTAAAAGTTTTTAAAATAATGTAATAATTAACATGATAGTGGGCAGGTTAGTCTTCTCTCTCTCCTGATATACTCCAAAGAACAGCATTTCTTCAAATCTAAGAAAAATGTGATACAAAATTTAAAATAAAAATTAATTAAATTAATATACAACCATACATATCTTCTTAATTTGTAGTTGTTAATTGGATGAATAACATTGTGTGTACAAATTTTACCTTTATTATAACAAGGTGTTTTTAAAAAGCATTGCTGTGTTTGAAGCTCAGGTTTTTCTTCTCTAAATAAAAATAAATTAAGATAAATTGATCTTTAGGGCCTTTGATATGATTAAAACTATAAGATTGTAGATTAATTGCAGCTTGCTGTTCCTTGTTAGATTAACATTTCTCAAAAGAAGACTAGACGGCAAAAATTAACTTTCTTCTGGTAAATTCAAGGATAATTTTTTTTATAAATATTTTAAAACCTCAATGAGTAAAAATCAAAAAGGAATAAATATAAGAAAATTGAAAAAATAAAACTAATTTTTTGAACATCTGAAGAAAATATCCAGCAATACAATTTGTTTATGCATGTGGAATTCATGTTTTAAAATCCGGCGTTTTCCTCTCAATTTCGAAAATTTGAGTATCCCACCCCCCCCCCCCCCCCCCGACAACGAACAACTATTTTAGTTTAGATTAGGTTAGGTTATAGACTAGGGATCCGAGCTCTGCGGCTAGGCGGGCAAGGGGGCCGAGCGCTGCGGCTAGGCAGGCTAGGGGGCCGAGCGCTGCGGCTAGGCAGGCTAGGGAGCCGAGCACTGCGGCCAGAGTTGTTCATTGTCAGGGGGGAGGGGGTACTCAAATTTTTCACAATTAAAAAAAAAATATTTTAAGAGGATAATACCTAAAATCCCTTTAGAAACCTACATGTGAATCCACAAAGAATAGAATAGAATAGAATAGAATTTATTAACTAATGCAATACATTTAAATTATTAAATATACATATAAAATCATATTTTAAAAATTGCATAGCAAGGAGTAATTAAGCCTTGGAGTAGGCCGTAAATTTACCCCTTTAATTGATTTCATATATCATTTTATTTATAGCCAGAAATTACAAAAATTATTTATTATATAAAGATATTTACACGAATTTAATAGATCAATAATTAAGTGGGTTGACTAAATAACTATTTACAGTTACAGAAGTTGGTACAGATTTTATTTCTTACAGGAAAAGCATTTTCTTTTGTTGCAATGAAATGATTTATAATTTAAAAGATAATCTTTTTTAATCATGGACAATGATTTCTTTACAGAGTCTGAAAGCCTTATTTCATTTCTCAAGTTATTCCAAAGTTTTGGAAATGACACTGCTGGAAAATATTCAAGATGTTTTGTTTTAGGTATACTTATCAGTAACTTTTTTGATCTCTGAGAAGAAAGAACTTTAAACATGTTATCAAAGCTTTCTGGGAGTTTCTTATGAAAAAATTTACTTATAAAATTTAAAATGTTTAAATTTACCAAATCATCAAATTTTAAGATTTTAGATTGTCCAAACAAAATTTCAGTGTGTGCATTATAATTAGCACCTACAATAATCCTTATTGCCCTTTTTTGGTGTTTTCTTATTTGATCAATATCTTTACTTTTAGAGAGACCCCATGTGATATTAGAATAATTTAAGTGAGGCAAAATCATTGAGGAATAAATCGTTTTCAAAGTTTTTGATGGGAGAACATTTTTTATTTGATTTAATGCATATAGAGAACTAGAAACTTTGTTTTTTACCATTTTTGTATGCTCATTCCAATTGAGAAATTCATCAAGATGTACCCCAACAAATTTAAAAGACTTTGTTTCATTTTCATTGCTGATTCTCTCAACTTCCTCCCCATTAATGAAGATTCTAAAGTTATTATTGACAGGTTGCATACTGCTAAGTCTGAAGACCATGTATTTTGTTTTAGATACATTTAAAGAAAGTTTATTTGCCCTAAACCATACTGATGCCTTATATAATTCTTCATTTAATGATGTTTTTATGGTTTCTAAATTACTTGAGGTTTTACAAAATATTGTGTCATCTGCAAAAAGGCTACAAAATAAGGTTGTTGAATTTGGAAGGTCGTTTATATACAACAAGAACAAAATTGGTCCAATGACAGAGCCCTGTGGTACTCCATGGGTTAATACTTTTTCTTTGGACTTTACACCATTTATTTCAACATACTGTTTTCTATTAGTTAGATAATTTTCAAACCATTTTGCAGATACACCTTTAAAACCATAGTGTTTTAGTTTGGATAGTAAAATTGGTATATCACACGTGTCAAATGCCTTTTTTAGGTCAAGAAACACACAGGCACTGTATTCTGATTGGGGCTTATTCAGTCCGTCATAAACTTTGTTGATTAAATGTATCAGTGGTTGTTGTGTGTCTCTTGACCTTCTGAAGCCATATTGATGTTGATATAACATTTTGTTTCCCTCAAGATATCTAATCATTTGAAAAGCAACAATTTTCTCAAGTAATTTAGAGAGGGCTGGAAGTATGGAAATAGGACGATAATTGTCAAATCTATCTCTTTCACCAGCTTTGTAAATAGGTATAATTTTTGCACATTTATAGTTATCAGGAATGTAGCCAGTGTTTAAAGAGAGGTTAAACAGGTGAATGATAGGCTTTACAATTATTGGCATTATTTCTTTTAAAAGTTTCATAGAGATATTATCATTACCTACACTTGATTTTGATTTTAATTTGGACAAAGTTATATTGATAATAAAAGAGTTTACTTCCTGAAAGTTAAATTCTTCATCATATTGATCCCCCAAGAAATCCCTGAAAGATTTAGAAGATTGAGGTATTGATTCAGAAAGTCTGGGGAAGTTGCAAAAATAACAGGATCTGGACCATAATCAGCAATAACTGAACAGGAAAGCAGATTACTTGAATTTGAAATGGTATATTTATTTATTGAAACACATTATGGCCAGTTAGTTACTGATAAATAGTAAAAAGATAGATTTTAATTTTTATTCTATTGGTGCACTCATAAAAAACTTTTTGGCTCACTGCCTCACTAAAATTATTAGTGAGGCTCGCTAAATTTTTGTTGTGAAAAATGCTCCAAAATCGCATGGAAAATCTACAAAAATTAAATAAAATCATAAAAGGGTTATTATCATAAGATATTGTTTAATTTTTGTAGATTTTAATGTGATTTTCGAGGATTTTTCACCTCAGGTTATTCTATGATTTTATTTATTATTCATGGAAAATTATTTATCATACAATATAATACATGATTATTAAGTAAGGCTCTGATTCAGTTCTAATCAAGATTATAATACTCAGTTTTGAAGCCATACTGAAATAGTTATTTCTCACATAACATTATAAACAGCTTTCTGCAGATATAAAAATGTACAATTATAAGATTAAAACTAGTAAGATGCTAGAAACAACTTTTCAGTATGGCTGAGAGCTGGTTCTAATCCAAGGAATATAAATCAGTTTTAAAGAAATAGATGAAAAAATATTATTGACAAATGGACAATTTTTTTTTATCAAAAAGGCTTGCTAATACTATTTTTTAAAAATAAAGAGCATTATTGCTAAATAATTATAATCATCAAGAATTCTTTCATTAAACTCATATTCAATATACAGTGCAGTGCATAAAAAAATTAAATAACTTAATAACTATGATCACTAAAACTAAATGTAAAAGTTTTTAAAATACCATCTTTTATTTCTGAGCAGAATTCAGCCATATTTAATAAACGGAGAACATAGTCTGATCTCTAAATAAGTATTGGTAATTTAGGATATTATTTTTAGTATCACAAGTACTCTACAAGTTTTTATGTATAAAAAATTTGAATTAAAAAGATTAACTTTTCCTGGTCCCTTGGTCCAAATTCATAGTAATGATCTCCATATCTAACTTGCCCAGAATTATTTTCCAACACTTTTGTTATTTCGCTTTCATGTTGTGAGGGTTCACATTCAAACTCATAACTAACCATTCCCCTAAAAAAAAATTTGGTCATTTGAAAAATGTAAACAAATCACCAGTGTAAAAAAGAATTTATAAAGCAACCTTAATAATTTTTTTTAAAAAAAAGCTTCTTAAATATCTTTTTGACTGTATCTGATATAAGCACTAGGTGCAGTCAATATTTTTTATTTCTTTGAATGATATTGCCTGTCCTATACCAGCTTTCGTCTGCTAAATTTTAAAAACAATGATATCAAATATAAATCACCAGGGATAATTGTTTGAAGAAAAAAGGATCAAAATATATTTCTGTAAAATTACAATCTTTGAGAATAGCTAATTCATACTGCAAAATTATTAAAGTGAAAAAATTCAAGATTTACTTTAGCCTTTATTCCTGGTTCATTTATAAATAATATAGTTTTTTCGATGTAATATTATTGTTTTGTATTTAGTAAATTTTTTTTTGAAAGTTATTGAATATGAGACTAATTGTAGAACATGTTTTAACCTCCATTAATTTTTTTTATTTAAATATTTCTTTCTTTATTGGCGACAATGTTGGTTGAGACGTGAACTTTATTTAAATACTTTTTCCTGTTTTATGTCTTTAAATGTAGATTTGTCTCAGTTTTTTGTTATTTGTATTCTAATAAGACTAAAAGCTACTGTTTTAGTAAAACTTATTACAAAAATTATTAGTTTTAAAAACCCAATGTTTTTAAGTGTTTCATATTGAGAAAATACACTTTTAAGATAAATGGCAATTAAAATCCTTATTTGTATTACAAAAGGTAACTTCTGCACTATAATTCCAAAATTTTTATTGATTTTAATGAAAATTGACTTTTCTTAATAAGCACTGCAGTTAGACGGGTTTCAAAATAATATTGAAATACAACATTACCTGTCAAGAAAGCAATCATCTTTATAACAGCTGAAAGTGAATGTCTATTATTATTACAAAATGGTATTATATTATACTAATACAAATTTCACAAATTTGACTTTTACAAAATTACAGCTCTTAACCCTTTACAGTAGGGCCCCTTGCCGCACCTTAATCGGTCGGGGGGGGGGGGGGCGTTCAACGCCCTTCCCCTATTATCTCAGTTCCTATTAGAGCTAGAGAGCTAATTTTTTGTCCCCTGTTTGATAATGAATTTCCGACCTTTTATAAGTCAATTTTCTCTTCCTTCACCCCTTTATTTAACAACCTTTGTTTTTACGTCTTTTTTTACTTAAAATTTCAAACGGCTATAATTTTGTTATTTTTGAAGCTAGCAGAACAATTTTTAAAATAAAATTTAAATAAATTGAAATAAAAAATGTTTATCTTTATGTAAATTTTACATTAGAAATATCAAAATATAAATTTCAGCGGCCGCAGCTGTACTTGGCGGCTGCCTCCCGCCGCAGTCGGCAGTCGGTGGGAAAACGGCGGCGGATCTTTATGAAATTTTATTACGTTGTGTAGACATGTAAGAAAAGCTTAAGTTTAAAATTTGAAGTCTATAAGTCAAAAATTGCGGCCACGGGAGCCTTTTAAAGATTTCTGGAGACCTGGAGGATCAGGACCTGGAGGATCATACCTTGAACCTGAAAGTGGCTTGAACACCTGTATTTTCTATAAGGATGTACTACTACAGGATATTTTAGTATTTTGGTATAATAACATGCTTTGTTTTAGTCAAAAAAATAATTTTTGCTCTTTACCTGGATGACCCTGCAAGGTTTGTTGGCATCATGTGCCCGCCAGGATGGAGATATTCAAAAAATTACAACTCTCAGTTATGTGTCTCACACTTAAAAAGTCACGCAGTTTGGGCTTTTTATCTTTCACACACAGAAAATGAGATAGAAAAAACCGGAGGGGGGGGGGGGCGTTCAACGCCCCCACCCCCCCGACCGTTAAGGGTTAATATCTTGACTTATAAACAAAGAAGGTGAAGGAAACTAACTAATACTTTAATTGTGATAAACTTGTCAGTTATCCTCTCCTCCTTGCATATAAGAAGTTAAATAAAATATCTTGCCGTTAAAGGCACAAAATACAGAAAACTAATAACAATTTATTTGCAATATCTTTACCTAGCGGATTCGCCCCTAGCCTCTAGGGACTTTTTGCCCATAAAGGTAATTTTTAAAAAAGTACTACTGGAGATGCTTTCACTAATTTCAAATAATAAAAAAATGAGGGTGTCCACCCCCCCAAGAAAATAGCCTAAAACTACCACATGACCAGTAGGCATATTCCCTGAAGAGTAGAATCCGATCGTTTCAGTGGTCACTGAGATCTTAAGGGACGGACTGACAGACAGACGGACAGACATTAAGCTATTTTGTATTATAGATAAAAAAAAATTAGAAATTAATACAACTCACATGCTTAATTTAGATAGTTAAATAAATAATATATACGCCCCTAGTGTCCCTTGAAGGGAGTGGGGAGAGTCGATCCACTCCACTTTAAATTTTAGTTTAATTTTTTTTATAGCGATGTTTTCTCTTGGTATGGCGGTAGTACCCTCACCATAATAGTTAAAAACGTTCCCTGGTCCTATAAAAAGCTCCACTGTAAAGGTGAACTATATAAGTTAAACTACAGACAAAAAAAAGCTTACTGCTTTATATAATAGGATAGTTTCATATATAAATTTTCTAGATTGCATCTATATAAATCCTACATTAATAAATCAATAATACTTACATTAATAGTCCTTCATCTGGAGCCTGAAGATACTTTATTACAGTTACAAAATACCCATAACTATAACAAACAACATTACAAATACAGATTATAGCTAAGAAGTTCTTCATTTTGACTCTATATTGCAACTGTCTAAAATAGAAAATTTGATAGTTGCCAGCCAACACAGGCTAATTAAGTAAATTACAAATAGTTATATAGTAAACATAATGCAGGAAATTTCCAGCTATTGCTTTCCTATATTTTGTATTTCATGTCAAATTATCATTTTTAATTTAAAAAAAAAGTTTTTAATTTCACCCAAAAACCATTTGTATCAAAATCTAAAATGATGGATTTATTTAAAAAAATTAAAACCAAAAATAATTCTTTTCATAAATAATTACTTTTGGAATAATGTCATCATTGTTACTGTGATATGACAATCTTGTTTGTTGCTATGGTCGTTAGTTACAATTAAAAAGTATTCTCTGTCCAGGGATATGACGAAAAACAAAAAAATCAGTATACATACATCCAAAAGATACTAGAATAAAAATATTGGTTAAAAAGTTAGGAGACTGGAGATTTAATAAAAAAAATTAAGCCAACAAATGAAAGAGGCTGTGTAAAAATTTTTTTATCTAGTATATTTTAAAGTGCAAAGTTCCCTTTACTCATGGGCAGTATTAACATTCCACCAGTCCCAAATTTATGCTACTTGAAAATCAACCAGGAATAAAGTAGATGTAAATGGTGCATTTGCTGTTTTTTATTGGATATTTACTTCCAGAAGAACTAATGATATAACTTTGTCCTTTGATTGTATTTGCAAAAAAAAATATTTTTTAATAATATATTTATCTCTTTATTGTGATAGAAAACTACTTTCTAGTTTTAAAATTAAACAGACAGGTATATCTTATTAGATTTATTTATAAGTTTCTCATTCTAACAAAGATGATAGTATTCCAAATGTAATTATGAGAATAAATATATATTTTATTCTTTTATAATACAAATTTTTTATCAGATTTTTATAAGAATACTTTTTGAAAATAAATCTAAAAATAAAACACATTTTTAGGTGTAGGAATGATTTTGGTTTTGAATGCTATTTTAAGAGGTATTTTTTTTTTTTAATTTATATATTGAATAAAATTTGAAGATAATTGTCCAAAGAAAGGGATTTTACAGGTAAAAAATTTATCTATGGTAGAAAACTTTTGTTTTTAATTATTGTGATTTTGTATATTTGATATGTTTACAATTTTATTGCAATGTATTATCAATTGGGATGGGAGACCAGTTACGTGCACGCCGTCCATCCTGCACCGTGCATCAATGATCCTAGGAGCTACACCAGAAGAGTCCTACTGTGCTGGAAAGGTCCTAGGGTAGATGCCAGACTGAATTCTGGTCACTTCCCCCAGTTCAGGGGGTTTGGGTGGGGCTAACAATCCTTCCCTAGAAAAAACCTGCTCACGTTCAATCTGCACAAAGTAAAGACCAATTTAACTTTGGGCTTGGGAACGAAGTAGAGGTTGGAAACAACAATATGATGTTTGGCTGGGAAACCGCTAAAGGACCAGTCAGGCGGATGATTCTGAATTCCCGCAGACCAGCAAAAATTTGCACCTGGAATGTTCGGACAATGTTTCAGTCAGGCCAGACAGAAAACATTTGCCGAGAAATGCTTAAAGCCAAGGTTGATATCCTGGCTATCACCGAATCAAGGTGGACAAATAATGGAGAGTTTAAACATCATTCTGGCTTGAAAATACTTTACTCAGGCCATATGAATGAGGATCTAGGACATAACCAAGGGGTGGCTCTTATGCTGACCAAGCAAGCAGAGCAGGCCATGATCAGTTGGCAACCCCATGGTCCAAGAATCATGGAGGCTTACTTCAAATCCTCAGATAAAAACATCAATCTGAGAATAATAGTAGCATATGCTCCTACAGAACAAGCAGATACAGAGGTCAAAAACGAATTTTATGACCAGCTTGACTCTGTATTTAAGAATGGTCATAAAGAAAAGGACCTGACCATGCTCCTAGGTGATTTCAATGCTCAAGTGGGGAGTAATAATGAGAATCTAGAAGAAGTCATGGGCAGATATGGCCTAGGCTTAAGTAATGGCAAGGAAAATGACAATGGTGATAGACTTGTAAGTTTTTGTACTGAAAACAAACTTGTCATTGGTGGAACCATCTTTAAACACAAGAAGATTCATACTGCCACCTGGAGATCACCAGATCAAAGAACCTTTAATCAGATAGATCACATCTGTATATCTAGACGTTTTAAAGGTTCTCTCCTTGATGTCAGGGTTGAAAGAGGACCTGATGTTAATTCTGACCATTATCTTCTATCTTCTAAAGTTCGGCTTAGATTTAAAAAGCAGGACACAAAGCCTAACCCCAGGAAAAAGTATAATTTAACAACCCTTCAAAACTCTGAAAAGCTACAAGAGTTTAAGCTCACTCTAAAGAACAGATTTGAGTTGTTGACTCTTCAAGAGGATGATGGAGTTGAAGATATTTGGCAAGGTATCAAAAAAGTTTATAATGATACTAGCCAAGAAAATTTAGGTTTTAAAAAGGCTAACCAAAAGCCGTGGATCACTCAAAGATCCATTGATCTCATGGATCAAAGAAGAGAGGTAAGACAAAAGACACTCTCCAGACACTCTCCAGAAGATAAAGACCTGTATAAGATGCTCAGCAGGGAAATCCAAAGAAGTGTCAGAATTGACAAAAAAGAACACTTGGAAAACCTTGCTATGCAAGCAGAAAATGCTTTTAATCAAAATAGAATGAAAGATGTCTATGAGATTACTAAGAGCATTGCAGGTAAAGTACACAAATCAGGATCACACATCAGGGACAAGGATGGTTCACTCCTTAAAACTGATGAAGATATTCTAAATAGATGGGCAGAGCACTTCACTGAACTGCTGAATCTTCCAGTTCCAGAGGAAGAAACTGAGATTCCACCCTCAGATGCACTTGACATTGACTGTCGAGTGCCAAATCTATTGGAAATCAAGGAGGCCATTAAAAGTTTGAAAAATAACAAGGCCGCTGGACCTGATAACATCCCAGCTGAGGTCATAAAAGCAGACCTAGATACATCTGCTGAGGCATTCCTACCTCTGATCACAAAGATATGGAATGATGAGTTATGCCCAGAGGACTGGAAGAATGGACATATCTCAATACTAGCCAAAAAAGGAGACTTGACCCAATGTGGAAACTACAGAGGGATAATGCTCCTTTCAGTACCTGGCCGTATCCTAAGTAAGATTCTTCTTAATAGAATAAAGAAGAAGGTTAATGAAAAGCTAAGACCTAATCAGGCTGGATTTAGACCAAACCGTTCCACTATTGATCAGATAACCTCTCTAAGAATCATCATAGAGCAATCCAAGGAATGGAACTCTGAGCTTTTTGTAAACTTCATTGACTACAAAAAAGCATTTGATTCTTTAGACAGAAGATCTCTCTGGAAAATCTGCCGACACTATGGCATTCCAGAAAAGATAATCAATATCATTAAAGCTATCTATCATAAAGGAGGTGGAAATGTAATGTATAAAGGTAAACTATCAACCTTTTTTGAGATTGTAACAGGCGTCAGACAAGGATGCCTTCTTTCTCCCTTCCTTTTCCTCCTTGCCATTGATTGGATCATGAAGAACTGTGAAAGTAATGATGGCATTCGTTGGGAGCTATTTGGCAATCCCAAATATTTAGGAGATCTGGACTTTGCTGATGATATCGCTTTGTTAACAAGCAATAGAAGTCAAATGCAAAGAAGGACTAACAGGATAGCTGAAACTTCCAAGAAAGTTGGACTAGAAATAAATGTTCCTAAAACCAAAATACTCAGATTAAATGCAAATTCCCAAGAACCAATTACTATTGGAGACCAAATTCTTGAGGATGTAGATTGTTTTGAGTATCTTGGAAGTAAAATTGATGAAGCTGGAGGCACTTTAACAGATGTTAAAGCTAGAATTAACAAATCTAGGACAGCCTTTGCCAGCCTGAACAAAATTTGGAATTCCAACAACATCTCCATAAAGACCAAGTTAAGACTGTTCAAGTCAAATGTTCTCTCTGTTTTGCTGTATGGGGCTGAAACTTGGTTCCTAAACACAGCAGTGGTCTCCAAGCTACAGACATATGTCAATAAATGTCTAAGGAGAATCCACAAGATCTTTTGGCCAAATAAGATCACAAATGCTGAGCTTCTAGAGCGCAGTGATATGTCAGACATTAAACTGACAATAAAACAGAGAAAATGGAGATGGCTGGGGCACACTCTAAGGAAAGGGCATGATGATATAACCAATCAAGCCTTGACTTGGAACCCCCACATAGGAAAGAGGAAACCAGGTAGACCAAAAACAACCTGGAAGAGGGAACTCTTAAGTGAACTGAAAGAAAAGAAAATTCCATCTTTCAGCAATGCCTCAAAACGTGCCCAAAAAAAGGAAGATTGGAGAACCATTGTGCATGGCCTACGTTCTGCCGAGAACTAAAAGGCAATGATGATTATCAATTGTATTTGTAAATAATTAGCATAAAAGAATCTGTAATTTTGGAAAAAATGTGAAAATAGAGGTTGATAGTGATAAACCCTCCCACAAAATACCCTATATAATTTACCCAAAAGATTTCTTTTGAGGAGATAACAAATTCTGAATCAAAAGAACCTAAGGCATGCTACTTTGATCGCCTACCCACCATCCCAAAAAAAATCAGCTTGTATTATTTTGACATACATTTATAAATTTATTTATACCATAAAGTGCTTTTATGCTTTTACAATTTTATCTAAATATTTTTTTAGGGATATGAAAAAGTTTGAATATGAATGCCAACCCTCTCAATATGAAAATGAAATAAAAACAGTGTTGGAGGAAAATTCTGGTGAAGTTGTAGATGGTGACCATTATTATGAATTTGATCCTGAGGATCAGGAAAGTTTTTTTTTATTTGAAATATTATTAATACTAAGCTATTAAAATATAATTGTTGAAATACTATTTAGAGATCAGAATATGTTCTTCGTTTATTAAAGTCTGCTAAATTCTGCTCAGAAATAAAAGATGAACCAGAACCTAAATGTAAAGTTGACTGTATATTGCCGGCTCTCAGTAGTGCACCTATTAAATTTGCAACTTCTACAGCAGGCTACCTGTGGATTCACATGTATGTTTATTAAGCTTTTAAATCTCTTGCTTTCTACAAATTTTGACATTTTGAATCAAGAAATGAGGGTTTATTCATAAAAAAATTTTCTCTTTTTCTGCGCCAATTTTATCCTCAAATAAAAAAATGGGGGATGTTAAAAAAAATTTAAAATTTAGTCTCCTTAGCTCCTCCAAAGTTTAAATTCTGATATCTTTGGTGTCTACACACTTGGTATGTTGTTCTTTCAAATAGTCTAGCAGACATCCAATTTTCATGTGAGGAATTGTTATCTCTTCTGCTCAGGGATAAGAGATTGGAAACCTGGCCATTAATTAGGTCCTGGCCTAGATTCAAAAGGGATCTTGCAACTTTTACCAATTCCTAATTAAATGTCGTCACTGGCGGACGCTCCCAAGTAGCTATTGCTCTAAACTAATAAGGATCGGCCTGTTTTGTATCAACCAATAGCCAATTGGCGGATGGAGATATAAAAACGCAGCATCCAATATTGAAAATATTTGAAATGGTCTGCTGGTAAGAAACAATAATAAAAGGTGTTTTATCACATCAGCTTAATTATCAAATCTGCCCAGAGTTTTACATTAAAAAAATACCACATAAAAAAAAAAAAAAAGTAGAGGGATTATTTTTTGAAAAGTGGGTAGCTACGAATTATTAATTTAGTAGTTTATAAATAAAAATGTTGTATTTTAAATTTTAAAACTTTATACGGAATTTATTGAAACACCTAATGTACTATTAAATGCTAAAAAGTACAAAAAAAAACATTATTCTACTAACATGGAAAAGGAAGAATTGATAGAAGGTTACCCATGTACTTATTTACTTATTGTACTAAATTTATTTATTTATTTAGAATTTTAATAAGCAATGATAAAATAATATCTTTAAATAAAATTTTTGCTCTTTAATAAAAATGCAAGAGACAAAAAAAACATCATAACGTGATTTTAACAAAAGCCATTAAAATATAGGTTAATAAAAAGTTTTATTATTACTTTAGACTAGCTGCCTGAATTTTTTTCTATACTTTATCTACACACACACACACACAGCTATTTCATTAGCGCTACTAACGAGCTAATGCACCTTCCAATAACTGTTTTTTCAGACCAGGGCTTGAAATAGGCCTAAAATAATATTTTCCTACGTTTCCTATCTCTTATCCCTGCTTCTGCTATTTAAAATCAAAAGGCAGTAACATGATACATCATATATATATTTTTGATTAGTTTTTGTATTCATTTTAGATTTCACATTTGCATTCAATGACTTATATGTTTTATCTGATGTTTAACAAATGAATATCTATATAATGTATTATTTATTTAGAGATGACAAACCTTTACTACAAACACAGCAGTGCAAGTTGAAGACACCATGTTACAATAGAGGTAAAATTAAGCTCTGGTATTATTTATCCACTTAATAAATTCATTATAAACAAGAATGACAACATACTGAAAGCAAAGCTCTGAAATGCATAAAAAATGAACATTAACACTTGTAGAGTGGCAGAACTGAATAACCAGTATAAAAGTATATGTCTAAACAAAATTGCAAGTAAATTTGTTGCGAAACTGCTTAAATAGTGTTTAAGGAACTACTTACATTTCTAGGACTTTTTTTAAGATATGCTTCTGGTTATGATTATAGAGTAGCTAAGCTTCCTGAATCGAACTTGACATATAGGAAGCATAATACAAAGTTTGAAATTGATATGATAATTCTAAATTAACGGAAAGAGGTAATTGTTACGGACAAACGAACCAACCCAAATTATAAAAAAAAGCTTCACGCTTAAAAATTAATATAAGTATATCAAATTTTTCGCCTTCATTAATAGATTTTTACTTAACTTTTTTGTTACTAAACCAACTATTGTCACATTTTTTGTAGTTTTCAAGAAATGCTGTTCTTTGAAGTATATCCGCAAACAGAAGAGACTAATCTGCCCAAGATCATGTTAATTACAATACACACCCCTCCTTAACCGAACTTTATATTAACAAAATGTCCCAAACATTCGGACAATTGGGCGTTCAAATAGGACCTATTGGTAGTTAGAATCAGTTGGAACGGTTAGGATTTTGTTCTCAACTGATTCTAACTACCAATAGGTCCTATTTGAACGCCCAATTGTCCGAATGTTTGGGACATTTTGTTAATATAAAGTTAATTTAAAAACCAAAATTAAACCACTTTTTAGCATAAAAATGAGTTTTTGTTTAAAAGAGAATGATATTCCTATCCAGTTTTTTGTTTAGGAATGAATATTTTTTACCCGAGGGATCAAATGATAGACCGATAGGTCATCATTTATTCCTAAACAAAAAACTGGATAGGAATACCCCATTCCTAAACAAAAACTGGATAGAATACCCCATTTATACAGTATTTTTATTTTTTTTTTAGTATCAAAGGTACTCCTAATTAACTTTGTCTGTCAGTTCATGATTCAGTTCGTTAGTCCATAACGCTTTGGGGAAAACTGATATGCCCACTATTCATGTACATTGATTATCCGTAAGTCTGTCAATAATGCTTCAAAAGACAAAAATCTTCTTGTTTAAAGAGTTCGTGTTTTTCTTTAAGAGTTTGCATATTCTCTCTTTTTAAAAGCGAAGCTTTTTTTAATTAGGGTCGGTCCGTCAGTCCATAACGGATAGCTTTTTTCGTTTTTTTTAAACATGTTAATTTTTTTTTAATTTTTTAACAACAAATTTTTATGGGATCTAATTTTAGTGAGGCAAAATTATCCCCTCTAAATTTTTAGTTTGCCTCACTAATTTTAGTGGACAAACTGATTTTAGTAGGGCAAAAGTTTTTTTAAGAATTCATCTGTGAACATATGCACCATAACTCATTTTGACCATTTATTGATGATTTTATTTGCTTCACTAATTATGGATGTTGTCATCCATGTTCTATTCTAAATGTGATTGAAATCTAAAATCTCAGATGATAAACAACTACTATTATTAGGTTTGAAAACATGAAAAATGAAAATTATTTATTCTATAAATCTATTTCTGTGAAAAAAACATCAAATTAGGTTGAGAAATATGATTTATTTCTTATTAATTTGATTTTTTTTGGCTTTCACTGGATTGATTCTTATATTGAATACGACCTTTAAGACAAGGTGTGCTTAACGTTTAAAATTAGATTTTTTTAGATTTTTAGTCATGTTTAAATATTTCTATCGTTTTTTATCTTCAAATATAGAGTCTTGCATCAAAGGCGAAAAGTTGTAATTGTAATTTGTAGCAACTCTACAATTTTTACTCCAACTAGATCTTTAATTACAGATAAAAAAGCTTAATACTTTATATTTAAAGACTAGCCTCTAGGGGCTTTGCCCCAAGAGGAAATTAAAGAAAAAAAGGGGGTGATTTTTGTTTGTTTTGGGAGGGGTTGTAGGTGTCCCACCCTCCAAGAAAATAGCCTAAAACCACCATAGGACCAGTAGGTATATTCCCTGAAGAGTAGAATCTGATTGGTTCATTGGTTACCGAGATCTTAAGGGACAGACAGGCGGACGGACGGACGGACAGACAGACAGACATCAGTCTACTTTGTATTATAGATAAAGGTATTAAAAATTGTTTTAATACCTTTACAACAATGTTTTTCCTTCTTAAAGTTACTTCCAGTGGTTGCACCCCTTGCTTTTAAGGAGATAATATATATCTAAAGCTATTCCAGATCATCAATGCAAAATAGTACAAATCCTGATACAATCTTGGGACATGTGGGAAGCTTACCTAAAATGAATATTCAGTTGTATGCAATATCTTATAACAGACTAAAAATTAATATATAAAAGAAGTACTTATATTAAAAGATAACGTTAATATTAATCATGTGTTATATATTTTTAGCAATTTCAGAAGAGCTTTTTCTGTTTGTGTTTTTGTTACTTGGACTTCGACATTATGCACTAGCGGCTACGCCTCTAGAGGCCTCTAGGGACACTTGAATGTTCCCACTTTTGATTAGAATAAAAGTAAAAAAATGTGAGGTGATCATTTTCAATGGACGATTTTATCAATGAAGTTGATGGTACCCTCCTCAAAAATAGTTTTAAACCTTTCAGGCTACATTGAAAAGGACCATATCAGTTCAGTTTATTTAAAGTCTATTGATAACAGGCACATAAACATCTTGTTACTTTTTGTGCAAGGATGTAAGGATTGATATATAAAAAAACAGTCCTGTAAACTTATCTATTTAATTTCATTCCCAGATATAAAAAAAAATTAATATAATAAACAAAATATCTAAAAAAAATGGAAATACTTTAAAATAAAATTTTGAAAAATATATTATATTTTGAATTAATATTTGATAAATGATTAAATTCTAAATAAACAATTTCATATATTTAAATTAGGATATTTTTTTAATTTAAAATTGAAAATATAAATTATTATAATCTAATGAAAAAATTTAAAAATCAAACGAATTCTAATATCAAGAAATATTATGCAAACTTAAATTAAAAAGCATAATTTGGAATGTATATCAAATTATCTTTTATTGTCTTATACCTTAATTTACCTGGCATGACAATTAGGACAAATAAGAGTAATATTAATGCCTTGGCAAATAAACAACTCAACACATTGAGGCACAAGGGGTTGATTATCTGTCGGGTGTTTCTTTTAACACTTGAGGTTTTTTTTTATGAGGGCATTTTATTCCCAGAGACACTTAGATCTGAAGTTATCCTTATAATAAAGTAACAGGATGTCTATTTGTACCAAAGGATCTCGTTACCCGGTGAACTGATATGGTTCTCATTTACTGTTTGGATATGCATACTTAATTAGGTCATGGGAAAGCTCATAACTATTTTTTGGAAGGGTTCTACCACACTTTCCAAAACAAATCACCACTAGAAAAAATAAAACAACCACCCCAAAAAAATGACAGTTGTTTTTAAAGACTGAAATTGGGGAAGGGGTGAATCCCCAGCCCCTATAGTGCTCATAGAGGCCACTTGGGTGCGTAGACAATATAAGTATGTAAATAACTCAAGAAGAGCTTTAAATTAGAATTAGTGGTAGGATATTTGACACCAAATATATCGTGCCTACATTTTTTTATGTTTATACATTACAGACAACATAATATTAAAAGCGAAGCTTTTCTATAATTAGGGTCGGTCCATCCGTACGTCCGTCTGTAACGGATAGCTTTTTTCGTTAATTTAAGCATGTTAGAATTGTCCTATCGATTTCAAACTTTGCATGGTGATTCCTTTAGTAGTTAGGTATGATTTAGGAAGCGTAGGAACTCTATAATTATTACCAGAATGTACGTACGTCCATTTTAAACATGTTGATTTTTTAAATTTTTAAACAACCAATTTTTTTGGGATCTAATTATCCGATTGATCTGATTTTTGGTATATTGACTCCTGGAACAACAAAGTATACTGTTATAAGCGAATCAACTCTATAATCAAGTCCTAAAAATGTAAGTATGTCCATAAACATTATCCTGTATCAAGCAGTTTTTCAACAAATTTACTTACAATTTTGCTTCAAATCTTATACATTCATATTCTGATTGTTCAGTTCTGACACTATACAAGTGTTAATGTCCGTTTGTCCTACCGTTTCAGTGCTTCGCTTTTATGGATGTTGTCATCCTTGTTAATTAATTCTTTTCACAATAAATGTATAGATGTAAAGCAACTACCTGGATCCAGTGTAAATTGTTTTCGGCCTCTTTTAGCGACTTGCCTTTATTAATATTTCAAAAATTCCGATGCTATTGGCTGATAATTAAACAACCAATTAAAAGTCGACATAGGGTCAACGGGGTGTGGACTGGACATACTGTTAATTAATCCCTTCCTTTATATTTGGTGGTTTTTGGCTTTTTGAGCCCACCTTCTGTCTCGGCTATAACTTATACTATGCATGATTAATGTACCTGGACTTATAATTATACTCAAATATCAGTTTTTTTTTACTGGTTTAAGAAAACACCTTTCAAAAACTGCACGTAAAATTTAAAGCTTGCATTCAAAATACATTTTAAGTTAAAATAACATCCCAAATCACAAACTATGCCTAAACCAAAACCTAAGATTCATTGAATACTAAGCTTTATAATTGCATGGGGTAGTTGCACGAAAGGCATTTAAACTTAAATTTAGTGAACTGCATATTTTTTCCTGTTCAATGGTTTAAATTATATTCATATGGCACATATTTGAAATAATTTAAATTTTCTACCACGTAGTTTCAGAAATATGAAGACTTAAAAATCGTATTATTGTGATATATGCAATTTGTAAAGCTAAAAAACAGTATGACGACTAATCTAGTCATGTCTAATTGTGTGTTATTTATTCTAACACAAAATTGTATATACACAGTTGTAGTTGATTATAAACTTATGCTTGAAATCATTTTCCGAATGCACTTTATGCAGCTATTCCTTTATGTAACATGTAGACTTTTATATAGCATTAACAACTAAACAGAATTAATAAACAAGGTCCAGCCAAGTTTTAATATATATATTGTAGGGGGAAAAATGTGTTTGAAAAATCACGAAACCTTTCACATATATTTTTATTTTTTTTATAGTTTATACTTTGTATCATGACTGATAGACCGACAGACTATAATAATTATATACTGCATGCTTATTGGCAAAGGGAATTAGTCATCTATATTGAATAGCAGCAGGACTGACTGGCAGACAAACAGATTAAGTTAATTAAAGAGTAGCTTCGCTAAGCAATTAGCACTTTAAAGTCCTAATAAAATTAACAAAAGTGACTTGTAATTTTGCTAGATAATGAACAAAATAATTTTCCTACCCTCTCAAGATTCTAACATTTTTTTCTTCTTCTTAAATTTGAAAATTTTGTGAATGAAGAAGTAACAAAACTACTCTACAAGTCAACCATCATCACGGAGGGGTGGTGTTAAATCTAATATATCAACAAACTAATTTTTTTCAGGATGGGGGGGGGGGGGGTAATCGACCGTTTTCCAAACTTTTAGACAAATAGTTTAATCTAAATAAGATGTTATCTATCGCCCATTGTCTTATCCCTAAAATTATTCACTTATCTCTTTTTTTCTCCCATTATTTTTCCCTGACTTAAATAAATCATCAACTTTTACGACAAGTAATTTGAAGCGTGAGATTCCAAAAAACAAGAAAACTTTTGTCCTAAAGTAACAGTGTATCAAAAAAGTCTTGCTAACCGCTGAACCGATATGGCGAAGCTAAAAATAGCTCCATTGGAGGTATTAAACTAATTTTGAAGAGGCTTTTGCCTCTAAAATATTGTCCATTCTAAGAAATTATTTTTTTTATAACATTCAGAGGTCTCTAGTTGCGCAACCTAGGCCTTTTACGTAAAGTAGTAAGGTTTTCTTAATGAGTATTGAACTGATTGGGTGTTTTATTCTTTATAAAATTCACACAAGTCATGGGAAGGTTTTAGGCTATTTCATTTAAAGATTTAAGTCTTGGGATGGTTTTAAGCTATTTCTGTAACCCCTTTTAATATAAAGCACCTTGCTGCTAAAGGCAAGCCAAATATATAGTTATAATATAGAGCAGTAATGTGGCCTAAAAATTTATCCCTTATAATAGAGCTTTTTTTTACTCACTATACGTATAAGTAAAATTTAATTTAGCCTTGCTTCTACTAAAATACTTAAAACAAAGACCTAAATAGTTTTAAAGAACAATAAATACTGAAGAGTTACAGTAGAATATATTAATGAAAAGCTAGTTATAGTACTGATATAGTACTCTTTGTTATTAACTTCAAAACAGACCAAAGATAATTTCATGACCACGTACTATAAATACTTTTAGTATTGCTTTAATATCACTGAAATGTCTAAATTTAGCTCAAATGGAGGAAGTAATTCACGACAGGAGTCTAAAGGGATAAGACAACGAATTGAATAAATTGATGTATATCCTCAATGATGATACACAAAATTTTTACTGGTTGTAAGATTTGGACTATCAACCTAATGTACTAACCAATCTTAATTCTACAAAAGTCCCCAAAGTTGTTATTTAACGAATAAGAAAACGATATTATAAAAACTTTGTGGACTAAAGTAATAAACATCCCCATATTGCCTTCCCCCCCCCCCCTTTAGAACAAATTGTGTCATTTTAGAGACAATAAAACTGGTAAATACTGCTGCTATGTCTTGTGCGTGACATTAAATTTCCCATTACCATGCACAGTTTGGACTTCCAGACAAAGGTCGTTCAAAAAAAGGGTTGGTTGTCTGTAAGGTGGTTCTTAACTTAATATTAAATATGATTCATATTTTGAAAAGGGTCATAAAGTTATTATATTTAAGAAGTGCTTGTTTACGTTTTTCTTTATTGAATAAAATGTAGACTCATTGAATAAATACATGGCTATAAATAATTATTTTATGTTTTATGTACTTGGATTGTTAAAACACTTTTAGATTTATATATTTTATTATTTATTTTTACCAATTTATATTATTTCTTATATTCATTTACACTTTTAAATCTACTTACTTTTTTTGTCCGAAGCTTAATAAATCAATCCTTATACTAAAGTAACAGGATGTTTGTCTGTCTGTGTGTACCGAAGGATCTCGCTAACCGCTGAACCGATCGGGTTCTCCTTAGCAGGGTAGATTCTCATATGTCCTGGGAAGGTTTTTAACTATTTTGGGGGAGGGTACTACCACCCTCCCAAAAGAAATGACAAAAAATTGAAAATTTTCTTAAAATCTGGGAGACTTCAACGTAACATTAAGAGGTATCCGTAATATAAAGAATTATCGTAGACTTTTAACAAACAAAAACATTTAAAGTGCCACTAGAGGCCTCTAGGGGCGTAGCCGCTAGTAACAAATAAACTGATAAAGTTTCCCCTAAAGGAAAGCTTCACATAAGTTTAGAAATGTTGTTTTGTTTTGTATTTTGATTTCAGATTCTTTTACTTTAACATTTAATCTAGAAACACACACAAACATTTAAATTCACGTACAAAATTCTAAATGACAGAAAGAGACATTTATAGAGTTTCTTGCTACTTTTAAAACTTATTCTTATATAAAAGTCACAAGATCTGTGTCAATCTGTACCGAAGGATCTCGCTAACCGCAAAATGATATATTATTTCTTTTGAAATGTTTCTTCTCATGTCCTGAGAAGGTTTATAACTAATCTTAAGGGAGGATACCATGACCCTCCCAAGAGAAAATCCTTCCACCACCACAAATTCCCCAATAAGCCTTATTAGGCGTGTAGCTATAGTTTAAATTGAAAATGATAAGTCAAATTTTTGGATTAAATCAATTTAAAACTACAATTAATCAATTAAAACTACAAATAGGGGTGTAACTACTTTATATTTAAAGTAAAATCTTAATACACCAGGAATAAGGCAATGGATGATAAATTGATATACATCCCAAAGAATATTAATATTAAAGGATTGTAGTTTCATTCAATTGCCATATATTTCTAAAGGGATTTTAATAGTTTACAATTTGTGGCTAAAATGTTTTGACACTCGATTTAAATTAACCAACCAATCAAATTCAATAAAATTTCCCTAAGTTATTTAGCCAACGAATAAAAAAAAACTTTCTCAAAAAACTTTGGGGACAAGTCTAGTTAACAGCCCAATGTGCCCTCCTCCTGATATCTTAGCCTAATATTCAAAACTAAGAATATTTATGCTGAATTGTTATCAACACATTTTTACGTGAACACTATAAAGGGCGTTAGCCATTACGATTATAAAGTGTTTCATTTTCATTAATGTAACAGCAAAATATCAGGCTACCCAGGACAGAAATTTTGTTGAAATTTTAATTTTAATTTTATTCTTGAAACTAGACTAACTTACCATCTTTTTATAACTTTGTAAAATGGTTTTTTTAGACATAGCAGTCTTTAAAAAATACTAATTGCTTCAGCCCTAGCCACTAGAAAAAAATGGCATAAAACCATCCCAGTACAAAATTACAACCTAATATACTGCAGTTTTGGAGATCTTTACATCAGACAGAAAACCTTACTCACGAATAAGAAAAGGTTAATAAAAATATTTGGGGACTAGTGTAAAAAGATTTTAAATCATATTTTTCTTAGGAAATCTTATCTATAAGATTTTTTATTACGACTATATTAGTCTTAATATCTTATTTAGTTATATATTTTGCTATATATTTGCCTAACTTTGTGGTTTTTTACGCACACTATGTTTTGCAATTTTGCTAATTAAAAGCGTACAGTGCAAATTTCAAAAATGGACGCCTCGCTTCGATTAAAACAAAAATGATAATTTCCAGTGTAGCTTCGAAACCTATTAATATTCGCTGGATTAGAACCAGTTCTTAGATATACTGGAAAATCATGTATAGCATCAGAATACAGACAATTTTCCACGACTATAAAAATAAAAATGATAAAATTAATACAAGTTTTATTACCCTCGCCTTCGGCCCCTCGGTGCTCACAAATGATATTTATTTCAATATCCGTGTAAAGCTGTCTATAAATGGATAACTATTATAGTATTAGTAGCAGCTTAGCTTTGAAAAAATTAAGTATGAAGTAAATAGCTGTACGTTCATTATATAAAAGTAACAGAATGTCTGCCTGTCTGTTTTTTATCATCCAATTGATCTTATTAACCGCCTGGCCGATATTTATCTCCTTTTTACTATGAAGCTTCTTGTAGATCATCTTCCCAGAGAAATCGCCCCTAGAATTTTTTTCTCTGTTGACCTAAAATGTGAAGCCGTTTGTATGAAAATGAAGTATATGATTTACATTCTGTGCAATTCAGAACTGTATACATCGACTATAGAGAACCTTCGATGTTTTAAAAGGGTGGAGTTAGACATGACGTTTTTATCAAACAGTAATTTTTTGGCGATAATCAAATTCAACCAAATTTAGCCAAATGAAACCAAGCTTTCTATGATAAAACTCTTTAATTGATATCCAATGATAATAAACAAAGTAACTTTTTAAGTAAATTAAAATTATTGGTTGAAAAGTTTGGACATTGCCAGTTTGAAACAACAAATCAAGATAAAATAAGTCTTTAAGGCAACGAATTAGTCTAAAGTACATGCTTATAAAACTTTGGGTACCACTTTGGATAATTAACATTTAAATATCCCCTCTCTACTTCCCTGGTAAGTTTTTTCTTAGTTTACTAAGGCTTCAAAACTATAGCTAACGTATAATATTGGCTCTCTTGTAAAAACATAGTATATCTCCTTTTCTTAATTCAGTGTAGTGTTTAGTTGAAATAACACAAAATTTACCTGCTAAGTTTTTTTGTAACTTATTTATGTATATTATGAGGATCTTTATAAAATACTAGCGGCTTTGCCCCAAGAGGTGATAAAAAAATGGGCAAAATACGTAAAAGGACTAAGGAAATCCCCTACAAAAAAAAATGGGGGGTGATTTTTTGTTTTTTGGGAGGTTGGGGGTGTCCCACCCCCCAAGAAAATAGCCTAAAACCACCACAGGACCAGTAGGTATATTCCCTGAAGAGAAAAAATCCGATCGGTTCAGTGGTTACCGAGATCTTAAGGGACGGACGGACGGACGGACAGACAGACAGACAGACAGACATCGTTCTACTGTGTATTATAGATATAAATTAACTAAACTATGAGCTAAATAACGAAAAAAAAATACATTAAATATAAGGAAAATACTTCCAGTAAAAAATTTATATCTATCTATCTATATTCGACTATCAAACAATATAAAACTAGCGGGTACGCCACAAGAGGCCTCTAGGGGCACTTGAGTGAGGAATGGTAACTCAATCAATTAGTTTTAACAGAAAAAAAATATTTTTTTTGGGGGGGGGATGGGATGGTCTATTTGTTTCATGGGTAGATTTCTCTTGGGTAGGCGGTGTCCAACCCCAAAATAGTTAAATCTTCCCTACACCTTTGTGAAGCTTCACTGCAAAGGAGAACCCTATCAGGAGACAATCAGACAGACTGACATTCATGCTGATACTTTTATATAAAGATAGACTGTTTTACCAATAATCAAATGATTACATTTTTGGCGAATTTATCGATATTTTATCTATCATATTAGAGGTTAGTTATAAAATCACATAAATCTAAAAAAAATAATTTATTCTATGTTGAATTGGCCTAAAGCGTATTGTTATTATGGATATATATATTTTTTTGTAAACCCCAGATTTTAGCGAATTTATGTTGCACAGTATTTATTTATTTTTGCAATATTTCTCTGTTAGCCAGTTGAGTACTCCCCCAACAAGTGAGGGAGGGGACATTATGCTGTATATAATTCTAGTTCCCAAAGTTTTACAATAAAGTTTTCTTAATAGTAGACTAAACAACTTTGGGGCTTTTGTTGAATTTTGATTGGTTGGTTCTTTCAGTTGAGGATCCAAACGTGTTAACCACTAATTCTAATCTACAGAAGGAGTAATTTTGTTTGTCATCATTTGGGATGTGCATCAATTAATCGACCATTGTATTATCCCTTTAGATCCCTGTAAACACCCAATGAGCGAGGGAGAGGACAAGAGGCATGAAAAAGGGGAGTATATCCATCCCCCTGTCAAAATTAAAATCCATCTGATAATAGAATAACACCCATCTTGTTGTTTGTATTACAACCCCCTAAAGCTCGCTCTTCTTGATTTTGATGCAAGTTAGTTGTCAAAAATCATAAAGAGGGGTGTTAAAAACCTTATGCACGCCATTTGGAGGAGACACTCGTCTTTGTTAAACTCCTTTTCTTATTTCCAACATCCCGGGCCACAATAACAATAAAACTATTAAATTGGAGGGGGGAAGGGAGGGGGGTTGATAATTGGTTTACTAGACAATTATGGGAAATTTCTTGGCATTTTTTCTTATGAAATTTCACAATAAATTGTCAAAATTTTTGGCTTATTTCACAGTAAAAGTTTTGGTAAATATATAATGGATATAGAATATGTGTGGATATATTGACAAGAAAAATAGAGGAAAATTGCCACAATTCTTGCTTTTTCTATGATCATTAAGTTTAATTTTAGCCTTGAGGTCTTTCGTTTCCAATTTTATTATATATAACATAAAATAAAAAAATATATTTTTTAGAACTTAGAATGTATGAAGCCTTAATAATAGTTTTTGTAGCGAAGCAATTCAACAAATCATCAGAGCTGATAAATTGTATCAGTTTTTTGATATGCTTTTTGTATATTTAGAATATTTTCTAATTCCGTATATTTTCCCGTAATGAACTTTCTAGGGAGGTAAGGGACCTTTGACTATTGTTTCGGTACACGGGCTGACATGGCCGTGTACAAGATCTTATAGTGCAGACGCACTTAAACCTGCTACTTCTCGCATGAATCAAACTAGTGCAGTTACAAATACAAGATTTATTGTATGAAACGTTGGGCACTGAAACAAAAAATAACAAAATTAATAAAGATATATTAAAATGTTAAAATGTTTTGTGAAAGAAAAATAAATCTTTTTTCTAATGGACATAATCATCTTTAAAAAGGTTGCGTGATTTTCGAATTATTATTTCAAAAGCGTATAAAAAATTAGGCTTTTTTCTCCTTAAAATTAAATTAAAACATAATACAAGTTTATAATTCATAGATAAAATCATCATAGACTATTATAAAAATATTCTGATACAAAAATAAATCAATTACTTGGTCTATTTTTAATGAAAATAAAGAAATTAATTTGCCTTCTTTGAAAATATCTTTCCATCCTAATTAAAATGTCTAAAAGGAATAAATATTTACCAAGTCTTTGATCATGTCAAGCCGGGAAGCACTCAAGGTATATTCAGCACGGATAACACCACATTTCAATACTATACATGGGTTTTCATCACACAAAAGCTCCAAGAAAGAAAAAATTAAGATGGCTTCGCAGCCTTTGTTTTGGCTTGGTGCGCACTTATTGTTTTGAATGCCGTGCGCAATTATGAAATTTAAAATAGGCGCTCTCTTGACTACCCAATAATGATAAGGAAAAGAAAGAAAGGATAAGGGTTCGGATTCACAAGCGAAACAAAACTATTATACTTCCAATACAACTATACTAACCTCTAAAGTCTTTCAACGCGTTCTTTTATTGGTCGATATAAAAACTTTGGGAATTAAGCTGATTGGTTTTAGGTATAAGGTATAACAAACAAGTGAAATAAATCTTAAATAATATTTAAGGGGCAAATGGAGAGGTTGTTAATTTTACGATAACAGCTGAAAACCACGTATAGGTTTCGTTATTGGTATAAGCTGGAGTGGTCTAGACAAAGTAACAACAATGTATTATGTGCTAATGTTGTTTGGGTGATTTGCACCTGGACTGAACAGTCAACTTGTCAACTCAAGGCCAGACTCTTGGTCCTTCACCTCATACCCGCAGTACAGTACATTACAGACAACCAACTCTCTGTGATGCATGACCTTTGTCTGAGAAGTCCTAACTGTGCATGGTAACGAGTTGCGCCTGTTTTGGGCCAAGGCATTCCCCCCACTCTAACTATTTATGTCGCGCATTTGACATAGTAGCAGTGGGAACCATTTTTAACGTCTTTAGTTTTGACGCGGTGTCGGACTGAGATTTGAACCTATCACCTTCCCGACGACGAGCAAATGCGCTACGTGTTGAGCCACGGTTGCAGGTTAACAACAATGTATTAACTATTCCACCAATGATTTTGATATATATTAGGCATAATTTTGTTTTAGGGGTATAATATTTTACAGATATATTCACACGTTGAAAATGGAACACATCTATAGTATCGTTGTGTACATACAGATAACTTACCTGCTACTTGGCTGTTGGTTTTCAAAGATTCAATTGAGAGTCATTACACGGTCCTTGGGATGGGGACATACAGTTATTTAACCACTTCCCCCTCTAGTGGTTTACTCTAGTAAAAATGGTCAGGGCATTTTTATTGTTAAAGGTCTAATTCAAACAACTATTAGAATTAGATATTATCATCCTTGTTTAAATCGAAACTATCATCAAAATTAGATTTCTTTTAAATATGTTAGGTGCGCCTAGTTGCGCACAGAAAATTTCCTCATTTTGAAATACATTAAAACTTATGGGTGGGAGGGGTAGTTTTTCGGGGGTTTTTTTTGGGTCAGGTTAGGTTAGGATATATTGGGGTTAGGTAAAAAAAAAGGAAAAGCGCTTAAAGTATTTTATCATTAACGCATTAAAGAAAACTTTTTTGGGTTTTCCAGATATATCTTTTAACTAACTTTTATTGCTTCCATTTTTTTTATGTTTTTAAGTTTTTGGGGTTTCCTATATCCTTTGACTATTTTCTATAACTTCCAATAATAGTTTCAACTATATAATGCTTCTTTAGTTTTACGCTTAAAAACAAGGATGCCAAAAGCTTAGCTCAATGAATTAGATAAATTAACTTTGACAAACATAGAAATGAAGAGCTTTTGATTTTATTACAAAATCCGATATAAACTAGTCTAAAAATATTACCTATGCTTTTAAATGTACTAAAAAGAAACTTGTCACAAACGCTTTTGGCAGGGAAAAGGGAATGTGATTCTGACAAACAAATCTAAGTAAAAATTTTCCCTCAACCCCCTTCCCTTTTTCTCCACCCTTCTTACCCACTTCCCTTTTAGTTACACAAAAGACAAGTTTTACTCCAACTTTACTACAACAAAATATTAAATTTTCGGCGAATTCAAACGGAATTAGCTGGCTTTTGGTAATGACTAAATAAAAGCAATGCTGACTAAATCAAAAATAACCGTGCAAGGTTTTAAATCAATATGGCGATTCTATCATGCCTAGTATAGCAATTAAACGACTTTAGCCTCTAGGGACAAAAGATGGAAGTATATCATACACTTTAGTTTTAGTAAAAAAAACTACTACTATACTAATTCAAAGTATATAAAGTCAATAAAAAGTACAAATCAATTAGTCAAGTGTTATACGAGATCTAAAGATATCCTCAAATAAAAGCAACAGGGTGTTTGGTTGTAATATATTGGAGAAGAATACCACCGTCCTTCCAAGAAAAATCGCAATAAATTATGATCCCCCCCCCCCCCTTACGCAAAAGTTTACTTATTGGAGGGTTGACTCTCCACAAAGTGCCCATAGAGGCGTAGCCGCTAGTAAATATATGTATGTACATAAAATATAGATGCTACTTACGTTTGTTTAAAGGGCGAATATAGGTTGGATATGATATGGGCTCAAAAAAAAAACGTGCAATTCCATAGATTATAAATAACTTAAAGATATTGACATATCCAATTGTATAAGTCTGTTTATAGCTTAAAACCTGTAAATCTGAAGACAATATTATGTAATTAGTGTGGTTCCCTAAGAACTTAAACAGTAAACACCCTAGCATCACACAAGACTTCATGGCAAGATTGAATTAAAAAGCTTTTGTTAAATGATAGTCGTAATAACGTGGAAACCAATTAATCAGGGGTAAATATACCCTCCTTCTACCTTCATAAAGTAAATTATTTAAAAGTTAAAAAAAATATCAAATAATGTAAAAAGTAAAAAAAAATAATCAATAAAATTTTCTTGGAGGAAGAATGATTTCAAATCCCTGTTTTTTTGTGGTCGTGTGTGTGTGTGTTGAAAATGCGTACTTAAGGGTGTTTATTTCATCCAGAATTAATCAATGAATTTTTTACAGAAAATAAACTTTAAGACGTATTATTTACCCTTGTCAATAGTCCTGACGCCCTTCTACGCAAATTATTTTTACGCTTTTTAAAAATTAAAAAAATAGTATATAATCTAAAATAATAAACATTTAAATTATCATTTAAGATAAGTGCCAATGTAATAGTCAATCAAACTTAAGCAAAATAGTCAAAAAAAAAGTCTTGTAAAAGGCTAAAATAAACGATTTTGTCGGCAATCTGATTTATTATATGTTCAATTGAAACAGAAGATTGCAAAATCTACTTAAGGATTTTTTTGAATTTTTAAATTTGGCATAGATATTCTAAAAGTATGTAATGGCACCTTTGATATAAGCTTATATAATATCAAACCTATATTCGCCCTTTAACAGGAAATTCTGAACTGAATAAATATATTAAATTCATTCTTTTCAAAAAGTGAAAACAATTTGTATTTAAATACGGATTTCAACCCATAAAAGCGAAGCTCAAAAGTCAGAAGGAAAGACAAACGAATGTATGTATGACATAACAGGATAAGCAGAATATAAATGTATAAGTCTAAACAAAAATTTACATAAATTTGTTGCAGAGATGTGTAAATACAGGATACATTAGAAGGACATTTCTAGGATTTAATTCCATAGGTAATTTCTGTATGGATCATCATCATGCAATGTTTGAAATCGATAGTTCAATTCTAACATGCCCGAATTAACAATAAGAGCTACTCCTTACAAACGGACGGACGGACAAAACGACCCTAACTATATAAAAGCTACGCTTTTAACAATTTTAATAGGTTTGTACATTTTGATAGATATATTTCTTTTGATTGTCTGGACAATCTACGTATATTCTTCTAAGTTCAATTGACTATAATTTAATAAAATTGAAATTAGATAAATCAATTTATAAAATTGTTTAACTATAATTTTTTTGAGAAGCTACTCTATAACTTACTTTGTCCGGATGTAATTGTGTCCGTCTGTCTGTACGGCTATTTTAAATCCATTCATTCTCTCTCCTGTATTTGTAATAGCGTCTACGCTCCTCTAGGGACACTTAAAGGAGAAGGGGGGGGGGACAGAACCCTTCACAAATTTAGATTTTTAAAAAGTTAAATTATTTTATTGTGATGTTGAGATTATTTTTTCGGGTACTATTTCTTTTGGGAGGGTGGATTTACCCTCCCAAAAAATAATTATAAACCTTCCTTGTACCTTTAAGAAGCTTCATTGTAAAGGCAAACCATATCGGTTCTGCGCTTTGTGGAATAATAAGATCCACATAGACAGACATCATGTTACTTTTATAAAAAAAAAATAGAATTTGATAATTTTATTGAAATTTTTTTGGTATCTATTATAGAACTTTTGATAACTGTGAATTTTTACTTCATGGTTTTCATTTTTATGCTTCACTACTACTGGATGTTGTCATCCTTGTTTATAAATAAATTAAAAGAATGTAGAATATAAATGGATAATATTTCAGGGGAAAATTGTCGTCAATATATGCTGTAATTTCCCCTCGAATTTATTGGTCGGGCCGTTTATCCAGTAGGAATGGAGGGGATTGGGGAGATCATTATTTTAGCCCATTACGTTGTTCCCTTTTTTATAGAACATAAAAATCTGGTGTAAGATCCAGGTAATAATAAATCCATTATAAATTAATCCTAAAAACATTGCATTTATTGCATTATATGCATTTTAGTTTTATAAACTATTCTTTTATAAAATTCGATTATTTAAGTTTTTGATAACAATTAGACAAACAATGAGAATATTTGTTAAAAGGATCCAATATTTAATAGCGAAGCTTTTCTTTAGGGTCGGTCCGTTCGTAAAGATTAGCTCTTTTCGTAATTCTAGACATGTTAGAATTGTCCATCATATTTGTTAGCTAACAAATTATTGTTAATTTTATTCAATTTTGATTTTTTCTTCGGATGAGATAATTTTATTCATCCATTGTATTATCCTTTATTATCCCTGAGTGCATCTGATATATCTGAAGAATTATCCATTTTCCGATATTAGGACTTGCTGCATTTTTACAAAGAATCAGGAAGGGAGGGGACATTAAGCTGTTTATTACACTAGTCCCCAAAGTTTTATTAATTTTTATCTTATTCGTTTGCTTAATTACTTTTGTCACTTTTGTAGTATTCTGATTTTCATTTGTTAAGTTGAGCGTCTAAACGTTTCAACCACTCATTGTAATCTACATGCAGGTCTATAGAAAAGATCAAACGACCAAGGCAGTACCTTACTATTAGTGTCATGTACCAAATACAGCAGTAGTAGGTAACATTTTTAGCATCTCCAGTATGACACGGTGTGCGCCAGACTCGAACCCGACACCTTCCCGGCAGCAATTAGGCAGGCTTTAATTTAAGCTAATTATAAACGGCTTAGTTACTTCAAATTTTAGACTCAACTAACAACGTTTTCATGGCATATTTTAATTTTGTGAAAATCCGCAGCTGTTTTGTTATTTTTTGGTTGTTTTATTGGAGTTTAATTTATTTAAACACCTTTGTCATATCCTTCCCTAATAAAAAGGGAAAAAGAAGGTTTAAAATTCAAAACCACAAAAAAAGGATAAATTTATATAAAAAAAGGATGACAACATCCATAAAAGCGAAGCATTGAAACGGTAGGACAAACGAACATTAACACTTGTATAGTGTCTGAACTGAATAATCAGAATATAAATGTATAAGAATTGAAGCTAACTTGTAAGCATATTTGTTGAAAAACTGCTTGATACAGGATAATGTTTATGGACATACTTACATTTTAGGACTTGATTATAGAGTTGCTTCGCTTATAACAGTATACTTTGTTGTCCCAGGAGTCATATACCAAAAATCAGATCAATCGGATAATTAGATCCCATAAAAATTTGTTGTTAAAATTTTTTAAAAATGAACATGTTTAAAATGGACGTACTGAAATTCTGGTAATTATTGTAGAGTTGCTATGCTTTCTAAATTATACCTAACTACTAAAGGAATCACCATGCAAAGTTTAAAATCGATAGGACAATTCTAGCATGCCTAAATTAACGAAAAAAGTTATCCGTTACGGACGGACGTACGGACGGACTGACCCTAATTATAGAAAAGCTTTGCTTTAAAAAAATTTAGAATTGTTACGTTCAAGGTTAATCTAAAAGTGTAATCAGAATACATTTTCAGTACTTCCAGACAAAGGTTTTGAAAATTTCTTGTATTTCCTATAATATAAAGAAGTAAGGTTTTTTTGTTCTTTAGAAATCGGAGATGGCTGGTTTAAATGGGTAATTCTTTTAAGTATAGGTTTATAAATGACTTTGGTGTTGTTTTAGGCTATTTTTTCATATACGTCCTTCCCTAGAGGCTTAGGGCGAAGCAACCAATAGTTATAATGGGGATATCTATATATCAATAGTGTGCCAGCCATAATCACATCTGTTTAATGCTATATGGCCAAAATATCATAAATTAATATGGTGCTGTAATCCTTATAAATGTTACAGGATCTCTATCTGTCTGGACAAAGGATCTCGCTAACCACTGATACGATGTAGCTTCTCATAGAAACTCTGGAGCCTTTTTTTGGTGATTGTATTTCCTCCCTCCCCCACAAAAAAAATTAATTAGGGAATTTAACTTTCTTAAAAAACTAAATTAAAATTGGGAGATGAATAAACCATGCACCACCTGAAGTTCTATTAAAGGCCTCTGGAGCTTAGCAGCTGGTTCGAATAATAGTTGATAAAATATCACCCATAAGCAACTTTATTAATTGCCCTTGAAGTTAATTATCAATATATTCTAGACTAGTGCACCTTAAGTTATTGGATGTCATCGTTCTTGTTTTGAAATTAGTGTCATGCCTTCATGAATAAAAGAACTAGAATAACCACACAGTGTTTGTTCAATGCTACTAAATTATTATTGTCATAATTATTATTTTTTTTCAGGAATCTAAAAGGAATAAGACCATAACCGATAACTTACTGTGTATCTCCAATAATGATACACAAAATTACCCCTTCAATAAAATTTCCAAAGTTGTTACGTCAACGAATTGGAAGGCGTTATTATAAAACTTTAGGGACTAGTGTAATAAACAGATTATTGTCCCCTTCCTTCCTGGAGAGTAATAGTAGCTTCACGAATTTTTGATATATCCATGATTAGCATCTGGTACTTTCCAGGGGCTGCTATTTAGCCAATTTGAAATTGCCGATAATTAAATATTTTGTTGGAGTAAAACATGTTTTTTGGTGTAACTGAAAGGAAAGTGGGTAAGAAGGGGGAGAAAAAAAGGAAGGTGGTTATGGGAAATTTTCACTTTCAATTGTTTGTCAGAATCACATTCCCTTTTCCCTGGGTACTTTCACTATATGTGCCTGTTGAGCATTTTTAACCCAACCTGCTTATTTTTAAATTATTACAAGAGAAGGCGGAATTTTTTTCTATTCTTCCTGCAGTAGGTCCATGTGGGGCCTATATAATGGGGTCAATTCAAGACTAGAGGGAAAGTATCTTCAAGACTAGTGGGAAAGTATCTTTAAAAGGACTCTCCACAGAAAAATCAACTTTAGATTTTTGAAAATCTAACCTGAAATTATTATTCTCTGTTCAATTTTAGGCATTTTTTGTTTTTGAGGCATCGCGATCGAAGCCCTTTGAAATTTTTTACCTCCTTTAAGTGAATCCTCCCGCCATTTAATTTGTGCTGCTTTAGTGATTTTTAGCTTCTATTTTTGCCGCCGTTGCCGCATTCATCGCCCTTCTCCGCCGCTACTCCGCTGTACGTCGCTTTTTAATACATGCTCCCCTCTCCCTTGTTCAGAAATTAAATGGAGGCTGGGGGTGTTGTGTATAGCTACGTACGCAATGTATAGCAGAGTAGCGGCGGAGAAGGGCGATGAATGCGGCAACTGCGGCAAAAGATGGTTATATTTGGCGGAGGCGAACACAAAATGGAGGCGGCAGGATTGTCCAGTCAAGGAAGAGGATAAATCGTAGAGCGGCCGGTTGCAATGGAGCAAATGTTCTTTAGCGGCGAACACATATTGAGTGGAGGAAAGTGTAGTATATATTGTTATAGCGGCAGTACAAATAGGCGGCGGACAAAATTTTCAAAGGGCTTCGATCGCGATGCCACAAAAACAAAAAATGCCTAAAATTGAACAGAGAATAATAGTTTCAGGTTAGATTTTCAAAAATCCAAAGTTGATTTTTCTGTGGAGAGTCCTTTTAAGACTAGAGAGAAAGTATCTTCAAGACTAGAGGGAAAGTATCTTCAAGACTAGAGGTAAAGTATTATTAAGACTAGAGACAAAGTATCTTCAAGACTAGAGGTAAAGTATTATTAAGACTAGAGGGAAAGTATCTTCAAGACTAGAGGGAAAGTATCTTTAAGACTAGAGAGAAAGTATTATTAAGACTAGAGACAAAGTATCTTCAAGACTAGAGGTAAAGTATTATTAAGACTAGAGGGAAAGTATCTTCAAGACTAGAGGTAAAGTATTATTAAGACTAGAGACAAAGTATCTTCAAGACTAGAGACAAAGTATCTTCAAGACTAGAGACAAAGTATCTTCAAGACTATAGAGAGAAAGTATCTTCAAGACTAGAGACAAAGTATCTTCAAGACTAGAGACAAAGTATCTTCAAGACTAGAGACAAAGTATCTTCAAGACTAGAGGGAAAGTATCTTCAAGACTAGAGACAAAGTATCTTCAAGACTAGAGAGATAGTATCTTCAAGACTAGAGGAGAAGTATCTTCAAGACTAGAGGAGAAGTATATTCAAGACTAGAGGGAAAGTATTATTAAGACTAGAGACAAAGTATCTTCAAGACTAGAGGAGAAGTATCTTCAAGACTAGAGGAGAAGTATATTCAAGACTAGAGGGAAAGTATTTTCAAGGCTAGAGGGAAATGGAAACTCTTGAATTTGCCATTTAAGACATCTTAACAAGGCATATATTGCAAGTTTTGGTTCATGAAAGAAAACGAAGTAGCGGGTTTCGTCGTATTTTCACAGTAGCTTTTCTCCTATTTCTAGCTCCTGCGGTGGGCACTAACCCTGCGGGGCAAATTTAACCTAATATAATCAATCAAAAGATACTGTGAAAATACGACGAAACCGACAACTTGGTTTTCTTTCCACGATTCCGAATTCTTTTAACTTCTGGTGGCTGTGCTATAACATTCCGTTTTGCATGATTGTAAAAACACTAAGGAACTTATCTTGTGAAGCATGCAAAAAAGCAGCCAAATTGATTACCATGACTCAGTTGCATTTTATATCTTTCCATAGGTATCTATCTATTTCAAAAGTACCTAACCCCCAAAATAGTAGTTCCTGGACCCAGGAGAAGACTGTAAAGAAGGACCAAATCAGTTGAGAGGTTAACGAGATCCCTTGGTACTCATAGATACACAGACATTCTGCTATTTTCGTATAAGGACAATATGGCGAACCCTTATATAAAATACTGTATTAAAGCATACTGTCTTTAATACAGTATTTTGCAAAAGAAAACAATCAATGTTTGAATTTTTAGACAACAATTTATTCACGTATCGCCTCTGTTTTTAGATTAATCAATTCATACAAAAAGGCATTGCCAACCGTAGTCGTCTTTAGCCGCGATTATTATTATCATATCATAAAGCCAGAAAATTATGTAAAAACCTACAGTTACCCTTATTTTATAATTAATATCTTTGTATTTCAGTGAACCTATTTTTAAAGGAAGGTGTCGAAAAATGACCTAAATCACCCTAAGACTTGTACAATATTCAGAAAGTATTCTTTGACGCTTCCCTGAAATGGTTAACTCATTCGGTGCAATAGTTAGCGAAGTCTTACAAACAAAGAAAAATCAATAAAAAAAAAAAATAGGATAAGCGGCAGCAAAATCCTGTTAAAAAAAACTAAATCGATAGCAATGCATTAATGATCATGTCTTTGCCTATCTTAACACATTAGTGCCGAGCGCCACTTTTATGGGCCGATCGAGCTGTAAGTTTCAGGGAAGCTTTATAATGGTCAAAACGGAATTAGTATTTTTTTGTTTTGCTCTAGTGGCGTGCACAGGAAAGTTGCAAAAAAAACCGGTTCGGCTTGGCCATAAATACCAACCAGGCATTATCACCCGTTTTTGGTGCTTTCCCCCGGCGTTAAAACTCGGTTGACCTGTAAAAACCCGGTTATTTTGACCAAAAATCGAAAAATGTAATTTTTGAACGCCAAAAGTGAGATGAACACTTTTAAGAACTTTGATACGATCCGTAATTGAAAACTACACAACCTCATGTAATCTATAGAGCTACAAGTATAATACGAAGCGATTTATTTCAAATTTCGTGTTTAGCCGGCGATTTCGGGTAAAAAAACCCTGTTTTTTTGTTGTTGTCAAAAAAGATCTATTAGTGAAACCGGGTAATAAAAATTTCAGACTCCAAATGGAAATGCCGAACCGGGCCTATATAGGGCGTAAAAATACGATAAAAAAATCATATAAAAAATAATAATTTAAATAAAACGAATTCACAAATAGATGTACTTGTCAATAAACTTTAGATTTAACGAAAAAAATCAGCGACTTTACTATAAAAACAAAAAAGTTAGATGGGGTATTTTGAATTTTCATGATTTTCAAACTTTGTTGATCTATACCGGCAAACGGAAGTAAACAAAACTACCTGCTCCAGGGGGAAATAAAAGCCAGGGTAGTAGAGGGGGGATTCATACTGAGAATGATGCAATTATGAAGCCGAAAACCGGTTTTTTTACATTTTCTGGCACCGGGTTTTAAAACCCGGTTCGGCACTAATGGGTTAATTTATATTTTTCTCATGTCCATAATTGAAAAACAAGATTAATAATGTCCATTAGTAGCAAAGTAAGATAGAGTAAAAAAATATAAAAATAATAAGGAGAGAGTGGGAGCGGGTAAAAAAAATGGTTTTCAATTTTCAGGGAATATTAATATAGAGTGATCAACACAGTTTAATTAAACATGTTATTTTTATTTGATAAGTCCAATACACAGTGTTTCATGTTAAAAACAATCTTCAGTTGGTTATAAATAAAAAGACATGATGCTTTAATGAAATATTACGTTCTAGATATTTTGAATTTTAAAATGTTAGGTCCGACTTCCTTAACTTTTAGAGGGAAGCAGCATCTGAAACTTAGAGGAAGGGGGGGGGGGGGATTACTAACATATTTGATTTAGGGGGGAGGGTTCTATTTTCATCCGTGTTTTAAGTGATGGTTTCTATAATATCTACTCTCAAGATATGTAGATACCTCTCCTTCTATTTGAGATTTAATATTTAAAAAATAGGTTTTGGAATATAAACGTATCAATCTTTTTATTTGTACTCTTAACAGAAAGGGATCTAAAGGGATAAGACAAAGGCCTATAAATTGATTTACATCCCCAATCAGGATACACAAAATTTTATAATTACCCCTTCTGTAGATCATATTTAGTTTGATCACTTAAATTAATGAAACAGGCAATCAAAATCCAGTAAAAGTCCCGAACGTTGTTAAGCCAACGAACAAGAAAACGTTTTTTATAAAACTTTGGGGACTGGTGTAATAAAGAGCCCAAAGTCCCCTCCCTCCCTGGTAGTAAGAGGACACTCAACCTTAACCTTAAGTCTGGCGGTTGGCAACACAAATCTTGTTTAAAAGGAAACTACAAAAGTTAATTTTTATCAAAGCGTCGTGAATATGAAGGTAGGGGGTTGTCTAAAACAGCCTCAAACCATTCAACGCATTTCACCTTAAAAATAATAGCCTGAAACCATCCCAGGACCATCACCTATGTAAAACTTCCTTGATATTTAGAACCAAATGAATTTTGTGGTTATCAAAATCTCAATGGACAAAATGTAAAAAACAAGTATGACAACATCCATAAAAGCGAAGCCCTGAAACGGTATGACATACGAAAATTAAATCTAGTAGAGTGTCAGAACTGAATATACAAAATAAGACTATATAAGTTTTGACAAATTTATACGTAAATTCGTTGCAAAATTTCTTAAATACAGTATTCTGTTTAAGGACATACTGACATTTTTAGGACTTGATTATAGAGATGCTTCGCTTATAATATTGTCCCTTATTGTAATAGGAATCAGCAATCCAAAAATCAGATCAATCGGATGATTTTATCACATAAAAAAATGTTGTTAAAAAAGTAAAAAAAAAAACATGTTTAAAATAGACGTACAAACATTCTGGTAACGATTATAGAGTTGCTACGCTTTCTAAATTGTACCTTACTACTACAGGAATCACCATGCAAAATTTAAAGTCGATAGGACAATTTTAACATGCCTAAATTAACGAAAAAAGCTATCCGTTACGGACGGACGGACGACGGACGGACGGACTGACTGACCCTAATTATAGAAAAGCTTCGCGTTTAAAAATATTAATTTTGTCAGAAAGAGGTTATGATAAAGCTACCCTTGAAACCGGCAGTAAAATTATTGCATAACCTGTGCTAGGTCAAAATTATAAAGAGTTTATTAAAAACTACAAAACTACAGAAAATATACAAATCTTTGCATTCTATGTAAATTAATGAAATTAGTTTATTAATTGATTTTGACGTAAATTATACCATTATATATGCATTAAAGTAATGGACGTTATCCTCTTAGAAAATTTTTTTTCAATTTTTTTTCAATTTTGTACCTTACCCACCCCCCCGACTACCGACGAAACAACTATTTTAGGTTAGGTTAGGTTTTAGGCTAGGGAGCCGAGCGCTGCGGCTAGGCAGGCAAAGGGGCCGAGCGCTGCGGCTAGGCAGGCAAGTGGGCCGAGCGCTGCGGCTAGGCAGGCTAGGGAGCCGAGCGCTGCGGCCAGAGTTCATAGTTCGCTGTCGGGGGGGGGGGGGGATGGGGGGTACTAAAATTTTCAATATTGAAAAAAAATTTCTAAGAGGATAATACCTATTAATGGACTGCAAAAACCTTCTGGTAATGATTTTAGAGATGATTTATCAATTGTAACTAAAGAATCATACATCATGCTAAGTTTGAAATCGATAGGATAATTTTTTCTCTACTCTAACTCTACTCTAGTTGTAGGAAAGCAAAATTTTAAAATTCAATTTCATGTGTTTTATTTTAAAATCTGCTTAAATGGAAAAACAATAAAACAACTTTCTTTGGTCAACCCTTTAGCTATTTTTAGAAAATTTATGTTTTCTTTGATATTGCCTAAAATATTCGGATAGATTAAGAGCAAGGATGGAGGGGACATTGCGCTATTTATTCACTAGTCCCCAAAGTTTCATCATATCTCATTTGCACAACAACTTTGGGGACTTTTAGTTCATTAATTTGAATTAAACAAAGATTCAACCACTAATTGTAAGGTACAAAATGGGTAATTTGTGTATCATCATTTGGAATGTGTATCAATTTATCGGCCATTGTCTTATCCCTTAAGATCCCTGTATAGACAATTAAAAATTTATATTGATTGTAATATTAAACTGATTAATACCCGCCGCGCACGCTGTATTGAAACCGGTTCTCAGCAATACGGACAAATCATTTTGTTAGACCCGGGTTCCTTGGGGCTACAAAAACTGGTTATAATCTGGAACTTTATCTATAATTACAGCTTTTTCATTAGATTCGTATAAATATTTAGATTGATAGAAAGATTGATATAAAGACAAAGTTATTGATAAGACTTGAGGCAATTTGAGAAAACTTTTGTTTCATAAATTATCTTTAGAGTTACATAGATTGATAATTAGAGAATTAAGAAAAAATTGAACTTGTATTTGTATGTAATACAGAATGACGTTATAAAGCTCTGTATTTAATAAGCTATAAAAATTGGAAAGAATTTTAATGAATATAATAGATTTGAAATCTGCATAAAATTTTAAGGAATTTTTATAAAATTCGTTTTTTGTATAATTCTTTATCTATAAGCGCAAATACAAATTAACCCATTAGTGCCGAACCGGACATTAAAACCCGGTTCCGAAAAATGGAAAAAAAACGGTTTCCGGCTTCATAATTGCATCATTCTCAGTTTGAATCCCCCCTCTACTACCCTGGCTTTCATTTCCCCCTGGAGCAGGCAGTTTAGCTTACTTCCGTTTGCCAGTATAGCTCAACAAAATTTGAAAATCATGAAAATTCAAAATACCCCTTCTAACTTTTTTGTTTTTATAGTAAAGTTGCTGATTTTTTTCGTGAAATCTAATGTTTATTAACAAGTACATCTATTTGTGAATTCGTTTTATTCAAATTATTATTTTTTATATGATTTTTTAATCGATTTTTTATGCCCTATTATGACCCGGTTCGGCTTGGCCATAAATACCCGAAAGTTTTAAAACCCGGCTCGGTTTCGGTTTTTATTACCCGGTTTTAACTTTTCAACCAATAAAAAAAACAGTTTACGTCATTAGTAGGGGTTTGAGCCACCCTAATAACCCTAGTAATCTCTATAGGTGTCACCCAATAGTTTTATTCTTGTTTTCTGATATGTAACACCCAAATATTATATTTTCTTTTTTTGTAGTGTGTGTCTTTTAAAACTTCAACCAACGGGTTTTTTTACCCGAAAACGGCAGCACCTATAGCCGAAACACTAAATTTGAAATAAATCGCTTCATATATTACTTGTAGCTCTATAGATTACATGAGGTTGTGTAGTTTTCAATTTCGGATCGTATCAAAGTTCTAAAAAGTGTTCATCTCACTTTTGGCGTTCAAAAATTACATTTTTTGATTTTTGGTCGAAATAACCGGGTTTTTACAGCAAAACCGGGTTTTAACGCTGGCGGAAACCGCCCAAAACGGGTAATAATGCCTGGTTGGTATTTATGGCTGAGCCGAACCGGGTTTTTTTGCAACTTTCCTGTGCACGCCACTAGAGCAAAACAAAAAAATACGAATTCCGTTTTGACCATTATAAAGTTTCCCTGAAACTTTCAGCTCGATCGGCCCATAAAAGTGGCGCTCGGCACTAATGGGTTAAGTTAAATAATTTTGACATCTGTGATTGGTGGATTGAAAACTATCTGCGCCCTGATTGGAGAAGCTTATGTGACGTACATCATTCACCCAATTAGAGCGCAGGTAGTTTCCAATCCACCTATTCTATTGGTCAAAATTTATTAACTTAACCCTTAACGGTCGGGGGGGGGGGCGTTGAACGCCCCCCCATCCGGTTTTTTCTATCTCATTTTCTGTGTGTGAAAGATAAAGAGCCCAAACTGCTTGACTTTTTAAGTTTGGGTATGACACATAACTGAGAGTTGGAATTTTTTGAATATCTCCATCCTGGTGGGCACAGGATGCCAGCAAACCTGGCAGAGTCATCCAGGTAAAGATCAAAAATATTTTTTTGACTTAAACAAAGCATTTTATCTTACCAAAATACTAAAATATCCTCTAGTAGTACATCCTCATATTAAATACAGGTGTTCAAGTCAATTTCAGGTTCCAGGTATGATCCTGCAGGTCCTGATCCTCCAGGTCTCCAGAAATCTTTAAAAGGCTCCTGTGGCCGCAATTTTTGACTTAGAGACTTCAAATTTTAAACTTAAGCTTTTCTTACATGTCTACATAATGTATTAAAATTTCATAAAGATCCGCCGCCGTTTTCTCGCTGACCGCCGACTGCGGCGGCTGGCAGCTGCCAAGTACAGCTGCGGCCGCTGAAATTTATGTTTTGATATTTCAAACATAAAATTTACATAAAAATAAACATTTTCCGTAAAAAAAATTTTCTTCTAGTTTCAAAAATAAAAAAATTACAGCCGATTGAAATTTTTAAGTAAAAAAGGACCTAAAAACAAAGGTTGTTAAATAAAAGGGTGAAGGAAGCGAAAATTGACCTTGACTTACTTAAGGTCGAAAATTCATCATAACACAGGGGACTTGCACAAAAAATTTTAGCCCACTAGCTCTAATAGGAACTGAGATAATAGGGGGGGGCGTTGAACGCCCCCCCCCCCCCCGACTGATTAAGGTGCGGCAAGGGGCCCGACTGTAAAGGGTTAAATTGGATTTGCGCTTTTAAATAATGAATTATATAAAAAACGAATTCTATAAAAAATCCTTAAAATTTTATGAAGATTTCAAATCTATTTTATTCATTAAAATTCTTTCCAATTTTTATAGCTTAGTATTTAATACTAATTAATAAAAGTTGGAATTTTTCTTAATAATTAAATTTTTCATTCTGAAGAATATTTTTTAAAATTTTGTTTAAACGTAAAAATACCCTTTTTTCTCAAAAATACGCCAGCGGCTTTTTAATTTGTTTTGTACGTACTTAGATCTTAATAATTAACTTCGCACCTAGCCTCCAGGGTTAGTAGCTACTAGGGATTATGCAGTTTTAGGATGACATTTTCTTATACGTTGGCTCAACAACTTTAGAGACTTTTCTTGAATTTTGGTTGGTTGGTTCATTAAGCTAAGTGTCTACACGTTTTCACCACTATAATTTTAATCCTCAATAGGGGTAATTTTGTAAATTATCAGCGGGGATGTACATTATGTTATCGGCCATTGTCTTACATCAATAGATCCCTGAATGAGATATGTTTTTGTTATTATCTCCACCAGGGCTCTTAAGGGATAAGACAATGGATGATAAATGGACAAAACATCACAAAATATTCTAAATTACCCCCTGTTAAAGATTAAAATCATAGGTTGAAAGGTTTGGACATTTATAGTTTGGAACCAACCAATCAAAATTTAATATAAGTACCCAAAGGTTTTGAGCCTATGAATAAGAAAACGTGGTTATAAAACCTTGGGTACCAGTATGATATACAGTTCATTCAATGTACCCTGCATCCCTCCCTGTCTTTGTGTAGACTCAAACCCCCCCCCCCCCACCGTAAGCAAAAAGAAATTTATATTCGCAAATGTATAAATCTTAACATTATATAAAGATATTCTTTTCATTAAAATATAAAATTTAGCTCAACTTGACTCATTAAATAGAAAATTCCTTTAATTAAGGTTCGCCAAAAAATTTTACGTTCAAGTTCTAAAGAATATGATAGACATACTACATATATAGAGGGCTAATAACACCAATTTATATTTTAACCCGCGACATTTGTGTTAAAGATTGCGTACATGCATGCTATCAAGAAAGTGCAGGATTTACGTCTGGACTACACTGCATAATACTAGAGATGTTAATATTTATACTTACAGCTATTATATCTGGTAAAATGCACTAATAGTGAAAGTAGGAGGAATGTCTATGTCCTAGATAATTAATATGGCTAACTGTGCACACTAAAGCCACAAATCACTTTATCCTTCAAAAATTGCCTAAAATTAAAACCTTTAATATATTTATTATGGGGATTTCCCTAATAGTGCATCTGATCCACAAAAAAAACATTGTTCATGCTTATTTGTGGTTAGGTTACATTAAGTTACATTTATGAGACTAGGGAATTCATGGGGTTAGAACAGTGCATATTAGATGGGGCCTGTTATAATTTTTTCCCTCTGAAAACATTCTGATTCATGATTCCTTCTTCAAATCCTTTCCCTATTAATATCCCTGTAATTTACCCTTATAAAATTTTTACTTTCTCGTTTTAATAAATAAGATTCACACTACCTTTTAGTTTATTTTTCTATGTTATTTGCAAAGGCTATCTAATATCACCTCGAGAGAGATTATTTAGTCCTTTGACACATATATTAACTTTTTTTGTCTTATTTGGATATTATTAACCTTGTTATTATACTGTAATTAATTAATCATGATCAATTTTACTGCTTGTTTGTGATTATTTATGTCATGTATATGTGTAATATGTATGTCTATTTTACTATGTGTCATAAAATAAATATTTCATTTCATTTCATCATAACCTGTGATGAGCATTTCTGCACTTTATTATAGTAATGATAGTATTATCATAGAAATATTTTTTATCCTCTTTTCATATTTGCCCACTATATAAGAATGATTAAATAGCAACTTTTTTCAAAAACAAAGGTTGTTAAATCTTTAGAGGAAATAAATAAGGAAACTATCAGAGACTAAATGTTTTAACATCTTTTTTAAATTGTATATAACTACTAGAGGCCTCTAGGGGCACTTCAGGAGGGGGGAGTCAAATTTGAATACCCAATTTTTTATTTTAGATTTTAACAGAAAAAGAAAAAAAAATTTTGGGGGGGGAATTTTTTCTAGGGGCGATTTCTCTTTGGGTGGTGGTGGTACCATACCCTAAAATAGTTACAAACCTTTCAGGGATCTATGAGAAGCTACCCTGTAGAGGAAAACCTGGTTGGTTCAGCGGTTAGCAAGATCCTTTGGTACAGAAAACAAACATCCTGTTACTTTATTATAAGGATTGGAGGATTAAAGTCAATACAAGCAATGTTTTTTAAAATCAATTTGCTAATAAAAAACCCACATAAAAATTAAAAATAAAAATGTGAGAAAATTTAAACTCTAAATTATAGAAACGACTAATCACACAAATTTCACACAAAAAAAGACAACCTCAGAAATACCAAAATAAATACCTTTTAGGTTCCATTTCATCATCAGTTGTTCTTACCTGTAACAAAAAATATAGAATTAATTAGTTAGATTTTTAAAAGAGTTTGCTAGGTAGGTGTGCAAAGCTATCCTGAAAACTTTTGACATGCCCGTTGTGATTTTTGTCCCCTCCTGATCCCTTTACAATAAAATTAGATTTACTTAATACTTTTACTTATTCTCAATTGTAATTAACCCATTAGTGCCGAACCGGGTTTTAAAACCCGGTTCCAGAAAATGTAAAAAAAAACGGTTTTTGGCTTCATAATTGCATCATTCTCAGTATGAATCCCCCCTCTACTACCCTGGCTTTCATTTCCCCCTGGAGCAGGTAGTTTTGCTTACTTCCGTTTGCCGGTATAGATCAACAAAGTTTGAAAATCATGAAAATTCAAAATACCCCATCTAACTTTTTAGTTTTTATAGTAAAGTCGCTGATTTTTTTCGTTAAATCTAAAGTTTATTGACAAGTACATCTATTTGTGAATTCGTTTTATTTAAACTATTATTTTTTATATGATTTTTTTATTGTTTTTTTTACACCCTATATAAGCCCGGTTCGGCATTTCCATTTGGAGTCTGAAATTTTTATTACCTGGTTTCACTAATAGATCTTTTTTGACAACAACAACAAAACAGGGTTTTTTTACCCGAAATCGCCGGCTAAACACTAAATTTGAAATAAATTGCTTCGTATTATACTTGTAGCTCTATAGATTACATGAGGTTGTGTAGTTTTCAATTTCGGATCGTATCAAAGTTCTTAAAAGAGTTCATCTCACTTTTGGCGTTCAAAAATTACATTTTTCGATTTTTGGTCGAAATAACCGGGTTTTTACAGCAAAACTGGGTTTTAACGCCGGCGGAAACCGCCCAAAACGGGTAATAATGCTTGGTTGGTATTTATGGCCGAGCCGAACCGGGTTTTTTTGCAACTTTCCTGTGCACGCCACTAGAGCAAAACAAAAAAATACGAATTCCGTTTTGACCATTATAAAGCTTCCCTGAAACTTTTAGCTTGATCGGCCCATAAAAGTGGCGCTCGGCACTAATGGGTTAAGTACTAAACCAAATCCTTCTTAATTTTATTTTTAAACCTCCAACTTTCCAGAGCACTACTTTTCTGTGATAAAACTCTGATTGCTAGTCTCTTCTAACTATTGCTTAACCAAACCAACTGAAAATAGGAATCAAAAATATGTTTTTTAGGTCCAAATGTGATATAAGGGAAACAGTCATTTTTTTGATGAGTTATGAAACAATTAGGGGATAAATAGGAGCTTTTGCAATTAATTTTTAAGATAGAAGTTGACACTTCCATAAACCCCTTTAGTGAACGCCGCTTCTCTTTTTGTAGTAGCCCAGATTCTCTGATGTTAGGATTCAGAAGCACAATGAGATTGGATTAGAGAATCCCCTGGCTAATCACTAGATTGCTTTGCGATCAGCTGAATGTATTGTTTGCTACATTTGAAGCTGACCTGCAATTACAGTGGAAGCTACTCAATTATCACATTACCCTGGCCTTACTGAGTATGGCAAATAATTATTACTGATTTAAGTATAACTATTTCTCGCATCGTATTATAAACAGTTTCTGCAGATATAGAATGTACAATTATAAGATTTAAACCAGTTTTAATCTTATGATTGTACATTTTTATATTCATAGAAAGCTGGATATAATACGATGTTAGACACTGTTTTATCGTATGGATGAGAACCAGTTCCTATCCACCGAATTCGAATGAATACGAGAATAGTTATTTGACACCTTGGGGCTAAAAAAACTAGTTTTAATCTCATAATTGTACTTTCTATATCCGCGGAAAGCCGTTTATAATACAATGCTAGACAGAGTTTTTTCGAATGGATGAGAACCGGTTCCTATCCACCAGATTCGAATGAATACGAGAAAATACTTTAAGGCTTTTTATTAGTACCTCTATTATCTTTTAATACGGACACAAACCAGAGTACAAGAAATTTTAATAGATAGATAGATTGAAATAGAGACAAAAAGAGACACGTCCTGTTCGCCCTATCTGGTCAAGTAGAAAAAAAGTAGATAATAGAAAGGAGAAACGCAGAGGGATAGATGGATAGACCGGCAGGGCCTATAAGGCCTAAAAAAGTAGGGTGGTTCCGAACAACAAAACTTGCAGTAGACCAGTCAAAATTAAGATGAATACACATTTTTATGTAAAAAAAGAATGGCAACTAAAGCATAGGAACCGCTGGATCTATATGATTATCTTTTACTCCTTTGCAATGAAGCTTCTTATAGATTCAGTATGGTTTATAACTATGTTTAAGATATTTTTTTTTAACTAAACTTGAAAGTGGAAATTCGACTAATTTAGAGGCTTCTAAGGGGCGTAACCGCAAGTCTTTAGTTATAGTAAAACGGGAATGGAATGAAATTGATACAAAATAGTTGTTTAACTCCAATGGTTCAACAACTATAACTTCAAGTTTAACTTGAAGACGATTCAGAGCAAATTTTATTTACAAAATTGTTGGAAAATTGCAGGTTTAATCCATAAACAATATAAATTTTCTAACAGTGAAATAAATAGCTTATATATAGGATCTTTAAATTTAGCTAAATTTAGGGAGGGATGGGATATTGGACTGTAAATTATACTGTTTCCCAAATGTATATAAACATGTTCTGTCATTCGTTGGTTTACTACGGTAAGAACTTTTGTCACATCTTTATTATGGTGAACAAAACAATTTTGTTTAGTCTTTGTCAAATTTTGAATTTTAAAAAGGGGTGATTTAGTTAATCATAATTAAGGTGTACATCGATTTATTGTTCCATCCATTGATCTATGTGTTTTAAAATAAATAACGATTTTTCCCTTTATTGCCAAACGTTATGCTTTAAACTAGGTGTTGTAAAACCACTTGAAATGCCATATCGTTAAAAGAATCCTTTTGTATTTTTTTTCAACTAACAAAGCAATTTTTAACAAGTATACACTGTAAGTATGAGCAGTTTCTAAAAAAATATCATATATGTAGCAGCGAAGCTACTCAATTACAGGGATCTAAAGGGATAAGACATTGGCCGAAAAATCTATGTAAATCCTCAATATGATACACAAAATTTCCCTTTCCGTATATCAAAATAAGTGGTTGAAACGTTTAGATACTCAACTTAATGATTGAATTAACCAATCAAAATTCAATAAAAGCCCTAAAAGTTGTTAATCCAATGGATAAGAAAACGTTATTATAAAACCTTGGGGACCAAATTTGTTACCTTATATCAATACACCGTAATATAGGGCGTAGACATTACTGCAGTTAGAGATATGCGCGAAATAATAAGAGAGAGATAGAAAGAGAGAGAGAGAGAGAGAGAGAGAGAGAGAGAGATAGACAGACAGAGAGAGGGACAGAGAGAGAGAGAGAGAGTGAGAGAGAGAGAGAGAGAGAGAGAGAGAGAGAGACAGAGAGAGAGAGAGAGAGAGTAAGAGAGAGAGAGAGAGAGAGAGAGAGAGAGAGAGAGAGAGAGAGAGAGAGAGAGAGAGAGAGAGAGAGAGATTAAAAAGAGATATATGTGTAGGATGAATAGAAATATTCAGATAAGTAAATAAATCGAAAATGATATTCTATTCTAATTAAAATTAAGAATAACAGGAAAGTGTGATATATTTTCTAGTATGGCTTTCAAACTAATTAATATCTGCTGGATTAGAACCAGTTCTTAGCCACACTGAAAAATAATGTATAGCATCATATTACAGTCAATATTCAACGAATATTATTATAAAAACTTTCTAATTTTCTCCCCTCCTCCCCAAATGAAAAAAGCTTGGACGCTTGAGGGAATGTATAGTAAAATATAGAGAGCAATGTACTTTGTACATAAAAAATATGTAGTCAAAGTTTTTTCTACGTAACTTTCTCTAAGGTATGAAGCTAGTAAAAGTGGCTGAATCAGATTATGACGTCAAAAAAATTAACCAATGAGAGGCGAGTATACACTGTAATTTAACAATAGTAACATTTGTAGTGGCCTCTCATTGGTTAATTTTATTAACGTCATAATCTGAGTCAGCCACTTTTACTAGCTTCAAGGTACTGACATTGTAATGGACGTACGGGCTAACCTCTATATAGTTAAAGAGATGCAGCGCTTATAAGAATGGGTCATCTCAAAAAACGCCTATCTCAGAAAACGCCCATCTCAGAAAACGCCTATCTCAAAAAACGCCTATCTCAAAAAACGCCTTTTTCATAAAATGCCCACTACATTTTTTACAAATAAAGCCTAATTTATAACTTGTATTCAATAGAATAATAAAATACCAATCCAACCAGTCAATACACTATGTACAAAGATGGATAAAATGGTAAACTAAAGAGTAGCTTCTATATTAAGAGAATAGGGATAGTTTTTTATAAATGGAAATTGGAGGATGGGAGAAAATTATTGGAAGGAGAACTCATTAGAGGTAAGGGTTTAATTATTGAACCTTATTGAAAAGTAAATCATTTTTGAATCTGATTAACCCTTAACGGTCGGGGGGGGGGGGGCGACCGATTAAGGTGTGGCAAGGGGCCCGACTGTAAAGGGTTAAAATATAAAGGAATTTAGGGATAACACATTACAAATATCAAATTGCTTTATAGTTTATAATAATTATTCTAAACTAATTTTTTTTTGAGGAACAGCTATATAATTTTGATAGTTTTATAGCATATCATACTTAATAAATATTTTTTATATTGTTTGTGTATGTTAATAATTAATAATTATATAACATGAATCTAAAATTTCTTTTAAGCATAATATAAACTATAACAAAATTTTGTGTTTTCCAAACTATTTATACCTTCCTTACATCCTACCCAAATTTCACAACCCTAATTTGAAATTCACCCAACCCAAATTCCTCAACATCTTTATGAATATCTCTTAACAAATTTACTAGGTCATATTTACAACATTTCAACCTAATATTCTGTTAATTCAAGATATTAGGTCAAATAATAAAGAAATATATCGCTAACAGCTGAACCGATATGGTTCTTATTTACAGTGAAACTTCTCATAGGTCCAGGGAAGGATTAAAACAGTTCACCCCATTGAAATGTACCCAGATTTTTTTACTATTTCTTTTTACCTTTACTTTTTAGTTCTCTCTCCACCCCTTCAAACAAGTGCGTCTATCGAGCCTTCTAGGGGCGTAGCCTAAGGTTCAAAACAAAAATATCTTTTCTTTTTCTCTAAATTACTGACGATGTTTTAAAAATAAAAGAGGCGTAAGTCCATTATATTGACAGGGAGGGAGGGGACATTGTATTGTAAATTATACTGGTACCAAAACTTTTATAAACACGATATATTATGTGTTGATTTAAAATATTGATTGGTTGGTTCAAGTTCAAACTTATTTAGTTCATAGTTTTTAAACAATAACTTTAATCATCAAAAGGGCTGATTTTGTTCAACATCATTAAGAATGTACATCAATTTATCATCCATTGTCTTATCCCCAGATCCCTGATTATTTCAATATATCTATCTATCTACTCAACCAAACAACATAATCTATTACTAAAGTAAATTAATTAAAGTATAACAACAAATTGAAACTAAAATTGTAGTGTTCTATTCGAGTATAAATGAAAAAAGAACCAATTCTATGACCGACCGGGCGTACGTTAGTACTTATGACCGGGGAGGAAAAAAGGCTGGATCGGAAAAATGCGGGGGGGCGAAGGGGTGGAAAAATGCACGAAAACCTTCGGGCGTGGTTGGGTATAAAAAGCGCTGCCATCGCGAAATTTCTTCAGACCGTTTAGCATCTCACTACTTACAACATGTATAAACTTGTAAGTCTTAATTTAATAATTCATATATATAAATTTTAATTTCAACTCATTGACATAATTAAGAAATAAATTAAATGTTTATGACGTCACATGGCTGAATTTTGAGACACTTTGTCTCACTCCTTGCTTTTTTTTATAATAGGATAATTTTCCAACGGCTGAGCTTTTATTATAATTATATTTTATTGTAGGGATTATTAACAGTTCTCGCTGCTTCCGCCTACGGAGCCGAGAAGGTTATAACCATCAACCACGGATTTGTTGGAGGCGCCTATGCCCCCTTCGGCTACGCTGCTGCCGCTGCCCCCATCGCTGCTGCCCCAGGTATGTCGACCCCATTTTTGATTAATGTTTTTAAAGATTTTTAAAACTTTTTATCTTGGGATGGTGGTGGTATCCTCCCCCAAATAGTAAAAACCTTCCCAGGACCTAAGAGAAGATAGGTTAGAGAGATCCTTCGATACAACATACAGACATCATGTTACTTTATTACAAGAATACCTGCTTGTATTAAGTTGTCTAAAACCATGTCTTAATATTCGGATTAATCGATGATTTGCTTCATTTATTTTTGGTAAAAGTTTAATATTATCATTTTTGCTAATATTTAGCCTTCTATAATTCACTGTTACCTTTTTTAGCTTATGCCCCCGCTGCTTATGCTGCTGCCCCCGCTTACGCCGCTGCCCCCGTAGCTGCCTATGCCCCCTATGCCCCCGCCCCCTATGTCGGAAGCCAATTCCATGCTCAGGTTTGTTTTTTATTTTACAGACAGGTGACATTGGACACTAGTACCCAAAGTTTGTAACATCTTCATTGATTTCAAATGTGTGACAGTATTTAGAGTTTTAATATCTCTACCATGGTAAAGTTTGTTATGAAACTTTGGGTACTACTAAAAATTACAGTCCAATGTCCCCACACTGGCTGCTTAGAAATGTATTAGCTATATCAACACTATTGGATCTTTCAGAACATAAAATTACATACAAATAAACTATTTATTACTTTAGATTATATAAATCACCAAATAAACGCAAAATAAGATTCTATTTATTAATTTTTATAATAAAGGATTTTTTTTAGTTTTCAGAATGTATGATTCCTTATAAATCTATATTATCTATTAGCGGCTTCGCCCCTAGCCTCTAGGGGCTTTGCCCCAAGAGATGACAACAAAAAAAATTCAAAAAAAAAAAAAAAATAAGAAGAACTAAAGAAATCTTCTACAAAAGAAATCTTCTACAAAAGAATTCTTCTACAAAAGAATATTTCTACAAAAGAATTATTCTACAAAAAAAAAATGGGGGGGATTTTTTTTGTTTTTGGGGAGGTTGGGGGTGTCCCACCCCCCAAGAAAATAGCTTAAAACCACCACAGGACCAATAGGTATATACCCTAAAGAGTAGAATCCAATCGGTTCAGCGGTTACCGAGATCTTAAGGGACAGACAGACGGACAGACATCAAGCTACTTTGTATTATAGATAGTATAATAGTATTATCAAATACGTCATACAAACATTAAAGCGAAGCTCAAAAAATTAAATTCATTATGTAATTATACATTGCAGGAAAGGCGGGGACTTTGTGCTTTTCCCAAAAAAAAACTTATTTGTTGTTGATTCAACAACTTTGGGGACATTTATTGAATTCTGAGCTGTATATAACACTAGTATCCAAAGATTTATAATAACTTTGAAGTCACTGTATTGTCCCTTTAGATCCCTGACAAATATTAATTGCTTTAGGATGAATTCGGAAACTTGAACTATGGCTACAGCAACCTGAACGTCGCCAAGCACGAGATCGGAAACGCCTACACCGGTGTGAGCGGCGGATACAGCTATGTTGATGCCAACGGCGAGCTCCAGACCATCGAATATGTTGCTGATGGTAAGTAATCGTAAAAGTAACAGGATGTCTGTCTGCCCTATGGTTAATAACAATTTTAAGGGTACATTTACCCATCCAAGAGAAATCACCCCTTAAAAATAATTCTTTTGATTTTTAAAAATAAAATTGAAAATCCTTTGTCATTTATAAAAAAAAAGTTGTTCTAATAAATGCATGGTCTGCTAGTAGCATCATAAATTTAGCGGCATTTTACCCAAACTTTTATAAAATAACATTAATCACACTTTATAAAAAAAGCCAAAATTAGCAAAGTTGCGTTTGCTTTAGTCCCCAAAGTCCATGTCAACAAATAGCATAAATATTATAGCCCTAATTTTATAGGACTCGGATTCCGTGTTGAGGACTCTAGACTTCCCGTTGCTCCTACCTTCAACCCTGAGCCCCTGGTTGCCCCCACCTTCAACCCCGAGCCCCTCGTCGCTCCCGTCTTCAACCCCGAGCTCCCCGTCGCTCCCGAGGACACCCCCGAGGTCGCTGAGGCCAAGGCCGCCCACCTCGCCCTGTTCGCCGAGGCCACCGCCGAGAGAAAGAGACGTGATGCTGACGCCGAGCCCGCTATCCTTGCCGGTGCCACCCGTGTCATCTCCGCCCCCACCCCTCTGATCCACAATGCCCCCGTGCTCCACGCTGGTCTGCCCTATGCCGGTTACGGATACCCCTATGCCGCCGGTCACGGATACGGTTACGGTTATGGTCTCGGTCTGGGCTATGCCGGTCTCTGGTAATTCACCCAACCACACCCTCAAAGCTATGAAAACATGTACAAAAAATCTACCAACTTATTAAGTGCCTTAATTTTACCACTAAAAGGGTTAAACAAAATTGAAGCTAGTCGTTAATGAAGGGTTAAATTACAAAGCAGCAAAAACAAATCCCAAATTCATACAGCAATATTATTAGTGTAATGTGTATGTAATAATTATATTTACATTATGTTATAAAAATTTTGTAAAATGAGATGAACATTAGTCGGTCTCTAACAAATAAAGCTTAGACAAAAATTAATATCAATTGTTTTTTGTTTTGTTTTAATTATAATAGCGAATAGCTCTATAAATTAGGTTTATCAGTCCTGTTATTAAGAAAATCAACATAATCCATAATCCACTAAAACCCGCTCTTATTTTGGATCTGCCAAAGAAGTAGGATTTGCAATTGTTATGGGCCATAGGTATAAGAAAGTAAGGTTATAGTCCCTTTCGTGGCAACGCATCTTATTATTAAGGGGTGTTTCTTCTTATTTTCACAGTAGCTTTTCTCCCATTTCTAGCCCCTGCGGAGGCTCTAACCCTGTGGGCCAATTGCTTAGCCCTTCGGGGCAATTAACTAACATAAAATAACCTATCAATGGTCATTGTAAAAATACGACGAAGAGTCGTTGCCTGTCACAATGAAATTTTATGTATCCTTACTTTTATGCGGAATTTAATTTTTTTTAACTTGTAAGTCTCAGAAAATTATTTTCAGTATGGCTTCTAAACCAATCATGAGAACCAGGTCTCAGCCATAATGAAAAATCATGTATAAAATAGTGTATAGCATCGAATTATTTTTTATAATTTTTCATATCAATATCCACGGAAAGCTGTCTATAATATGATGCGATGAATAACAGTTATAGATATGTATGTATAATTATATATGTCTATACAAGAAAGGACAGTAATTTTTATTTTAAAGGCATCAGTTGTCTTGAAAACTATTCTTGTTTTGGTGAGTTTTAATTTAATTTAGTTCTGTATATAACACAGGGATTTAAAGGGATAAACAATTGCCGATAAATTGGTGTACATTCCAAATGATGATAGACAAACTTTTCCATTCTGTAGATTACAATAAGCGGTTGATTCGTTTAAACACTAAATCTAATGAACCAACAATCAAAATTCTATAAAAAGTCTCTAATGTTTATAAGCCAACGAATAAGAAAAGATTATTTTAAAACTTTTAGGACTAGTGTAATAAACAGTCTATGTACCCTCAATCAATGATATAACATCTCTATAATCATGACAAAAATAGGTAAATGAGCTTCGCTTCAATTCTTATCGTCATCCTTGTTCTTTATTTGGTGAAAACAATAGCTTTTATGAATAAAGTAAATAAAAAAAACAATAACTTTTTATCCTAAGGCAACCATAACTTTTTAAAGCAAAGCTACTCTTGGTGCGTTGTCTTTTTGCGATCCTACAAATGTTCTAAAAAGTATGATTTTAAGTATACATCATTTATTGTAGGACTTTTTAATATACTAGCGGCTACGCCCCTAGAAGCCTCTAGGGGCACTGGTAGGAGGGGGGAAAGTTGACCTTATCCATTTTAAATTTGAGTTTCAAAAGAGTCAAAAAAAACATTTTTTTTGGGGGGGGGGGAGGGCCGATGGGGGTGTAGAACCCTCCCAAAAATAGTTAAAAACCTTCCCAGAACCTATAAGAAGCTTCACTGTAAAGGAGAACAATATCGGTTCAGCGGTTAGCGAGATCCTTTGGGACAGACAAAAAATGTTTACTACTTTATATAATAGGATACTAGTTGAATTTCTCCTATCATATAGAAGAGAGAGGAGAAGTAATTAAAGTAGCCTGAAACCAGCCCAGTATGTTAAGATTATAGTATACTGGTACCCAGGGACAAGGGAAGTTCTTTCTGAACAACAATTCTATTAAAATTATGTAATTTCATCACGAAACCTATATGAGTATCTAATATTATGAATGGTTCAACTCTTATAAAAATCGGCTTGTAGTAAAATACTTTAGAGTATAAATTCGCTAAACCTCATCATAAAAGTGTACACTATTAAATTTGAAAACAGCTGAATATCAATCAAAACAAACAAGCCATTTAACATAGAGATTTTATGAATTTTCAATTTATGGTCTAATGAAATGATAAAATTATTTTTTTCTTTCATAGTTATACATCAAAACAATGCCCATTATATCGTGTTACATTTTTGTGTGAATATATCTTCCTAAAAAATACAACAAAGATTTAGGAACATGGCCTGTTATTCGTTAAATTTTAAAATACACGTTTATATCATAGGTGATAATTTAATGCATTGCAAACAAATTGATAATATTTCAGCTATATCAAGTAAAGTGATTTTTAATTATACTATTTATGTAATAATTTCAGAAACGTTTGGTAAAATGTATTCAGTTTCAGACATTGCAAGAAACATTGCTGGTAACTATTTTAATTAACATTTATCAACCAGAGGCGTGCTGAAGGGGATGTTTTATTTAAAATGGATAGGAATAAAATTGACTTATTTTATTAGCGAAGCCACCATCCAATTCTCGTCATCAGTCCGTCTGTAAGTTCGTAACACTATGAGGGAAATTAGGTTTACTAAGCTACTTTTAAAACTACACATATGAATTTTGTCAACTTTCCCATCATTCTAGCGCATATTTGAGCATATAACATCCATAGCAGCCGGACTGCTTTAAAGCAGCTTTTAAGTTTTCTAATATTTTGGTTTTATTATTTTTTTTCGTTTTTAATCATATTTTCAAAAGTTGTGTTGGTAATAGAATCAAAATTAGGTTCCCCGTAGTTCTAAGAATTTTGTATTAACAAATGGACAAAAGGACAAGTGGCTTTATTGTTGAATTTTACGTTTATTTTATTTAACATCAAAAGGTTAATCAATTTAATTTCAAATCATAAAAACAGATTGACAAAAAGACATACTACGTCATTTATACACATGAGCTATTCTAAAACAATGTTGATAATTTTTTTAACCGTTTCAAATATTTATTTCCACGAAGTGGATTTAAACTTATTTAACTCATAGTTTTAAAAATATTAGTATTTTTATTGAAAATCATACTCTTACAATATTTTTTTCTGAAATGGCAACTTTTACTTTCTTAATTTTTTTGGCGTATTTGCGTAAAAGTCCCTTTCGTGGCAACACCCCTTAAGAGGCGATTCTTCGTATTTTCAAAATGACTTTAAATAGGTTATTTTAGGTTAGGCTATGTTATATTGGGTTAGGTGATAGCCCCTCAGGGTTAGGCAATTGGCCCTGCAGAAATAGGAGAAAAGCCACTTTAAAAATAATAAGAATCGCCCCTTAAGGGGTGTTACCACGAAAGAGACGATACCTGAATATCCTTGATCTTCAAACAAATATTAAATTTTTGATATTAATTACAATTCGTGGTACTGCCTTTTTAAAAGCAAAGCTTTTCTATAATTAGGGTCGGTCCGTCCGTCCGTGCGTACGTCAAAGTTAGCTCTTTACGTTAATTTAAACAGGTTAGAATTGTCCTATCGATTCCAAACTTTGCGTGATGAATCCTGTAGTAAATAGGTACAATTTAGAAAGCGTAGCAACTCTTTAATCAATACGAGAATGTCCGTACATCCATTTTAAACATGTCGATTTTTAACTTTTTTGACAACAAATTTTTGTATGTTAAAATTATTCGATTCTTTTGATTGTTTGAAAACTGATTCCTATTCCAACAAGGTACAATGTTATAAGCGAAGCATCTCTATAAACAAGTCCCAAAAATGTAAGTAGGTCCTTAAACAGTATCATCCATTAATGCAGTTTTGAACAAATTTACTTACAATATTGTTTGTGCTGATGCATTTAATATTCTGCTAATTCAATTCTAACAATCTACAAGTGTTAATGTTCGTTTGTCCTTCCATTTCATAGCTTCGCTTTTATGGATGTTGTCATCCTTGTTTATATTTGAATTTGTTCTCATAAAATTACTTTGTTAAGGATGGACCTTGAAAAATAGAAGAGATTTACAACAGGAAGTTATACCTGAGGCTATTGATAATGTCAAGATGGATCAATATGATTGGGTTAGGTAAGATTAATACGGTTATGTTTTACTTAAACTAGTTTGATACTTATGTCTACTAATGATGCTCTTTATCTCAACATATTTATTATAAATTCTGCATCAATTTTCTGTGGAAGACACCCTTTTTTATTAAGACTATTGCTATAAATCATTAAAATCTTTACATTTTATCTACAAGTTAGAGAATCTTATACAAAGACAACGGTTAGACAAACAAATATGATTATAGCAGTTCTGATAAAAATATCATGCATAAAATCTTATGTGTGTAAGAAGAAATAATTTAGATATTTGTTCTAGGAGAATTAGTAGAAGACAGCTAAGCACAGCCAATGAAGATATAAGAAGAACAAAAGAAATATTTGAAAACTTTCATGGGCCAAATTTAAAGCGGAAAGGGGTATAACAATAAAAAAGTACTTTAAAGTAGTAAGACTCAACACGTTTGCAAGGTCCTTTAGAAATAGGGGGTGGGGGGGGGGGTAATGCAACCATCTCGTAATCAATGATTAAATGGCACTTAGAATCCGAATTTCATTAGGAAACTTAATAATACTTGGTATGTATATTGGTTACAGCTTAACCGTTTAGCTGTATTTTTTGCTTTTTTTTATGGCAACTCTGATAAAAATTACGTAGGAATCAACAGCAAATAGTACCAGCAAATACCGGCTAGAACCGTTTTGGAGAGGCAAAGAGTATTATGTGGAGATAGGTTTCGTGACAGATTTGCCCTAAAAATAGCCAAAAAAATGGCTAGTTGCTACTTTTCCAACTTTTTGTTCATTTTAGGGAAAATAGACCTATCAAGTATAACTCATGCCAAGTTTCGTAACAAAATCTGGATTCTAAGTGCCATTTAATCATTGATTAGGAGATGGTTGCATTACCCCCCCCCCCCTTTTTTTTAAATTGTAAGCTCTGAATAAAACCTTTCTTAAATTTGACCTCATAGATGCTATGAAATCAATTTCCTTTAAGCTTTTAAATGATCAAACAAATTAAGGTTAAGAAGAATCAATAGCAATATAAAATCATCCAAAAAGATATCTTAGAGATCATTCAAACAGATTGGTACAAATATCATTAAAATAAAATGTCTTATTAGTGGCCAAAAAATTAGTAAGTTGTACTTGAATTGAAGGCTTTGATTTAACATTTGTAATAGCTGTAGCCTGTAGATAGCTAGTTTAGAATATTACCTTTCTGCACAATAGTATGACTTACTTGCATTTTAGGATTACAATTAAAAAAATGGTTCGGGTAGTTTTCTAAGAAAGGGTGTTTTAAGCTAGACAGGAAAACAATTTATATTATTTTACTGCATTGATATTTGTTATAAAGGTCAGCAATTACATGAAATAAAAAAAATTAAGCTATTTCATGAATATATTTTACTAAAATTTGTAATCATTTATGATTTAATGTTACCTATGTATTGTTATCATTTTTAATTGTTTTGTTAAGTTTGCTTAATTGATATGTAAATATATCATTAATTCAAAAACATTTTTATACATTATTGTTTAATTCAAAGTAAAAGGTTAGTTAGTTTTGTCTAAGTCTGTATTATATTTTTATAAGCAGAGCTTTTCTATAATTAGCTTTTTTCGTTAATTTAGGCATGTTAGAATTTTGCTATTGATTTCAAACTTTGCATGTTGATTCCTGTAGTAGTTAGGTACGATTTAGAAAGCGTATTAACATTACCAGAATGTCCGTACGTCCATTTTAAACATGTTGATTTTTAAAATTTTTTAACAACTAATTGTTATGTGATCTAATAATCCAATTGATCTGATTTTTGGTATACTGATTCCTGGGACAACAAAGTTCATTTTTATAAGCGAAGCAACTCTATAATAAAATCCTAAAGTTGTAAGTATGTCCATAAACATTATTCTGTATCAAGCAGTTTTTCAACAATTTTACTTACAATTTTGCTTCAACTCTCATGCATTTACATTCTGATTATTCAGTTCTGACATTATACAAATGTTAATGTCAGTTTGTCCTACCGTTTCAGTGCTTCGCTTTTATGATGTTGTCATCCTTGTTTAATAGCCTCGATCTAGGGGCTTTTTATTCAAATAGGCAGAAGGTGGCTACAAAAAATTTTTTAAAATCATTTCAAGACATAAATATCAAATTAGAATGGCCTGAAACCATTACTAGACCTATTTTAAGATTCTTTCAAAGAGAGAACGTAATCGGTTCAGTAGTTATTGAGATCTTAAGCTTCAGACAACAAATCCTTAATACAGTATATAGGACTAGTGGCTAGGGGACTCTATCTCCGAAGGGGTAAAGAGGTGGAAGACAAATAGCCTAAAACTATCCTGAGATCTATGTGAGGCTTTACTGTAAAGGAGGACCATATCGGTTCAGCGGTTAGCAAGATCCTTTGCTACTGACAAAAAAATTATAACTGGTAAGAGGGGGAAAAGTCGACCTCATCCCATTTCAAATTTGAGTTTAAAAAGAGTTAAAAAAATATTTTTGGGGGGAGGGGGGTAAAGACACCCTCTCCAAAAATAGTTTAAAACCTTCCCAGGACCTATAAGAAGCTTCACAGTAACGGAGAACAATATCGGTTTAGCAGTTAGCGAGATCTTTCAGGACAGACAAAAAACGCTTACTACTTTAAATAATAGGATGACGATGATATCTTTTCAAAGATAATGTTTTTGCATGCCCATTTTCCTTTAGTTAGTCTGTGTTTACTTACATACATTAAGATTTATCATCTATAATACAAGATTTAAAATATTTTTGTGCAAGCAAAGAAAAGAAAATTTTATGCGCTTTGTTAAATATGTAGTTTAGAATATGGCCGCTAGGTGTCTCAAACAAAAAATATAATATTGGTCAAAGATAGATAAAGTACATAACTTAATAATCATTGAACATAAATGTGTTTTAAAAATTGTTTCTGATACAATTTTATGAAAAAAAAGTAAGAACAAGAAAAAAATGTAACTAGTCAACTGTATACCTGTTAAATGAAATAAATGGTTCTCTATTTTCAGATTTTTGATTGATAGGCTAATAGTAAAATTATGGTCAACAAACCTGACAAAATCGAGTTAGTATTGCATCATAAATTGATCTTTGACGATCATACTGAAGCTAAAAGTTGCTGTAGCTGCAAACTGGAATAATTTAGATTGTGGTGAAATATTGCCTTTTACTATTGTTTGCCAGAATAGCCTTCCCTTGTCCCTGACTGGTACCCAAAGTTTCAAGAATCTGAACTCTTATTAATATTTGGCTTTATAACATTTTAGGATATTTTTAACTCCTTAAATTGGGTTATTAATTAGCAATATCATAGGGTTAATTGTGTTTACAATAATTTAGAGTGTACATCAATTTATCCACATCGTTGCTCTTCCCTTGAAAGAGATTAAAACTTGCTCGGGACCTATAGTAGTGTATTAGTTTTTTAGTGCATCGTATTACAGACAGCTTTACGCGGATAGTAAAATAAAAAATTATAAGATTAATAAAGCTTTGTTGGCCAATTTTTAATTTATTATTAGTGGGGAAAGTTGTATGTAATACAATACGATACATCATACATGATTTTTCAGTATGGCTCAGAACCGGTTCTCATCCAACTAATATCAGTAGATTCAACGCCATACTGGAAAAATAAATTAAACTTCACGAAACCTGTCAAAATGGTTTCCAAAATTTAATTATTCCATTTGATTTAATTAATTATTTTCTCATAAAAATATTGATAAAAGCCGCATTTTGATAAACAATGATAAATGCTACGTAAAAATTCTCTTTCAAATATTTTTTGAATACCTCAAAAATAGTTAAAGAATTTACCAAATATACGCTTTTCTACATACACTTATTCATTAAAAAATATGTTTTTCTACCTTGATGGTTTGGAAGTCCATCTTTGGGGGGTTCGAAAAGGCTCTTTAAGGGAAATCACCGAAAAATTTAATGGTAGATTTATTAAGAATAGCAACATACATAAAATGAGGATGGTTTTATGCTTTTTTTCTGCACCCTTCTTGCCTCTTTGAATACAGTGCCCCTAGATGCTAGGGGTGCAGTAACTAATAAACTAGCTTTAAAAGTACAAAAAGCATCGCAAATCTTCTGACCTATCTTCTATAAAATGAAGTTACCTGGTATAAAATCTATTTTTCCTCATATTTTCTCCATCCAAAAGTCTCGGATCTGTATTGTACTCCCGCCAGCGGCCATTTTCATCCGCCGCAACCGCCGATAAAGCTGCCACGTTATCACAGCTGCTACAAAAGGACATTGATTGTTCTTCTCCAATTTCTACAAAATAAGAATATTTTATTCTTTTGATTTAATTAAGACAAAGAAGTTATAAAATCAGAAGGAAGGACAAACTAACAATAACTCTATAAAAAACAGAACATCAATTTGTAATTCTAAACAAACTTCTAAATAACTTTCTTGCAAAATTGCGTAAATACAGGATTCAGTTAAAAGACATACTTTCATTTTTTAATATTTGATTATAGATTATCATTATGTACCTTGTTGTCCTTGGAATTATCATGTTTAAATATACGCATTGACTTTCTAGTAACTATTTTCGTGTTGCTATGCTTCTAAAATCGTACCTAACTGTTTTAGGAATCATCATGCAAAGTTTGAGATCAATAGAACATTTATTTACGGACGAAAGAACCGACCATAATTATAGAAAAGTTTAGCTTTTAAGAATTTGGTTCTATTCCATTTAATTATTTTCCTACCTGTAAAGTTAGAAAACGTAGAATCTTGGCTAATTGGTAGATTTCTGAAAACAAAATATTTTGAATAAGTTCAATAAACAAATAAGATTTTGAATTTTTAATTCAAAAGAATTCTAAAAAAACAATTGTTTTATTATTTTACAAGCAAAAAGTTTGAGTTAAGAATATTTCTTAACATTTATTTTCTTTCGAAATTGCAATTTATAATAAGAGTGGGTGGGTAGTTTATTCTGTTTGTTTATTACTTTAGGTTAGGTTAGGTTATATTGTGTACTATGTAGCCCCGCAAGTTGAGGGGGGGCAATGAGGTATAGGGAGTTTAGTGTCCCCTGCCATAGACGTCCAAGGGGGGGGGGGGGTAATGGGGTGATTACCCCCCCCGAAAGCACCCCCTAAAATTTTAGATTTTCAATTTTTCCCTGCAGTTGTTTAGGTACAGGAGAAAAAAAACTAATCCACTACCTTATTTTTAATTATTTTGAAATAAGGGTGAGGGAAGGCGGGTGGCTCTTTGTTTCGAAGAATAACATATAGGGTCAAAAAAGCCAGAACACGAACAATTTTGTATGCTTTGTTTTAGTCAAAATGGAAATTTTTTAAACTAAATTTTGTTCTCCAAAAATTATAGTGGTAGCCATCTTTCATTGAAAAAGCTGTTCTAGATATCTTAATTGTATATTAAATATACCTGCTTGCACTAAGTTGATAGGAACTATGTCTCAATCTATCAGTTCTGATTAATCGATGATTTGCTTCATTGATTTTTGGTAGATTTTTAATATTATCACTTTTGTTAATATTTAGCATTCTAGATGTATCTACTTCACTGTTACTTCTTTTTAGTTTTGTAGAATCGTTCCTAAAGGGTTTATCACTGATGTACGTCTTCCTATTGGTCGACATTGTTGATTCTTGGTTTCTATTGGAGGATTTTTTAAAGGAATTTACTCTCTCATTGGCTAATGTTTGTGCTTGCTGTTTTTCATTGGTTGATATACACTAAAATATAAAAAAAAATTAAAGATGAACTATGTTTGAGCTAAAAAATTGGTGTTTTGACATTTCTAATATAAAATATGAAAGGGTGAAGGAAGCGAAATTTGACTTCAACTCATTTTTGTCAGAAATTCATTATCAAACAGGGTACATTTACAAACTCTTTTAGCACTCTAGCTCTAATAGGAGCTAGGATAACGGGGGTAGCGTCGAACGCCCATACCCCCCCCCCTCCCACATCCCCCCACCCACAAAGGTGCCCGACTGTTAAGAGTTAATTGAAGTTATGTTGGTTTATATTGGTAGTCATGCCAGGTTAGGGTAAGGAATGTATAGGCCCCACAGGGTTAAGCGTCCAACAGTGGGTAAACATAGAAAAATAAATAAAGGGTTGTTTGTATTAATGCTTCATAGACACTGCGTAATTACTAGGTTTATTAAGGAATAAGACAATGGACAAAAATTTGATATACATTCCCAGTGTTGGTAAACAAAATTACCCCATCTGTAGCTTAAGATAATTGTACATCGCTAGCTAGGCAACAAATAAAAAATGTATTTGGAGCTAACGAATGAAACACAACATCAAACTACATACCCTTTTTAAAGGCCTTTTATTAACTTGAAGACTTTTCACTTTTTCCTTTTCTTCCTTCTCCTTTATTTTAGAAGATTTTTCACTTTTATGCTTTTTTTCACCCATATCTTTAAAATAATTATACTTCACTTAAAATCACTTATTATGATATTTAACAAAAAAATCATCACTGAATAAACTTTTTTATTTGTTATCATATAACTTTTGCAACTTAAATTTCATTATTATGACAGTTTTTTTTATAATGCTTTAATATGTGAGGAATTGATTTATTACTACTTAGATCTTACACTAGATTATCATGTACTCTGATAAATTGAAACTTGGAGCGGGCTAAAATAACAATCATCCCATCCCAACTTACTAAATCCTCTCCCCTCTTACTGAATGAACTAACTGACAAATAAATGACAGGGGAAACAGCCACCTAAATTGACTACAATTTTCCCCCTGTCATAATATCCACGTATATTCTACATCCATTATACCCTTTTGTTTAAATTTGTTTAAGTTCTATTCACTAAATATTGCATTTTTTTTTTGGAAAAATACAGAAAAATATCACACAGAAAGTTAGTATTTTATTTGTTTATTTATTAATTTTACTTTAGTTTAGGTTTATTAGTTTCGTCATATACACAGACAAACAGACAGACTAAAAATCTTATAATTAAGCTTTGCCAATAACGAAAACTTTATGTTTTTCATGCAACACTGTTTACTTGCGTCATATGTAGATGTTCTATTTTGAGATAATCCCCCCAAAATTGAATTTATTATTACATTTCTACATGGGAGGGAGGGGACATTGACCTGTTTTTTACACTAGTCCCGAAAGTTTTATAGTATCGTTGGCTTGATAACATTGTGTACTTTTTGATAACATTGTGGGTTTTTGAGTCCAGAATGCCGCGTTTTTCGACATTTTTTAGACCTGCCGTCTTCCGTCAATCAATCATTATTATGAAAATGCCTCATAGGATATAAACAAAGTATACAACTTAGAAGTTCAAAATTTTAAAATTATTATTTTAGCCATTTGTATAATGTCTAATAAAGCTCTAAAAAAGATGCATTAATTAATATACAGCAAAAATAAATTTAAGATAATTTATTTTTCTTCTATAAAAGCCGTACTATCAAAATAATTAAATAGTTGTATACTCTGTTTAAATCCTACGAGGCATTTTCATAATAATGATTGATTGATGGAAGACGACAGGTCTTAAAAATGTTGAAAAAACGCGGCATTCTTGACTCCAAAACCCATCTCGGATATATATATATTTTTAGTAGTGAAGCAATTCTATAATTCGAAATGACAGTCTGTCTCTCAATCTGCCATAATAGGTGAGAAACCAATTTTTCTTTGCTGTTATTCAAGATATATGTAAGTTTTTTTGTAAATATTCCCTGTAACAATTTGATCCAGAATACTATTTAATTTGCACGTTGGTCTGTTAGTTGGAACATATTCAGTTTTAATTTATTCTTGAATTATAACAACTGAACATTTTGTTTGTTTGTCCATTCATGATTTTTTCTTGTGCTCGCTAAAAATTTTTGCAAAAAATCCTCCAAGTTCGCTTAAAAAATCTACAAATATTAAATAAAATCATAAAAGAGATAATAAAATAAGATTTTGTTTAATTTATGTAGAATTTTAATGCGATTTTAGATGATTTTTTACAAAAATTTTTATCGACTCTCACTAATTTTAGTGAGGCAGTGAGCCAAAAAGTTTTTTAAGAATCCACCTCTGGTTGCTATTTTTACCAAAATAGCAGGAAGAGAGGGAACATTCGATTGTAAATTATACTGGTATCAGAAGTTATGTTGAAACTTATTGGTTAAAAAATTTTGGGTACTTGTGGTACAATGTACATTAATTTATTGTCTATTTCTTTTATACCTTAAACTGTTTTTAAAGTATTTTTGAATGGGGGGTCAAAAATATACTTTGCCACTTTTAGAATAAGACTGCAGAGCCTAAATTCAAATTAGGCCCCCAAGTTAGTTTTTTTAGGGATTTAAAAAATCACTTTTTATAGTGGATTGGGTAATTTTTACCCCAGCCGATCAATTATTTATTTTGTGGTCAAATTGTCGCTTATGGAAGCATTTTAGTAATTCACTTTATATGCATAGCATACAAAAACAATGTACTCTGTTAAATGCAAATAATATTTTTTCTTAAAAAATGAATTCAATAGAGAAAATTAACATAATGAAAAAAAGTTTAATGGCCAATTATAGTTATAATAATATGACTAATCATAAGACTATATGAATTAATTGTTTCCGTTTTTTCTCTACCAATTTTTTCTCTATATTTTTACATTAACCCTTACAGCTCGGGCCCCAATTCCCACCTTAATAGATCGGGGGGGGGGGGGGGGCTCCAAGAGCCCCCCCTCTATTTCGGCTCCTGTTACAGATAAAGACGTAAAATTTTTTTCTGGTGGTTCATGTGTATTTTTAGAGAAAATTACTTTTTCTAGTCATAGCAGCCAGGCCGCTTCTTAGCCGCTTTTTAGCGGCCAGCCTCTAAATTTTAAAACAGCTGTAGAGCGGCCAATTTTGCAGCTAGGATGACAAAATTTTAGGACGAAGTTTTATTTTTCATAACAAAAAAATTACTTTTTCTGATCATCGCCGAAAAACGGCAAATAACGGAAACCGCCATTTTCGGCGGTTACGGCGGTAAAACGGCGGTTGGCAGCGCCAATTAATATTTTTATCTGTTTGTTGTTGCTCAAGGATTTACCAAAAAAAATTATAGGTCTCTAGCTGTAATAGAAGCCACGATATTCTTGATATATGTCTATAGTAAAAGCCGGACAAAAATCGGTCACAAAGTCGGTCAGGGAGCGGTCAAACGGTCATAACACCACTTTTCTCAGAAGGTCGTTGATATCTAAGTATTCACCAAAAAAAATTTAGGTTTCTACCTTATACACAAAAGTCATTATGTAGAAATTAAGATTTACTTAGAATTTTTTTCTAAATTTGGTGCTACCCAACCGACTTTGACCGGACACCACGACCGACATAGACCAGATATCCTAATAAAATCAACTCTTGCCGACGTATAATTGCTAAACTTAAAAAGCCATGAAGTCACAGCACTCCATCTTACCTACAAAAAAAATGAGATTGAAAAAACTAGAGGAAGGGGCTCTTTGAGCCCCCCCCCCCTCCGATCTGTAAGGGTTAAGGAAAATAGAATAAATTAGGGGAAAAAATGTACAAAGTTATTTATCCAGAAACCATATAAAATGGTGCGGATACGAGTAAGGAAAATTCTCATATTTTTTAAACCCCCAAAATTTTTGACAGGGAAAAGACGATAAAATTATGCAATGAAGAAATTGTCCAAAATTCCTTTTATTTACCCGTCCCGGTTGTTTAGTTAACAAAAATGCAGATTATATAGCTGAACGATATTTTTAAACCAATGTATTTTACTTTCATAAATATTTTTTATTTGTTATACCCAATCAAGGGCATAGTAGTGTGTACAAATGAAAAGAAAGGAAGAAAAAAGCAATTAAAATTAAAAATGCTTCCGCTTTTGTAAAAATTATCCAATCTACTATAAAAAATAATATTTAAAATCCCAAAAAAAACTAACTTGGGGGCCTAATTAAAATTTAGGCCCTGCAGTCTTGTTCTAAATGTGGCAAAGTATATTTTTGACCCCTCATTCAAAAATACTTTAAAAACAGTGACGTATAGTAATAGCAAGAACAAACAGCTAAATATTCTTATAAAGTGTATTAATTCAATACAAGGTTAACATATAATAATAACATTAATATTAAGACAACTGTTCACTTTATGTTCGTATCCTGTTGCAGAGCAATGACTTGCTCCGAAACCGTGGATACCAGAACTAAAAGCTAAACTATAAAATACATGTATTGCTCTTAAACTCAGGAAGAAAGGGACTATACATCACATTTCTCCCTGGCTTAAACATGAACCTCGGGTTCAAACTGTAATATTTCAGATTAAATATAACAATAGATTTTTACATGTTAATTATCATAGATATTATAAGTAGCGTTGAACGCTTATAAAATAGATAATAGTGGATCTGGTATGACACCTGTCATATTTTTTTATATTTTTTTTTTATTTTTAGTCCAGATCTTTAAACATTTTTTCATTTATTTTGGTTCCTTAGAACTCTTTTGTGTTTTTTTTATATTTTCCTTTATGTGTTTTTTTTTTTCTTTTTTTTTAAATATTTTTTTTAAGAAAAAAACATTGATTAACATATAATCATTTAAGAATGCATTGATTTACATCTAATGCATTAATTACATAGTTATCATAAATACATGATATAAAAATAACATTGGTTAACATATAACCATCAGATTTAAGCATGATATTATAGAGCATTAATATGAACATGAATTTTAAACTTTTGAGACTACTACTGCCTCAACAAATATTAAAAACATAAAATAAAATAAAATATGAATTAATACACATAACTATAATTGTTACTTTCTTTTCCCAGATGTTCTCTTCTTGCCAGGTTCTTCAATATCCATGGGCATAATAGCTTCCTCATCATTCACTCCAAGTTTTGCGGTCTCATCACACAAGCCGTCTTGAGACATCCTTGCCTCAGTATCACCAAGCATATCAAGACATCTCTCAAATCCGCTATTAACCGCAACCGAAATCGAGGTTGCAACGTTATCAACCTCCTCCTGATTATCCAAAATCTTTTGATGCTTACGACTAACCTCTTCTCCAAATTTATCAAGCATCATCAATATTCCAGGCGTGTGTTCCAACCTCATTTCCTCCCTCACTTGTTCATCAACACGCCATTGCTGATTCGACAATTCAAGGTCCAGACAAACAGGAATGTTCGGATTTAAGGGCTGATCCATCTGAACACAAACAGGATCCCCAAACCGAGTAACCAATTTGAAATCACCCTCGAACCACTCATTTACTTTGTGTTCAGGATTAAACTTCCACTCAATATTGGTTGTCAACAAATTTGTATAAATATTTCCATCCAACTCCAATTTGATTTCCTTCACTACATTCTCTAAAGTAGTATTTGGATCACATAACAATATCTGCTTGGCTAGAGTCGAACGAAGACGCTTGCAGCGCATCTGCATTTGCCAGGTCAAAATTCTTGCGTCTACTTTTTCATTCATCAGACTACCTGCATATGTGGCACTCACCAGGTTATCAATTATGTCTCTTTGACCATCCAATCTAACATAACGTATCTCAGCAGGCATCTCTCCACTGGTGATTAGACTCACCGAATTCACGTTTATAATACGTGGAATGTAGACTGATAAGTTCATGTATTCATTCACCTGAATGGAGTCAATAAACACTTTAGCACTCAAATCCTGTTCAGACTTTCCATCAAGCCAATCTTTCTGTAACTCTAACAGGGTTGTGGATGGCATTTGCTTCAGAATAAAGCTTACTTTATTCACGACATCTTTCCAATGTGCCAGGAGCCGGACAGCTGACACAACCTGCGTCTTCAACCTCGGGTCAACGCTATTACCCACCACCGTCCTTAACACCGTCTGAAGACTCATCTTACCATCTGCAGGTATGACGTCAATCTTTGAAAGTTGAGACCAATCCTCAAGTTCCCCCATATGTTTGATTATGGGTAACAATTCGCCCAACGTTTGACAGCTTTTTCTCTCATCTCCATCCAGGTATTCAATCTTAGCAAGCAATACCAAACTTGGTAAATTTTCGCAAACAAGCTTAGAGAGAAATATGGTCGCACTCAACTTATTCAGACTAGTTGTCTCGTTCCATGCCAACTTCTTATTTATAGCTTTAGAATGCTCACCAGCCGCCATCAGGTTGAGGTATCTTGAGTTCTGGCTGGTAAAGACAGGAATCCTGTCCACAGGCCAGTCTATGGAGTGGATACATCTTCCCATCTCCAACTGCACTGATAACATGTTTATCAAATTCAACTTAAACCTTGGTTCATTATCAATAAGACGAGCTAAATCTGCCAGTGGCATGTCCTCACTGCTCAAAAATATGTTCCTTGTCGCCCTGCCCACACTCAACGTGGGCAGCTCAACGCGCGACATTACCAACACCAGCCGGGATGCAGAGTTGCTGATCAATGCAGATACTGGTAGACCAGGTTTGACTTGATTTCCTTCATTGGCAGATTGTTTGTGGCGACCATCTTCTTCATTACTCAATAACTTTTGATTCATCGTTGCCGCCGTAACCAAACTGCAAAAATACAATATAATTAAATTTCAGCATAAAAAAAAATTTAAGATCTAGCATTAAATTCTTCCTCAGTAAATCTTTTTTTATGACACCATGAACAACAACAATACAACAATACCAACATAGGAATTATACCTAACAACAACATTAACACAATCAAAACAAACTTGGCAAACAATGGTAATATATCTTTGAACAAATGTTCTAGACCAAACCAAGGACCTGTAACCTGTTCGAAAAATGACAACTTATGATCAACAAAATCCAATTTAGAAGCTTGTCCATTAAAATCCTCAAAATCCTCTAATCCCTGATATTTAATAGTCTTATTAAAATCAGCAATAAACACCTTTTCATCGTTCAGAAAAATCTTTTGTCCCACGTGTTCTGATTTTTCATTGGCAATATGCAGAAGTTCGAGTCCCTGCCCCTGATTCCCAAGGAACAAATTAGCTGTCAACTTCAAAAATACCGGACTTTGCGAACAATTCAACAATTTTATATCCTCTACTGCTACAATCATTCTACTATATTCTTGTATTCCAACTGTTTCACCTTTATAATCTACCATTAAGTGTCCTACTGCACATCCATAATCCACACCTAACTTTACTGGAATTTCAACCGCTGTACACTTTTCATACTTAGCAATTTCTCCTAGGTATATAATTCTAAATCCATGATGCATCTGTACATTTGACCTAACTTCTGTTTGAGCACATCTAGAAATACTAAAAAGTTCCATCATCCTCTCGTTTCTTTCTCTACTAGCCAAAAACATAGCATTCAAATCAAATCTAGCTTCCTGTTTTAACAAATCCCCAAAATAACTTCTAACAGCCGCCTTCGGTTCCTCTAAAAACTTGATACCCTCTAATTCTGTTACAAAAATGTTGAAATCCAGATGCTGCAGAGTAAGTTTCTCTGTTCCCATAATTTTAACTAAAATATTTCTTTCCAAGTTGGAAACAAAAAGTTGTTCATTCCAAGTAGTTAGATTGAATGTATCCTGAAAAACTACCTTAAAATTACTGGCCGGTTTTCGTACTACATACGGAAAATATGGAGAAGTTGATGTTGCCCACAAATGATTATCTTCAAAATTCGCCACAATCGTCTTTTTATCATAATCCATAACAACATTTCCCTTGATCAAAACGGGTGTATTTTTTATTAATATATGCAAAGTCCCAACAGCAAAACCTAAATTGTACCACATATTGTGCGCGTATATTCCCAGTGTCTTGCATTGAATATTTTCACCACCAACATCCCAGAAAGGTGACAATGTTCCATTAACTGTGAAACTGTGAACAGTTGGCAAATCTATATTTACTTTAAAACTAATTCCATCATGCTGATACTTGCCAGAATGAAAAACCCTCCTACATTCGTCCATACTCAACTCTACCTGTTTTTCATGTGGCACGTCTAATACGTGCACATGACTCGCGGTACCGCAAAACCAGCGCTCCAATTTTAGTCTAACCTCACAACTAATGGCTTCTGACAATATAAAATCGGTTTCTGCTAACCCCAACAATTCCACAGATCTGACCGGTTCCATCCTATCATGCAAACAGGCAGCTGATCTAAGCTCAACATTACTTATTTGAGAACAATCATAAGCTGCTAACCGTGGATCCTGTGACGTATACATACCACCAACAACAATCAAACAATAAAACTGCATCACAACAACAAATAGCAAAATATCCAAGTACCTGACTCCTCTTTCATCCTTGGATTTCTTCACAGGTACTGGTCCAGCTCGTCCACTCTTTGAACTACAAGCGTCCGGTGACCTCTTGCGCATACCACGATCTCCACGATCTCCACGATCTCCACGATCTCCACGATGTCTATCACCACCGCCGCTTCCTCTCTTGTCATCACGCTCTCTACGGTTCTCGTGGTAATCTCTTCTCCTGCAAATATTATACAAATTATTACAAATATTATTTTTTAATCAATTTTGCTAGGTTCCTAGTTACTACATCGGCTACTGAATAACGTTCTAATCTGTCCTTTTCTCTGTTTTGTCTATCCTCTTCTAATTTTTGTAATTGCATTTCATTTGTAGAACCTTTAGGACGACCCTTAACAGGAATAGTCTCAGACATTTTTTGCAATTTTGCATTATCTAACGATCTATCTAATTCATCCTCCTCAACATCTCTACCTCGTTTTACACTTCCCCTTCGTTGTTCCAAGTCTACAATTTTACTTTGCAATTTTGGAAAAGTGTCCTCTAAAATACTCATCCGAGACTCTAACTCTCTAGCAGATTCCATGTTAACATCCTCTACACCCAAACTGTTATCTACTAAGCTATTATCAGAGGCATAATCCCCATGAAAAACACTATCCTTACTAATAGTAGAATATGTAGAGTCTAACTTAGTTTTGTCAGTCATATCATTTGAATCTACACTATCAGAAATATGAGTACTTTCCAAAGTGTCACTAAGATCCTCAACTAAATCATCTAAATTTTCATTATTCTGAGATACATTCTGAGACACATTTGACCTTTGCTGTGACAACCCAACACCCAAAAAAGATTTCTCCAAGAATTCTGGTGTTACCTGTCCATCCTTCCGCCTTCTAACCACCTCTGGACTAGCGCCACAACTATTCTCCTCTTCAGAAACGCCTGAACAAGTTAAATTTCTCAAAGTATTGGGAAAGTCATAGTTTACTTTCAAGGTATTATCCACAGAGAAACATTCATCTGTAATCACTAAGTCAATCTTTTCATCTGGAGTCAAGTCTAAAGTACTCTCAATAACATATATTTTATCTCTTGGTACAATTCTCACCCCTTTATCTTTCAATCTACACTTTTCAAGGGGCTGAACCTCGAATAAACTATCAGAAATTGCTTTTGTCACTAAACACGGACCCACCCATAACGAGCAGAGTTTACGAGCTACACCAATCGTTGTGACGTCATAAAAAATGTAACAATAGGAATTTATAGCTACCGGCCTACCTATCCTTTCTGTATTTTCTACCTGCAAATACTTCTCAGTTCTTTCTTGTCCAGTCCTCCAATTCTTGTCAAGGCACTCCAATAACTCTGAAAAATTCATATGTTTAATTTTCGAGCGTGTTAACGGGTCAAACGAGTCAAGTGGAAGCTTAGGGTTTCTTAGGAACATCTTAAAATATGGGGAACATCCTAACCTCCGATTGAAAGAAGTGTTCATACAAAATTGTGTAGCTTTAAGTTTATAAGCCCAATCTCCATCTTGGAAACGTAAATCAGTCTTAAGAAACGAATACACCGATTGGTTGTATCTTTCACTGTAATTCGAATTTGCTGATCTTGGAGGGATAAAAATTTGTTCAATTCCCAACCTTAAACAAACTTCCCTAAACACTTTTGATTTGAAGCTTTGTGCATTGTCAGTCCTAATTCGCTCGCAGAGTCCCCAAACAGAAAATAAATTAAATTTCAGACATTCAATAATTGTTTCAGCTTTAACATCCTCAATAGCAAACAACCACACATATCTAGTACAACTGTCAACTACTATTAAAATGTGCTTACAAATGACTCCATTATATTCACACTCATTCAAAGGACCTAAAGCGTCTATGGCCAACTCTGCCATAGCTTCCCCAGCCAAAGGAGAAAATTCTATATTATGATTATGTTTAGGTTTTTTACGTCTATTCAAACAAATGACACAATTTGCAACTGCCGCCGCTACATATTTAGATACATAGGGAAAAATGAAGTGACGATTAATCCTGCTCAAAGTTTCCAAATAACCCCTATGTCCTGCTGTAACATCTGCATGAGCTAACAAAAAAACTTTATTGTACATTCCAATAGGTACCACTACCCGTTCAATAAATTGAAATTCTTTCTGAAGCCGCATAGGTGAAGTCAGGATAATTAAACCATCCCTATAACTCAGATGTTCAAAAAATCTTAATATTTGTTTACCACGATAAGGCATTTGAGACAATTCTCTGGACGTAGGTTTGACATTATTTACAATAAATTTCCTCACCTCAACTAAAACAGGATCCTTCTCCAGGCTACGACTAAATTCTCTCGCCTTCAATCTGGATGATATTTGACTGGCCGTCTCTGCTCCAATTCCTGCAAGAAGACATAATTTAGGATCTTCCAATTGATATACAGTATCCAATATTAACTCTCCTTGTTCGTCAGTCGATAATTTAGATATCCTATCTTTACTATCCTTTAATGCAGTACGTGACAATATATCAACATTAGTATGCATCTTGCCCTGCCTATGTACAACCTCATAACTGAAGGTGGATAAAAAATTTATCCACCTTATGGTGAGACCAACAAAATATCCGTTCTGCCTCCAAGTAGATAGATGTTTCAGTGCAGCTGAATCAGTTCTCACGATAAACTTCTTGTGTCTCAAATAACATTCAAATCTTTCAACAGCATTTACTAATGCACATAATTCTCCTTTATGTGCTGCATAATTGGCTTCATGAGTTGAACAAACACGTGACCAACACGATATCATCTTTTCTTGTCCATTCTGTTTTTGACTTAACACCGCTGACATAGCTGTAGATGACCAATCTGTATCCAACACAAATGGTTCAGCCTCCATTCTCCAATCCGGAAATGATTTACTTATTTCTTCACAGAATAATTCTCTAGTCTTTGTAAAAGCTTCCATACTTTTTTCATCCCATTCTATTTTACTACTGTTTCTAAATTTGTTCAATGGTGCTGTAATATCAGAAAAATTCTTGAAATATGAACCATAATAATTTATGAAACCAGCAAATCTTTGAATATCTTTACCTGTTTCAGGTACTGGCCAATTCTTAATCTTTTCAATATATGCTTGGTCCATAAATATGCCTTCTTTATTTATAATATGACCCAGAAATTTCACTTCCTCTGCAAACAATGTACATTTTCCAAGATTAATCTTGAGGCCTGCTTCACAGAATGTTCGTAGTAGAATATTCAAATGTTCCAGATGTTCCTCCACAGTCATACTATATACAAGAACATCATCCAGGTAAACTAGGCAAAATGCCCTCAATTCGGGACTCAAATCCATTACTCTATCCATCAACTTTACAAATGCACTTGGAGCATTGGTCAATCCAAACGGAAACCTCTTGAAGCAATATTGCCGTCCATTAGAACAAAATGCTGTATATTTCCTGACAGATTCCTTCAAATGCATTGAATTATATGCTGAAGTTAGGTCAATAGACGTAAAAATCTTCTTTCCTCCAAGTTTGTCAAACAGCTCACCAATGTTAGGCAAAGGGTAACAGATCTTCTCAGTTATCTCATTTAATGAGCGGTAGTCCAGGACAAAACGGACTTTCACCTCGTTAGTATTTCCAACTTTCTTCTTAACAGCAAAAATTCCAGAATTAAACGGTGAATTACATTCTTCTATCACATCTGTTTCTAACCATAAATCAATCTGTTCTTTTAGTTTTTCTGCATGATGAGGATTGAGTCTAATCATCCTATTCTTGAAAGGTTGAGCTCCAGGAATCAACTGAATATCATACTCCTCCAAAGTACAAGATCCAATATCTGTAGGATCAATCGATAATGCCTTGAAATTCTTTAAGAACAACCCAACTATCCTTCCTTTCAAAGAAACATTATCCTTTAAAAACGGAACTTTATCCAACTTCAATTTATCTTTAATAAAACGAATCTTCTTTAATGTTGTTGACACATCTTCTTTAACCCTGTTCTCTTGCAGCATTGCTATCTTCTCCGCCACAAACAAATTTCCAACCAAAGTACCAGCAGGAACAGATTTCTTAACAGCTTCAAAATTCGTGATTTTAGTCATAATTTTACCGTTCTTTCCCACCTCAGTAATTCCTTCGTTTATCAACAAGTTATTCCGGCTACAGTAACCTTGTCTTGGAGCTATATAACATAACTGTCCTTCAGGCATATTTCCTTTAGTTGAAACTTCTACCACCACTGTACTCAATGCAGGAATTTCTATTCGATTTTTCAATGAACAAATCCATTTTTGGTCTTGTAACTCAGCTACATTAATCTCAGGTTTCGTAGTTCTTGCTTTCTCCATCTTCTCCAAAATTGTATGAACCAAATTCTTCACTACAATTTTCCGTTTAGCTACTAACTTCACACTGATTCCATGCATCTCAATCCTGTTGCCGTCTTTGGCAAATATCGTCTTCACGTTATTTTTATTCAACCAATAACTGCCTAGATTCATAGGTACAGTCATGCCAGAGATAACAAAACAATCTTCTTGAAAACTGTGACCTCCAATCTGAAATTCAACATTCCGAGCAACACCATCAATCTTGATGTTGGAACCCTGCACGCCTGTGGCCTTCGAATCCGTTTCTTCAATCACACAATCAAGCTTTCTAGCCAACACTTGAGATATCAGGCAGCCTCTTGCATTGCCGCTATCAATTAACGTCAGGATTTCCATGCCACCGATCTTTGTTGGAACATAAACTTCAGCCGCTCCAGCCGCCATCTCAGAATCTTCATGAAACTTAGAAAACAGCTATCTAACTCACACCAACAGTTATGAGGTTGTAACTATCCAATGGTCTATCAATTAACTATCTATCTGTCCACAACATAAAAAAAACTGAATAAAACAATTCACTCACCTACAATATTTCATTCACCAACAGAAATGTCCAAAAATATCTCCTAATCCACAGTCAACAACATAAATTCTCTGGCCAACAGAAACTCAACAAACTGTTAATCCACTTCTCTCCGACCAATCTAAAATATTACAAAATTTTAGATGCCAATTGATGGAAAATCACTGTACATAAGAATTAATATTGATCGACTAATCTAAAATATTACAAAATTTTAGATGCCAATTGATGAAAAATCACTATACATAAGAATTAATATCGATATTAATATATATAACAAATTTACAAGATTGTTTTTTGAACAGCAATATATATAATGGTAATCAAATGGTAACAATCATGAAATCATAACAACTCACCATCAAATAAATAATGATGTCAGTATCTCTCAACCACCAAAAAACACTCTTCTCAGCCAATCTAAAATAAATACAATGATTTTAGATGCCATAAATAAATGTTTCACTGAACCAATAACTTGTAACACAATAAAAGAAGTTGTATTAAGAAATATGACATGATCAAACATTATCAATCACCAAACAGATTAATCTTTCCAAATACCGTAAGTTCAATTTTTTAAAACTCAATAAAATATTACCTAACAAAACTATTATTGTCAGATTAAACTGAGATGTATAAAAGGTTTAAAAGTCGAAATTCAACTAACTATATATCTCAATACCTGAGAGCACTTTCTTGCGCAGCTTTGCTTCTCTGCGCAGCCCAACTTTCTGCGCATGGCGCGCTCCACGCCCGATAATCATTTCAGCTACCTCTATACACCGCCCCATATTGCGCATACCAGCTCTGAGAGACAGTGCAAATTTCCTTGCAAATATGGTCACTCCCCCTCTCTCCCAAACAAAAGAGACAGCTCCCCCATATCTGCGCATACCAACTCTGAGAGGTAGTGCAATATTCGTTGCAAATATGTTCACTCCCCCTTTCTCTCCCAACAAAAGAGACAGCTCCACCATATTTGTGCATTCCAGCTCCGAGAGACAGCCCCTCCCTTCCTTCATAGAAAGAGACTTCTCCACAATTATATCTAATGCATTATAACAATTTTGCTTCATGAAATTCTAAACTTCATTAAAAATTTTGCTGAATCAACATCACTAAATCGCAATATAATTGTTTTAAAATCGAATACTTTAAATCACAATAACTGACTCATCTTTAAAAACAATTTTCCACATTTCATCAAAATTTAATACTTTTCAAATATCTAATTTCATATTTTTATCAAATTTAATTCAATTTAAAATTCAATTTAATATTTTTCAATAGCAATTTTACAAAATTGTATTCCTAATTCGTTTTTCATTTTCACTTTTTTATTATTCTTATCTCTGTTAGACTTCACAACAGTCTGAAACAAAAATGAATTTTCTTATTTTCAACAAAACATATCAAAACTAAATTAATTATTTTGATTTCCATCATAACATAATCTCATAATTTCATATAGGCTTATAAACAATATGTTATTTTTTCATAATTCAAAATAAACCATCAAAATAAATTATCACAAAATTAGAGTTGCGTCGTTCACTTTTTATCATTAATTTTGTTTTGTTGTTGTTTATTTACAATGCGCATAAATCAAAACAATGCCGCGTAACAATTAGAAAATGGAATAAGGTTTTATGATTATAATAATTCAAAACATTAAAACCATAAAATGTCATCTATTATAGCATTATTCCATGCCTCGACTTCCGCTACAAGATCGTCTTCATAATCGCTTGCCCCTAAACCATCGACAAGTGCCACTTCCTTCGTGTCTTCCCCTTCTTTCACCTCTCCTTCAATTTCACCAACCAATTTCTTTTTATCCATACTATTTTCATTCTTTTTAAAACTCTTTTGCCCCGTCTTATAAGGAACAAAAGGCTTGTTTCCCCACCGCAAAAAGTATTTTCCTTTAGGATTAGGCAATTTTTTATCTCTAATATCAAAACAATCCCTCATCATGTGACCCTTTTTGTTGCAATAATAACAAATAAATCCACCTTGAATTGCGCCAATTAAAGGAATAAGTTCAGCTGGTCCACCAAATTCATCGGCCAAATCAATTTCACATTGATTTATTTCAAATGACAAATTATCTTCATCACTAACCTGATCAATAGTTACAGGATTTGACTTAGAACCAACGCCACCAACCATCGTCTTAGCCAAAGCCATCTGGTTTGTTGTACATCCTCTAGCCATTGACCCTGAAATTTGATTAAATTGTAGCCCTTTAACAATCAATTGTGCTTTAACTATTAACTCTGTCCGAAACTTCGTTATCATTCGCACTTGTCCGTCACGTTCCAAATCCAATGCAAATTGACGCATCTGATTAGCCAAAAGTGGAGATAAAACCACGTTACACACTTGAGAATAGAAATCCATAAACATATCATCTGTTGGTTTTGGATACGCACGTTTCCAGAAGGATAGTATCTTATCAAAAAATGCATCAATCTTATCATTCTCATGTTGCTTAACACTCAAATACGCATCTTTACACACATTTTTCATATCGGGTGGTAAAAATGTCTCCCGCATCTTACACAAATACCCCTTTAATGTTAATTGTCTATTCTCCATATCAGCAGGTTTTAGTGTATAACCACAAGCGGTCCTTACACCCACACATTTATCAAACAAAATTTCCTTACAAACTTGATGATTAGTCATATGATAACGTCTAGTAGTCATCCAAAATCTCTCCAAATAATCGTCAAAGAAAATCACATCATCGTCAACTGCAAATTCAGGCGCATTTTTTCTAAACTGATCATCAAGTTTAGCACACGTTTCATTGTACCTATGCACATTCTCCTCCCCCTGCGAAACATACAGAGATCTATCTGGTACATAAACAAGAGATTTACACCAACTAACCTGCGAATCACTCAGTCCGGCCTCAAAAAAATTGAGCGTATTAAAATCCTCCGCATCAACCTCAGAAAGGGCTGGCCACCACATGAGAACTCCATTATAGATATTATCCACAGCATCAACTCTAGACAATTCCCAAAGTTTTATGATCTTATCTTCATTTCCCTGCATACCACCAAAAATAGGCCGAGAACCACCAGCAAACAACTTAGGCTTCTCTTCTGATCCTCCAAATCCTCCAGATCCACCAGCCGTCCTCTGCCACGGCATAGAGTTATTTAAACCATTCTGCTGGTTATTCGACCCATTCTGCTGGGTATACTGCTGATTATTCGACCCAATCTGCTGGGTATTCGAACCATTCTGCTGGTCATTCAAACTATTCTGCTGGGCAATCTTTTCAAGAATACGCTGCTGACCAGTCATAAACTCATTCACAACGGTCACATTCTCAGTCTTGATATCATTATCAACACTAGGCTCCACCACCTTATTAAGACGATCTTCCAAATCGTCCATCCGAGTAGCCAGTCCAGTAACCGCAGCAACATTAGTATCAACATTATCCGTCAACTCTTGAATTTTCGTCTCTAGCGGCGCTATACGCCCACCTAGCTCCGCCGCCACCTTATCAATACGTCCACCCAGCTCTGTCGTCACATTATCAATTCTAGTCCCAAGAGCATGGATCTCATTAATCAAATGCAAATCCTTCTCTTCCTGAGACAACTTCCTCCACTCTTCAATGGACAATCCCATCGTTTCAACACAAAAAATACCTGAACAAACTAAAAAGAAAAGAAATAATACAATTAAAAGAAAATCTGAGCTATAGATTCGTACTACACTACTGCGCCAAAATGACGTATAGTAATAGCAAGAACAAACAGCTAAATATTCTTATAAAGTGTATTAAGAAAGGGACTATACATCACAACAGTTTAAGATCCTTGGTAACATGCAGCTCATACCAATAACGAAATTAATTCGGAAGAGAATCACGAAACCTATACGTGTTTTTCAGCTGTCGTTGGGGGGCAACACATCGTAAAATTAACGACCTCTCCATTTGCCCCCCAAATATTATTTAAGATTTATTTTGCTTGTTGGTTATACCTCATTCCTGGGTAACATGTCCTAATAAAAACAGCAGGCCTATGATAACACTAGAATGGAGGTTTTGCTGATTGCTCAGCGATGTAACTTTTTAAGACTGATTTAGAAAAACCGCTGTATTTTTTTCCCTTCTATTCAGTTCACAACTCTTAGACATACAATATAGTGATCAAATAATGGTTTATAAAGACGATTTAAATAAAAAATCACCAACGAATACAATAAAGAAAATTCCACTTCTTTGCATTTATTAAATGCGCAGATAATATGATAATAATATTAGATTAACTAATAATTAAATAGACGAAATAATGAAAGAAAATTCTAAAAAGAATGCACGTCAATTTGTGTTTTAAAATAATTTAAAGGGCGAATAAAGGTTTTATATGATATGAGCTTATATGAAAGGTGCCATTACATACATTTAAAATATCTATGCTAAATTTAAAAATTCAAAAAAATCCTTAAGTAGATTTTGCAATTTTTGCATTCAGTTCAACATATGATAAATGAAACAGCCAACAAAATCGTTTATTTTAGCCCTTTACAAGGCTTTTTTTTGACTATTTTTCTTATGTTCATTTAATCAATACATTTGCATGCATCTTTTAAGATCATAAAAATATTAATTTGGTTTATTTTATATATCAATAATTCAATAACAAATAAGCGTCAGTAGGTGTGACGTCATCGACACGTCATACTTTTCTACGCATAATTTAGCGGTTAGATATTTCTTACTAAACGTATTTTTAATGCAATTATTTACCCGTACGTACACTTGTGCGGTTATATCTCTGTCTGCTGTTTACAAATAAACAAACACTAGCGCCACTTTTCTTACAGTAAGTAGTATTTCGTAAAAAATCGTGTCATCAGTAATGATGTTATTTTTAAAATTGTTTTTTTGTATTCTCATGTTCTAAATATTACATATTTCATGTGTGTTATGTTTTTTCTTACTTTATAACACATGTCTGTTAATTATTTTTTAATAATTACATAATTATTATTTTGATATTTCAATTAATCTAAATCTCTGTAGGTCTGATTTATTGTGACTACGCGTCGTTTTCTATATCTTTAGCTGAAGCGCAGCTACTCTTCTAATCAAAAAGTCCGTCAATTTGTCTTTCGGAAACAAATTCAATTTATTTTAATACTTCCAATTATTTTTTCTTATTTGTACAGCAATTTTTTCTCAGGGATTTTTATCAAAACGTCTTAAAATGATTTTGGTTGAAGAGGGATGGTAATATGCTGTGCACGCCACTGATCAAAATATTTACACCAGATATCCTATTATATAAAGTAGTAAGCGTTTTTTATATGTCCCGAAGGATCTCGCTAACCGCTGAACCGATATTGTTCTCCTTTACAATGAAGCTTCTTATAGGTCCTGGGAAGGTTTTAAACTAATTTTGGGGAGGGTGTCTTCATCCCCCTCCAAAAAAAAATATTTTTTTTACTCTTTTGAAACTTAAATTTAAAATGGGATGAGGTCGACTTTTCCTCCCCCCCTACCTTAAGTTCCACTAGAGGCTTCTAGGGGCGTAGCCGCTAGTTACTCATATATCAAAAAAGAAATTATGTTTTTTTCTACACAAGAGTAGGTATAAAACTTAGTAAATGAAAATTGTTTTTAAATTTCAGGTGCTCTTAAGATAGAGGTGAAGTCTTATTAAAAATGTGTTTGGAGCCCAAAAAATACGGATTAACAAAGTTCAACAATTTACAGATAATAACAGGTAAGAATACAGTCAACCTTTTTCAATTTTAAACAAGGATAACAACATCTATATGTAGCAAAGCATAAAAAAATCGTGGATGAAAATACGTAGATTTAAAGATTATTTGTTAAAATCTAGAAAAAAAGGTGAAGGGGGGGGGGGTGTAAAATGAGGTGACTCATAACATGACATACCTGCAATTTTACCCCCCCCCCCCCCCTTCATTGGAGAAAACAAACATTTTTAAGATGACTGATAGACCAACGGTCAACGTAAATTACATAATTGAATTAACATATTATTACATAATTGAATTAGCATATTAACATATAGGATAACGCCAATATTCTAAAATATTCTTGGATTAAAACGATGTTATTTTTTTATGGTCATGTAGCTATGCTGTTTATGTCAGTGAAATCCACCGAAAATTATCATTTTGGATGCTAAAATATCAGGTAAACACTACATCTAAGGGAGGGGAGGGGGGCTGAGCGGAAGTGACTGAAACTAAAACTAAAAGTCAAAGGAACTCAACTAAATAAAGAGTTACAGCTCTGAGATTTGGCATGGTTGTTGCTTGAAAGAGGAGCAATATGGAACTGTGAAGAAACGGCGGCGGAACCGCCTCTCCCGCCGAAAACCGCCGTTTCCCGCCAAACTTTTGTTTGCCCATTCTCGCCAAATGCAAATATAAGGAACGGCAGGAAAGCGGAAGGCTGCTAATGCAGGAGAAGAGAAGTGAAGCTATACTAGAAGTATGATGCCGTTTCTTAAATTTGCACTTGACGCTTGCAATTTTTCTTTAATATTGACATGTTTGAAATATAAAGCAGCTAGTGAAAATATAAGGGAAATTTTATAAAAAAAAGTTTATCTCAGATAATTGAAAATTGTCCAATTTGGCAAGAAAAGGCAAAAAAAATTCGGCGGGAAACAGCGGTTTTTAGCGGGAGCAACGGTTCCGCCGACGTTACTTCATAGTTCCATATTGTACCTCTTTAAACAAAACTGCCATGCTAAATTTTAGAGCTTTAACTTTTTATTTAGTAGAGTTCCTGTGACTTTTAGTTTTGGTTTCAAGAAGTGCCACTTCCGCCTTATCCCGTTTAAACAAATTTAGCCCCGGAACCTGTAAACCTATCCCAAAAATCTTAAAACTTGGGGAAATCCTTTCAGTCCAAAGATAAAGCCTATACACCAGGTTTACGCAAATGTGTGAAAACTTCCCCCCCCCCCCCCCTGTTTATTTTATTATTTCATTTAAAGCTTTTAATTTTCATATTACAATACTTGTTTAACTTTTAAGTTTCGCCAGATGAAAATGAATGCCATGGAAACAGTTTATTGAATTAAAATATACAATTTTTTAAGGTTACATATCTCCATGCTGATGAATATGACTATCGCCAGTCGAAACTAACAAGAATATTAACATGGAATAATAAAATCTCAGGTATACTTCTTACTTTTAATAAGAGATGAAAAATGTCTCTGACTTTGAATTGCAGGATACTAAAAACTAGCAAAACTGTAAATACACAAAAGGATTCCGTTTAAGGACTTGATTAAAGAGATGCTTTATTTTAAATATTGTACCTTTTTGTTCTAGGAATCATTGCTCTGAAATGAGCTTAGGAACTTTTTGTTATCAGTATTAGATTTGCTATGCTTTCAAAATCATACCTTATTGTAACAGGGATCATCATATAAAGTTTGAAATCAATATCACAATTCTATCATGCCTAAATAAGCAAAAGTTGCTAGCCGTTACTTCCGAATGGACGATCAGATCATAATTATAGTAAAGCCTCGCTTTCGAAAAACGTTACTTTCACTTCAATTTAAGAAAGATGGCAAAAAAATATTTCGGATCGTAATTTTAAGAATTAAAAATAATCACAAAAATTAATTGGTGCTAGTTTGACTTTCTTGTATGTATGGGAGAGGGGGGACATATAGGAAGGTGAATCCACCCCTCTGACAATACACTTAACTCAATTTGAGTTTAAGGCGGGTATCAACCATTCGACAAAACCCTGAACACGCCACTAATTGAAAGTTTTAGATTTTTAAGAATTTTTATATTTTTCAGGAAAGTACCTATGAAGTATGAATATTTCTTCTAACTGTTTAGCTGAAAATGTGCAATGTCAAGATGCTTACGAGATCCTAGTGGAGATCCTGTTGCTTTTAAAGGAATAAAATAAAAAAGGAAGGGTAGAAATTCACTCCACATTTTTTTCTTTCTACTTTGAGGGTGTTGCCACCATCCAATGAGAGAACGCTACTAGAATAAAAATTTTCCTCCACAAAATTTTTGTCTTGTTAGATAGATACTTTTTCTTTTAAAAATAAGTTTATGGTAGTGAAAACCTGGTCCTCCCTTTCCCCTGTAATTATCGTTTTATATTGTTATACTTTTACTATATTTTTTGTTAAATTAAAACTTAAGTAGGTATACAATCTATTTGTTATTGTTGTTTTATGCTTTGAAATAAACTAGTTAATAAATTATACCTAAACATTTCAAAACTTTTGTAGTTGATGTGTAACATACTTTTTACTTACGTTTGTTTGATGATATGTTTCTTTTTAGTAACCAAGCTACTCTATAATTTGAAATGTCCGTCTGTCCATATAAAACATTTTTTTGGAAACATGATTTTTTTCTCGATTTTCTTACATACAAAATGCTTTTCTCCATGTCCATATTATAAACCAAGATTTTTTGTGCTTTACCTCTTATAAGTGTTGTCATCCTTGTTAAAACTTATTTAGATCACAAAGTGGAATAGTTTTTTTCAATTTCAGTATCACTTAAACCTTTTTAAAAATTTAGCAATCACCAACTTTAATAGATTTAGAATCATAGGGGTGTAAAAGGGGTTTTCCCACCCTCCAGTCAAAATTAAATGCAGTGATACACCTCCCTTTGTGCAACTACTTCTAAATTATGGGATGCTTTTTTGTCTTTTGAGTGTATGGGTAGTCTTCAAGGGGGTGTATCCCTAACCTAGCACAAAAATACACTTGTATTTTTTGTAATAAACACTTCTAAAGCTCGTACCCCCTACAAACCCCTCGATTTTGGATTAAAAGTGTCAAAATTTCCACACATCTGACGGACAAAGAAACCACACTGAAAAATGAATTAATTAACACATTATTTTCAAATCTCGACAATTATTATCCTATTTATAAAGAAGTAAACTTGTTTTGTCTGTAGCAAAGGGTCTTGCTAACCGCATAACCGATTTTGTTCTTTACAGTAAAGCTTCTTATAGGTCTCTGGATGGTTTTAGGCAATTTAATTTTCATATCTATGTTTAGCTACGATTGTAGAGTTGATACACTTTCTAAATTGTTATAAAATGTTATAGGAATCATCATGCAGAGTTTGAAATTGATAGGTCAATTCTAACTAATTCTAATTAACGAAAATAGTTACGGCAGACCGACCTACCCTAATTATAAGAACCATCATCAAAGTTTTTAATCAATAGGATAATTTTAATAATTAGATCATACAAGAAATGTTGTCAAAAACAGTTAAAAATAAGCATGTTTGAAATGGATGTACCGACTTTCTGGTAACGATTAAAGAGTTGCTATGCTTTTAAATAAGTTCCTAACTGTTAAGGAATCATCATGCAGAGTTTATAATCGATGGACAACTTGCCTTGATCAAAGAAAAGAGCTAACCGTTATGGACGGCCGGACCAACCCTTATTATAGATAAGCTTCGCTTTTAAAAACCACGGTTATAAATAACAATATAACGTAGGTAAAATTTTTTGTAAAAATATTTAGGTTAGCAATCCTAATCGTGGATCGGGAATCCGCCCAATTTTTGAATCCGGATTCTAGGGTTGGCAATCCGAATCCGGAATCCGCCAAATTTTCGGCCAATTTTGGAATCTGAATCCAGAATCCGTTTTTTTAATAGCAGATTCCAGATTCTTATTTGGTAGGCTAAAATTAGCGTCTTGAGTTTTTTCTTTCAGCTCCTCCTCTTTGAAGGCAAAGATTTTCATCAGTATATATAATATCTTTTAAAATCTGGTTCGATTCTCGGAAGTGAATTATAGAGAACACCAAGAACATTGATTTTTAGGACATTGATATGTAGCACTTAATTTAAAAAAAATTAAAATCCTTTTAAAATATTGCTAGAATCCCGAATCCGGAATCCGCCAAAAATAAGAATCCGGAATCTGCCACTTTTTTGACGGTTTCTTTAAGAATCCGGAATCCGAATCCGGCCCAAAAAATCGACGGATTGCCATCACTACTGGATTCCGTTTTTAATAGCGGATTCGGATTCTAAATTGTTAGGCTTTGAGTTTTTTCTTTCAACCCCCTCTCTTTGAAGGCAAAGATCACCCCCCCCCCCCCCCATCTCTCCTCACCTACACAACCATGAAATAGGAGAAAACTACTTATGAAAATATGAAAAAAACGCATTTTTAGATACTTCCCAGTACCCGGTAAAATTTAATCCCTTTATTTATTTTATTGCTAGAATCCGTCAAAAAATAAGAATCCGTTTTATTTTTGACGGATTCTTGTAAGCATCCGAATCCGGGCCAAAAATTCGACGGATTGACAACCCTAAAAAATATCTTTTGAAAATTAAGAATAATCAAAATACCTAAGTTAAATTTTTAAATGGTTTCAGGAACTTTCCGACAAAGTTTGAATTTTATAGAACAATTCTAACATAACCAAATGACATATCACAGATGATCTTTACACAAAGGCAGACCAATCTAATTATAGACTAGCTTCAATTTTTAAAAAAAATCTTTGAATTTGAGGTTAGCTAATTAGTTAATTAGCCTCGGTTATACTCTAAATTGACAGGATACTCTTATTTTAGTGTAACTCTGAACCAAATTTGCAGCATTATATGGTCAAATACCCTTTAGTTAACCAATCCATTGATTGCATGATCAATGTCAGGAAGTCCTAACTGTGCATGGTAATGAGTTGTGCTTTTTCTGGGCTAAGACATTTCCCCTACTTTAACTGATTATGTCGCCACCTCATATAGAAGTGAGAACCATTTTAACGTCTTTAAATATAACGCAGTGTTTAGGCGAGCGGAATAGCTACGGTTAGTTAGATTTTGAATTAAGAAATATAAATATCAAAAGAATTTAATACCTAGCAACTTTTTATTTATCTGATATTTGTTAGTTGGCAATGTTGTTTATCAAACAAGGATGACAACATACATAAAAGTGAAGCTCTGAAACGGTAAGACAAACGAAAATTAACACTTGTAGAGTGTCATCAAAACTGATTAAGCAGAATATAAATGTTTAAAAGTCAAAACAAAATTGTAAGGAAAGTTGTTTAAAAACTAATTAAATACAGGATATAGTTTCAGGACATACTTACATTTTTAGGACTTGGCTATAGAGATGCTTTGGTTTTAAAATTGTTCTTTGTTGTAATAGGAATCAGTATTCCAAAAATCAGATCAATCGGATAATATTATCACATAAAAATTTGTCGTAAAAAAAGTTGGGTTTAACCCCTTTCGTGACAACTCCTCTTGAGGAGCGTTTCGTCGTATTTTCTCAATGGCTTTTTATAGGTTATTTTAGGTCAGGTGATTGTCCCACATGGGTAGGCAATTAGCCCCGCAGGGGCTAGAAATAGGACAAAAGCTACTGTGAAAATACTAAGAAACGCATCTTCAGAGGCATTGCCACGAAATGAACCAGTAGAAACAGACTTTATAAATACCACTTAGTATTAGAGTAGCTACACGTCTCATAAAACTGAATACGACTATCCTTACAAAATATTTATTATAAAAAACATAGGTTTACATCAATGGATCTAAAATGGGTAAAATGATCTATGAAGAAACATTAGAAGTAGCCAGGATCATACAATTATACCATGACGAAGCAGATCTCCTAGATTATTAGGTTGTCTCTCAGCTCAATCTAAATAAATTAAATAGATATATTTCACAAAAGTGATGGAAATAGGTAAATGTTAATGAAGATACAAGTTTCCATTTTGTGTATATAAGAAAGTGAAAATCCATTTAAAACATTAAGAAATGAATTGTTTATAAGGTTGATTTTTGTTCCACACATGATGGTTTTTCTTTTATTTTATTATTGATTAAAGGTGTGCCATATTATTACAATCTTGATTAGGCCATTTACTTAACTTTATTAATTACACATCCACCTCCTACAAAAAAATTTGTATTTGGTATTTAAAAAAGGTACAGAATACCTACAGTATACCTAAAATTCAATTGCTGGATTTCTTTCCAATAGCAGGCTTAGGTCAAGTAGTTAACTAATTCTTGTGATAAGTAGGCTCCAATAGTTGGTCACTCCATTAAGCCAGGTGGTGAAAGGATTGTATGTACTGTATACACATCTGATCCCCTTAATAGTTCAATATTAGTTTTAACACAGAAACAAAAGGCAACCATTTAACATCCTTGAATAACTTAGATTTTTCGGAATTTAAAAAAAGATTGTCTTAATGATTTCAAGGAAAAACAGTGCATGGTAAAGAATTGCACCTGTTTATGGGCCAAGGCATTTCCATTACTCTCATTATCAGTGTCACGTACTTCACATAGCAGCATTAGGTACCATTTTAAATGCTTTACTGTAAAGTAGTTATGACCTAGAACCCAACAGCAAGCAGGCACGCTATATTTACGCTAATGTTGCGGGTTGTATTATAAGAAAATCATATAAAAATTGAAAATATAATCTTAAATTTTGGCGGGCACAAAAAAAATATCAATAAGGGTAGAAATGCTTACAATCTTTTTATCTGTACCAAAATACCTTGTTAGTTATAAATAAGAGTAGGGGAAATGTCTTGTCAATGTTCGTTTGCTTTAATCTTGTCATACTTATGATTTTATTATGCTATACGCTCAGAAAAGGGATGAGACAATAAAGGGGGGAGGAGGATGTGTCACTTTTTGAAACCAAAAGTAAATCGTGCATGATCTCAGCCCATAAAAGAGTTATAACTCTAAAATTCGGCACTGCAGTTGCTTTTGTGGAGAACAATATGGAACTGTGAAGAAACGGCGCCGGAACCGCCGAATTTTTTTGTCAATATGTCAATATTAAAAAAAGTGTCAAGTATCAAGTGAAAATATAAGCGAAATTTTTATGGAAAAAAAAGTTTATCTCAGATGATTGAAAATTTTCTATTATGGCGAGAAAAGGCAAACAAAAATTCGGCGGGAAACGGCGGTTTTCGACGGGACCGGCGGTTCCGCCACTGTTTCTTCAAAGTCCCATAATTTTCACCACAAAAGCAACTGCTGTGCAGAATTTTAGAGCTGTAACTCTTTTATGGGCTGAGATCAATCACATTTTACTTTTGATTTCAAAAAGTGGCACATCCGCCTCCCCCCTTTATTTAAATCACTAATGATGTTTGACAAAATTATCCCTTCTGTTGATTACAATTAGTTGTTGAAACGTTTAGACACTCAACTTAATGAACAAACCATCAAAATTCAATAAAAGTTCCCAAAGTTGGTAAGCTAACAAAAAGAAAAAAGTATCATAAAACTTCAGGGGCCAGTGACAAAAAAAACGAAATTCCCTCCCTGTATACGCTAGAATTAATTTTAAAATATTGTTTCCTAGTCCAATTAACCATTTAACAAGAAAACTAAAAGGAGGGAACAATTATAGCCAAACTTAGCCTGACAAAGCTAGTCAGCCGTAGCCAAAATGGCTTGAATTTAGCCTAGATTAGCCCCAATATATGAATTCAGCTCTAGCTGTCTATCCAAGCTTTTATTCATAAGTTTCAAGGCCCGACAATATATGCCATTTCCATGATACCATTTCTTAGAGAAACACGTATCTCGGGGTTATTTGAAGACTAGCTTCCCTTCTAAAAATTAATATTTCTCACCTAATTTTGTATAGAATTCCTCTTAAAATTTGCTTTACGTTTTCCATCCTGAAAGAAAAGAATTTTTTTATTTTAATACTTAGCTACAATAGTCAAATTTATATCAAAATACTTAATGCATTTATAAAAATTATTATTTCTCTCTAAGTCACACATTTCCTTTTTCTTTCAACTTCAATCATTCCTTTTGAATTTTTTATTTTAAAATACATTCTAGTATTACCTGCCTTTTTGGTCCTTGTAGCGACATCGACTCATTAAATTCTACTAATTCATTCCGCAGGCCCAGTGGCCAGTGTTACTGTTTCAGCGAAGAATACAAACTCTCAAACACATGCACATACATAAACACACACACACACACAACCACACACACACATACATACATACATACACACACATTTAACTTAAAACTTTGTGGGAGAGTATTTCATCTTGATGCAAATAAATTAAACTAAACTAAAACCTTGTTTGGTTAAGTATGCGATCGTCTGCTATTTTAATGCCAACTAAACTTTCTCCATGACGTATTAATATCAAATATGCGTACGGGGACAAATTTTCTCTGTAAATATTTTCCTTTATAATTAGATATGTAACAAATGTTTAATTAGATTTTCAGCAATGTCTAGAAAGTATTTTGACAGAACCTCCGAAAAAACACATTACAATTTATTAGTACTACGTTATAACAATAGTATTTCAGCAACCTTTACACGCATCCTGGTGTAAGGCAGGGGTATTTGAATATTTTAGGGAACCACTCCTTTGACGTCACTAATTAGCCCAGATTGCATGGTTTTTTGCCATAAACAGCATTATCCAGTGGAATATCTTAAATTTGTTTAAGTTATTCATAATGTATATACTTGCACCTTTGAAATAAAATCATATTATATTGAACCTATATTCGCCCTTTAATTCTTCTAATAGAAATATCAATTTGTACTGTTTAGAGTAAAATAAATTGATTAATAATTTAACATCCCAAATGATTCTAAACAAAATGATCCCTTTTGCAGATTCATATTTTTGATTAAGTGATTGGACACTACTAGTTTAAAACCAACCAAAAACAACTCATTAAAAGTACCCAAACGATTTTAAAGCCAACGAATACGATAATGGGGGGATATAAAACTTTGAGTACCAGTGCACTGTACAGTCTAAAATACCTTTACAAAAATGAAGCTTTCCTGTGAAAAAAATAATACATACAACTGTTTTAAGGATCTAAAGTAACGCACATCTAATTAATTAAAGGAGCTTTATATTCGATTTAGTAAGGAAAGTAGAAAACATAGCCTAAAACCAAACTTATTTAAGAATTAAATAGCGTAAAACCTCCAAGGGACCTATAAAATATTCCATAAAATGGAAAACTCAATCGGTTTAGTAGTTATCGAAATCTTAAGCTACAGACCAAAAAAACTACTTCATATAATAGGATATTATATGCATTTATTAACAGTTAAATTGTTAAATTTCCCTTTCTTACATTTTTTGCGTTCAAATATAATTTGGTTTATAAATTTTTTTGTGCGAAAATTTTACATATTATTTTTTACTTGGTGATTAGAAAGTGTATCAAATGGTTATTAATGCTTGTATTTGATACTTTAGATCTCTAAGACGGCTAAACCATATAGTTTATCTGTTTCCTATTTAAGAATTGTTTTATTGATTTCAAACTTTGCAGTTTACAATTTAGAAAGCATATCAACTCTATTATCGTTGCCAGAAAGTTCGTTCGTCTATTTAGAATTATAAAGTAAAGATTCTGCTTATTAAGTTCTGACACTCTACAAGTGTTAATGTGTGTTTGTCTAACGTCTGATTTTAGAGATTTATGGATGTTTTCAACATTGTTGATTTATGTACTTTGCTCCTAGCTTCTTTAGACACTTAGCTATGCATTTTATAACCAAGTTATAGAAAAAAGTACTTTTTATATTATATTAGAAAAAAATTTAATCAATTTTCTTAACTCTCATAAAATTTACGTCTAAATGTATTTTATTATTAAAAACGATAGAACAAGGATGACAACATCCAAAAGAACAAAAAGTCTGAGATGAACAAACAGATATTGTGAGTTTAGTTTACATAAAAAAAAGAATATGAAACATACACAAACATCACGCAACCTTTCAGAATTTAAGTATTTTTGTTTTCGGAAGCAGATATGGCTTAGTGGTTTAACGTTCGCTTATCTGTTGGGGAGGAGTCGGGTTCGAGTCCCCAGACCGCATCAATACTAAAGATGTAAAATTAGTACCTACTGCTGCTCTTTCAGGCGTTAGAGATTTGGAGTAAGAGTAGGGGGGAAGCCTTAGCCCTAAATCAGGTATACATGGGTGGTCCTTGGCATGGTGCACTAGTGATCGAAAAACGCTGTAAGGTCATAGGTTTATTGAAAAGTCCTTGTGGACTATCATTGTGTAGTAGCTCACTAGTGTATTAGTGGCGTTTGTTAGTTCAACGACTAGGAGTCATGCTTGAATCCTAGGTTGTATTGAAAAGTCCCTAGGATTTGATGTGGCTTCAGTCATTGCTGATACAGCGTCATGATCATGCTTGGGTTGCATTAATTGTCGCAATAATACCGTGACCGAACAATCACGAAACCTTAAGGTTGAAGTGTAAATTACCCACAAGTCCTAATTAAAGTGCCAAGGAAATTGATGGGAAGGATGCAACTCGAATCCGCGTCATACCAAAGACGTTAAAAATGGTACCTACCAGCTCTGTTCGGCACAGGACATCAAAGAGTTAGAGTAGGGGGAATGCCTTGGCCCCAAACAGGCGCAACTCATTACCATGCACAGTTAGGATCTCCAGACAAAGATCGTGCAATCAAAGGGTTGGTTGTCTGTAATGTATTGTACCACGGGTATGAGGTGAAGGACCAAGAGTCTGGCCTTGAGTTGACAAGTTGACTGTTCAGTCCAGGTGCAACTCACCCACACGACATTAACATTAACATTTCGGAAGCATGCAGTCGCAGAAAAGACTAGATGTGCATATGTCATAGAAATTTTCACTGAAAATTTCAGCTGTTATCTTCAATAACAGCTGGGAAATTCACATTTTCCTCATAACATTACGGTCTGACTGACAAAGTTAATTATGAAGGAGATTTACTACTAAAAATATAAAAAAACTCTACAGCGACTGGATAATTTTTAAGTTTAACAAACACGTTATCTCATTTGTTGGCTTAAAACTTTGGAATACTTCAATTAAACATTGATTGGTTGGTTCAAACTGACAATTTGTAAGCATTACCCAAATAACTCTAATAGAATAATCTACAGGAAGGTTAATTTTGTTTATTATCATTGGAATTGTACACCGAATTGTCTTAACCTATATAATACCTTCAGTAACAACGTAAATATTTTATAAAATCTTCGCTACTTAAAGAATAAATTTTAATAAAATTTTTAGCTAGATTACATAAAAGCTTTACATATAAATTTTTAGTGCAAATTTAATAGACATTAGAGTAAAACAATAGAGGGGGAAGGGGTTAAATAACTGTATGTTCCCACCCCGGGTCTCTGTAACGACTTACAATTGGGTTTTTGAATATAAGCCAATATCAACACATCCAGGTAGCTACAAAAGAGCACAAATCAATTTGCTAGCAGACGGAAAAGGTTCCAGGTAGTTAACTGGATTATATATCTATACTTATACATACATTTGTTATTTTTACACTTGAGAATTAAATTGAAGAATTGATTTTTCGTTATTATTGAATTTAAGAGGGTTGTGACTTATTTACCTTTACACCCATTTTGGCTGTATTGAAGAGTTTATCAGGGGGTCAGGCCCAGGAAAAGGGTGGATTCTACGATGTTGGGGGGGGGGGGGGGGCCGGGGTAACCACCCCTTTAATTTTTTCAGGGAAGGTATTTTCAACCATCGGCTTAAATGATCTCTTATTTGAGATTTTTTTATCCCCCCCCCCCTCTTAAAAAATATTTTGTTGAGGTAGACTTTTTACAATTTTGGTGAAGATTGAATTATCTTTCCATGACTTGGCCCTGTTTCTATGATACTAAAATATTTTAAATTTAAAATCTTAGCTTAAAAAGTCTATTTTTAGATGTTTTGATTGTTTTGCTAAAGTGTAAGTGTTTTTTTTCAGCTTTATAAATATAAAAACATGTATGTACATGTAAGTGCAAATTAGCTTCGCCTATCGCTTTAAGGGAAATTCACAGGGATCTAAAGAGATAGGACGATGGCAAATAAATTAATATACATCCCCTATGATGATACACAAAATTACCCCTTCTGTGATAACATTTAATTGTTGAAACGTTTGGCCAACCAATCAAAATTCAATAAAAGTCTCCAAAGTAGTTAAGCCAACAAGAAAATGTTATTCTGAAATTTTGGAGATTAAAAAAAAATTACCCCTTCTGTGATGTGCTCAATTTTAATTTCCAAATGTGTACGCAGTTTCAGCGGTGTTTCCTTCTCCTATATCAATATTTACTACTAGCTAAAAAGCTTCAAACTTCCAAACTTTCAAAATTTTGAACATATAAACGATTTATACATTCAAAACTTTATTTTTTTTTTTTTTAAGTTTGAGGCTTTTTTAGCTAATAGTAAATATTGAGATAGGGTGAGGAAACACCGCGGAAACTGCATACACATTTGGAAATTAAAATTCAGCCCAACCCTTCTGTAGATCAGAATTATTATTTTTTTTTTAAATTCACGCTGAAATCTTGACCAACTAACCAAAAACAGATGAAAGTAACCAGACCTTTTAAGCCAACGAATGAGAACCCCCCCCCCCTCAAAAAAAAGGCTGGAAAAGTGCAAATTGTTCTTCCATGTTGTAAAGTTAAATAGTTTTCCAAACCTTTAAAAAGTTAATACTTCACCCTAAAATACATTTGCAGGGAAGAAGTAAAATCCCTTAACCCCCCTTTTGACGCCCCTGCACGAACACTTTAAACAATAGCACTTGCAGTTTCCCTAATAAATAATAAGTTTTAAAGTCAAAAAGTAACATTGTTATCACATAACGTTAGCAGCCTTGCTAAAAGTTTAAATTAGCTGTAATCATTATGATTATTATATATTTAGAACCAGCCAATATATTAAAAAGTGAAATTACGTGTGAATATGAGAGCGAAAAAAAGATACCTCACAAATTTCTTTACACTTTTACTTTTATTCAGGGCGATGGGTGGGGAATGGTTAATACCCCCCCCCCAAAAAAAAAAAAAAATTAACTCAATTAATGGAAAAATATTCGATGAATCATTAATAGTTATTTCTCGCATCGTCCCGAGGTGCCGAAGGCACCGGCTAAAAAAATTGGTTTTAATCTTATGATGGTACATTTTTATATTCGTAGAAAGCTAGATATAATTCAGTGCTAGACATAGTTTTTTTCGTATGGATGAGAACCGGTTCCTATCTACCGGATTCGAATGAATAAAAAAACAAAAATAACATGATTTTCACGGTATATTAATGAAATTTAAGTTAACCATATATCTAACCATATGCTAGAATTTCAACTAACTAACTCCAAGACAATGAAAAAAGTATAACATTTTTCAAAGCGAAGCATTTCTATGTACGTCCATTGTCCGTCCAACCTCGCATGATCACATTAAATTTAATGTCATACTAGAGACGTTAAAATTAATATACAGGGACATTATTATTAGGAGTAGGTGGATTGCCTTGGCCATTTAACATGCGCAACTTATCACCATGCACTGTTAGGACTTGCAGACAAAGGTCGTGCAATCAAAGGTGTTGGTTGTCTGTAAGGTGTTATGTGTTTTTGAACAGAAAAGAAGACATAGCTTTCCTTAGTTATCCTTGGTTGTTGGACCTGACGTTATAGTGTCATGGACAGTAGCTACGCCCCTACTTGGATCTTACATTAGATTTTCATGTTCTTTAATAAAGTGAACCACCCAGCAGGCTAAGATATCACATACTCCCTTTTCTACATCCTCTCCCCTCTTACTTAATGAATGAACTGACCAATAATTGATAGGTGAAATAGCAGCTGAAATTGACGACATTTTTTTATAATGTCCTCGTAAATTTTACATTTAAAAGTCAAGATTTAAGATGTTTTTCGTTTTACTGGATAATTTTTTTTAATGCAAAGATTATGAATTTAGCGCCCCGGTTTTTTAATATTGTTATGCTTGTTAGCTAATATTGCTTTCACTTTCAGTTTAGTTTGTTGTAGAATAGATATAGTAGTTCTAGATGCATAATCAGTAGTTAAAACCATAGAACCTATAAGAACCCGGGAGGGAGCTCTTTATTACACTAGTCCCCAAATTTTTATAGTAATATTTCCTTATTCGTCAGCTTTGGGGACTTTTATTAAATTTTTATTGGTTGCTTCATTAAGTTGAGTGCCCAAACGTTTCAACCACTAATTTCAAGGTACTGGCGGAGGAATTTTGTGTATCATCATTGGAGATGTACATTTTTATTATCACTGTCTTATCCCTTTAGATCCCTGAATAAGAACACATTGCAGGAACAATTCGTCCATATTATTGGTTGGTTTTCATTTCTTCCATTATTAAGGAGCTTAAGACCGTGCTTACCTTTAAACCGATATGGATCTCCTCTACAAAGAAGCTTTTAAAAGATCAAGGGAAAGTTTATGACTTTTGGGGGGAGGGTACCTCTACCCTTTCAAGACAATTCTCCTCATATGAATGCTATGTGACTATATGGTTCTCTATTGCAATCTTCCCAAAGATTTAATTTCTTTTTCTTTTAAAAACCTTAAATGAAAAATAGGGGTTCAAATACCTTTTTTAAACCTTAAGTGACCCTAGAGGCCTCTGGGGACGAACCGCTAGTAGAATAGAGAGAAAGGGTAAACGGAGAGAGAGAAAGAGAGAGAGAGAGAGAGAGAAAGAGAGAGAAAGAGCGAAAAATGCATTTACAGAGAAATATGTTATCTCAAAACACAATAATAATTTTTCAGTAGAGAAAGGGGAAAAAATACAAAAATATTTGCAGCTGTTATGTGTGACGTCATAAAAATACGTCTAAAAAGGAAGAATAAGGGGAGAAGTGGGAAAGAAAACCCCTAAATGAGTAGTACCTCAAAAAAGTGCAACTCATTACAAAATTTCAGGATTTCAGGACAAAGGTCGTGCAATCAAAGAGTTGGTTGTCTGAAGGACGATTGACAGAAACAGCGTAAAGTGCCGCCAAAAAATGACGTCATACAAAACAAGTGACTAATGGAGGCCAGTATAAATTTTACTATTGGTCAATTAAAATTATACTGGCCTATCATTGGTACTTTGTATTGTTTGACGTCATTTTTTAGGAGGCACCTTATGCTGTTTCCGTTTGACCATATAACCATACAAATGATCAAGCAGGATTTGATTCAGAAATACTTTAAAATTAAGATTCGTGGTGTCCTCAAAGGCTATCCAAGGCTTTATATTGTAGTTAGTGTTCTTTAGCAGGGCAGGAGGAGACATTGGGCTGTTTATTACACTAGTACCTAAAATTCTATGACAACGTTATATTATTTGTTGGCTTAACAACTTTGGACACTTTTATTGAATTTTGATTGGTTCATTCTATAAGTTAAGGGTTCATACGTTTCAACCACTAATAATAGCCTTGCAAAGGGTTTATTTTGTGTATCATCATTGGGGACTTACATCAATTTATCGGCCTTTGTCTTATCCCTTTAGATCCCTGAAGAACAAAGAGTAAACTACCAATTTTTTTAGCTATTGTATTGTATTTTCTGTATTGTATAAACATATATAGAGAGAGCATAGGATCCAATTTTATAGAACCTCTATCTATCTATATTATGGAACCTCTATCTATCGGAGAGAAAGAGAAAAAATATGGTACAAAATTATCTCGAGTTCTTCAGTTTGCGGACAATTTTTATTCGGCGTGGTAATAAAATAACAGGATGTCTGTTTGTCTATATGTATGTGTATGTGTATTTTTCCTATATTATAAAGTAGTAAAGATTTATTTCTGGAGCATAAGACCTCGAAAATTGCTGGTCAAAATGGGTTGTATTTGATAGGAAAGTTCTGTATATATGTCTTGCGATGGATTTAGGATTTTTACGGGATCTAGTTATCTAGGTTCAATAAAAAAATATCAAAAATATATATTAATTTCTTTTTGATTACAATTAATGCACGGTATCCTATTCCGCATATAATTGTTTTGTAAGATCTCGGTAACAACTAAGCCGATTAAGTTATTTATGAAAGCTTCTCAGAGGTTTCAGGATGTTTTTTTGCTATTTTGCTATCTCCTAATTGATGCTAGGTGCTAAGATACTAGTAAAAATAAAATTGATACATTTTTACTTATTGATGATCAATTTAAAGGCAAGAGAAATTGTCCAGGCAAGATTTACGCTATTTTGTAGGGGAGTGGACAATAGCAAATATATTGCTCTTCAACCAAATACCCATCATATAAAATCTTTTTTCAGAATAAAATGTCAACGCGATCTTCGCCAAAATCACCCGTGGCCAAAAGTCCTTCAAAATATGCTTTCAAACTTTTCAAAACATTTCCCAAAAAACACAGAAAGGTTTGAATTTTTCCAGTATGGCTTCGAAACCGACTAACATCCGCTGGATTAGAACTGGTTCTCAGTAATACTGAAAAATCATGTATAGCATCGTATTATAGACAATTTTCCACGAATGTTAAAATCAAAAAATAAAATTAAAACTTATTTTGTTAACGCGGTTCTTCAGCTTCAGCTTACAAAAGTGGATTAATTTTTTTTATTATAATATCATTTTGATAGTTATTTCTCGCATCGTATTATATACACAGCTTTCCGCGGATATAGAATGTACAATTATATGATTAAAACCATTTTTATATTCGTAGAAAGCTGAATTTAATGCGATGCTAGACATAGTTTTTTCGTATGGATGAGAACCGGTTCTTATCCACCGGATTCGAATGAATACGAGAAATATAATTAATAATAATCAATACTAATTTATCAATTAAAACAATTTTTTACATTTATAATTAAGTATTTTTTTCTATGTCTAGAGTTTTATCATATACCAATTATATCTATATTATATAGTTATCTATCTATCTCTAAAAATTCAAAAAGATGCTTTAAAATATTTGAAATGCTATTTTTTCAAAACCTAAAATAAAAAATACTGAGAAAAAAATCACGCAATCTTGTAGTTAAAAGTGTTCTACGTACGGTGTGACGGACGTACTGCCTTATATCTTAATTATAAAGTTGCTTTGATACTAAAAACATTGACGAAAAACTTTCTCCTGGCAAAACATCCACGTATATACTATATCCATTACAGTAACAAATAACATTTTAGTGCGGACCAACTTATTCAAAATTCTATTTCTAATGGTATTTTATTATTTTTTAGTCTTTGAAAATTGCTGTAGTTGGCGACCAAAGCGTTGGTAAATCAGGTAAAGAAATAGTTTGTGGAGGGAAGGGGGCTTGAAAATAGCCAAAAACCATCCATGGACAAATGTGAAGCTTTCATAAAATAAAGAAAACAATCAGTTCAGTATTTAGCGAGATCTAAATAGACAAAGATAAAACATTACTAATTTATATAAATGAATATTAAATGTGTAAGATTAAATTGATCCTTTACATGGAAGGTTTATATAGGTCCTGGACAGGCTTTTTACCATTTCTAGATGAATTTTCAGGGCATAATGCAAAGGGAAGGGGGGCATTGGACTGTAAATTACACTGGTACCCAAAGTTTTTAAAACTTTTTATCTCACCTGGGACTTGGGTGCCCTAAACTATTACTTTAAATTTTTTTCTACAATTATTTTAATCTACAGAAAGGGTAATTTTTGTTTATCATTATTAGGGAGGTGTATCAATTTATTGTTCATTGTCTCATCCCTTTAACATAAAGATTTTTTCGAATTATGAACAAAGAATATCTGCTGAGTCCCTAGCATCTAGGAAATCTGTATTCAAAGAGGTAGAGAAGGGTATACAAGTAGCCTAAAACCATCCCAAGACTTAAATTTAAAACTATATCTAAATCCATCACAGAACCGAAGTAAAGCTTCCATTTAATAGAGAATACAATCGGTTCAGTAGTTGTCTTAAGCTACAGACAGAAAAACCTTACTTCTTTATATAATAGGATTATTTCTTTTTTCAGCTTTTGTAGTGAGATATTTGACAAGACGATACATTGGGGACTACTGTTCAAGTGTAAGTTTTTGTCTTTTGTAGCATAGATACGATATAATTTTCTTTGTCTGTCCGACCGTCCGTCTATCAGTCTGACACCACTTTTGATTGGCATACAGTTTACAAGTTACTTGATAAGTAAAGAATGGTACAAATATATTCCAATATGGATTTAAAACCGATTGATATCCGATTCCGCTGGATTAGAACCGGTTCTCAGTTATACTGAAAAATCATGTATATGATTGTAATATAAATATTAAAATATAAATCTTAATTTTTCTCGTTCTACTTTGTCTCTCAGTATAAGTTAAATAAAAATCATTAATAATCTAGTCAATAATTTTTTTTTAAGAAAAAAAAATCTGAAAAAAATATATTTTTCACCAATTAGAGCATTTTTCTTCCTTATTTTTAAATTGAAATACGTTTTCATTCTATCATGTCTGTCTGTCTGTGTGTATATAGCTTAGTCTACCGTTGGCCGATACGGCTCTTCTTTACAGTGAAGCTTTTTATAGATCCAGGGTAGGTTTCTAAACATTTTGAGGAAGGTTACCTCTATCCTTCTAGAATAAATCTTCCCTGAAAAAGAACTGTTTTACTTTAATTTTTGATAAGTAAAAATATGTAGGGTCGACTTAAGCCCCCTCGCTCAAGTATCTCTAGTTGACTCTAGGGGCGTAGTCGCCTTCTTACATTAAATTCGTCATAACACGAATTAAATAAAGTTATTAGTGACTGGACCCTTAAACGTAGTTACAAACAGACATACTTTATATACAGATTAGATTTGCTTTACAAAATCTGTTATTTTTTCCAATAAATGATTAAATATGTTTTGATATAATTATAATTTGTTAAAAAAAAATATTTTTCATGATATCATATTTTAGGATATCTAAGAAATATAATATTAAAAAATTTGTAAGTTTAGTAATATAATTGTATTAAAGATTTAGATACAACTCACTTTATCTGTCCGTCTGCCTTGGGCGCTGCTTAAGCTAGACTGCTGTTTTTTTTTGAGTATTCTCTTTTTGAAAAAGCATCTTTAGATCTGTTGGTGTTTCAGTCATGCATCAAAAGACACAATCCATTTCTCTCTCTCTCTCACTCTCTCTCTCTCTCTCTCTGTCTCTCTCTCTCTCTCTCTCTCTCTCTCTCTCTCTCTCTCTCTCTCTATCTATCTATCTATCTCTATCTCTCTCTCCCTCTCTCTCTCTCTCTATCTCTCTCTCTCTCTCTCTATCTCTATCTATCTATCTATCCATCTATCTATCTCTCTCTCTCTCTCTCTCTCTTTTATGATCACTAAACAACATCTAATAACTAACAACATAATAACCCATTCTGTCAATTAATGTTTTTTCTTGCTTCGCCACTTTTAGATGTTGTCAGCCTTGTTTTGTAAAGAATTTAATATTTTCTGATATTTATTATTAAGATTATACTTATTCATTATTTTGAATAATAATTTTCTTGCTATCTATCTTTTTATCAATATATAACTAATTACTTTTCTAATAACTACCTATCTATCTATCTAATAATTTCTATAAATCCATCAATCAATCCATTCGTCAATTAATTAATCTTATAATCTACCTATTCAACTATCTATCTATTTCTCGATCTATCTATCGAACGATTTATACAGGGTGAGTCAGAAAAAACTGAGTTTTCCGATTTTCAGAAACAACCAGAAGGAATATAAGAAAAAATAATTATATGTCCTTGTAATCTGTACAAAAGCACATCAAACTTGTAAAAGGTGTTTTTCATTATCTCTAAAAATGCGGCCTCTATGATAGGTGTATGGTGTTAAAAAATGCCTCGTGTGAAAAATGTTGATCAAGAAAAATTAAAATAACTCATCTATTTTGTAAAAAAAAATCTTAAAATTTCAATATTTATTTAGAAAAAGGTCTAAGAAAAGTACTTTAATGAGTTTTAAAGATGAAATGCTCACAAAAGCATTTCTAGAATACTGTAAGTTGTCATTTTTACATATTTCTTGATTGTGATGCATGTGGTTTAAAAGAATCTTCTATAAAAACGTAGCTTATAGTAAAAAGAAAAAAAACCTTTTTATTTGACAAAAAATCTCTTAAGATAAAAAAGTTATCAAGGTTTGAATTTTTAAAATAAAATGCCTTTTAGAAGCCCTACCCTATTTAAATGAAGTTATTATGATGGATTATAACACACAAGTATAATTTGTCAAAAGTGGGCGGAGATTTTGAATATTAAATCCAGTCTTGCACCAAATATAGAGGAAATTCAGAAGAGGGGGGAGGAATTTAGGTAACAAGATGAAATATTTCCGGTCATGAGCTGGTTGTATTAAATCTTAACAATAGATTACAACAAAACGTTTGATTTATAATGTGATAATTTAATTTAAATAAATTGCATTTTTAATATGTTAGATATTTACAATCTGTTGAATAAAAGTTTTAATAAACAAAAAAATATGTTTGTTTATCTGTTTAACATTTTTTATTATAAATAAATCTACCTAAAAAGTACAAAATAATGGCCGAAAAAGTCATCACGCACAATTTTTGAAATCTTTATGCTCTAAAAAGCGCTGTTGTTTTCAGATATATTCAAAAACATCTTTTCTAAGTTTAATGTATATTTTTATAGAGAACAAGAACCTATAATTGTTTTTTTCCATATTCCTACTGGTTGTATCAGAAAATCGGAAAACTCAGTTTTTTCTGACTCACCCTGTATATGTAATTATGTAATAATAATCCTTCCATTGATCTAACTATCTATCTATGTATTACAGATAGAGAACACGTACCCCCACACTGCGCTAGTGGATACTGTAGTCACCCCCTTTCTATCTATCTATCTCTATATATTTATCTATCTATGTATTACAGATAGAGAACACATACTCCCACACAGCGCTGGTGGATACTGTAGTCACCCCCTTCTATCTATCTATCTCTATATATTTATCTACCTATGTATTACAGATAGAGATACTGTAGTCACCCCCCTTCTATCTATCTATCTCTATATATTTATCTACCTATGTATTACAGATAGAGAACACATACCCCAACACTGCGCTAGTGGATACTGTAGTCACCCCCTTCTCTATCTATCTATCTTTCTATATATTTATCTATCTTCTATCTATCTATCTCTATATAACTATCTATCTATGTATTACAGATAGAGAACACATACCCCCACACCGCGCTAGTGGATACTGTAGTCACCCCCCTTCTAGTTTGGGACACAGCCTATAGGTAAATAATTAGGTTGATTTTAAAAGCGAAGCTACTCTACAACTCCAATGTAGTAGTCTAAAACAATACTATTAAAAGTAACTTGTATTTCTGTGTGTAGCAAAGGATCTCTTTACAGTAACGCTTCTTAGAGTTCGAAGGAGAGGTATAGTACCTTTCCATTCTACGAAATAAGCCCCTTGTAAAGAAATACACAAGAAGCCTCTAGGGGCGTAGACACCCTAATTTGACTCGACAAATTGACTCATACTTGTTATTTAGGAGCGAAGACGACATACGAAACAGAGTAGAACCTTTATCCTGCTGGGCTGATGCGGTTATTATACTATACAGGTACAAAAATTGATAGATAGATAGATAGATAAATAGAAAGTGGATAGATGAAAAGATAGATAGATAAATAGATAGATAGATAGATAGATAGATTGAGAGATAGATAGATGGATAGATAGAAAGATAAATAGATAGATAGATATATAGATAGATAGATAGTTAGATAGATAGGTGAATAGATAGATAGATAAATAGATAGATAGATAGATAGATAGATAGATAGATAGATAGATAGATAGATAGATAGATAGATAGATAGATAGATAGATAGATAGATAGATAGATAGATAGATAGATAGATAGATAGATAGATAGATAGATAGATAGATAGATAGATAGATAGATAGATAGATAGATAGATAGATAGATAGATAGATAGATAGATAGATAGATAGATAGATAGATAGATAGATAGATAGATAGATAGATAGATAGATAGATAGATAGATAGATAGATAGATAGATAGATAGATAGATAGATAGATAGATAGATAGATAGATAGATTGAGAGATAGATAGATAGATAGATAGAAAGATAAATAGATAGATAGATAGATAGATATATAGATAGATAGATAAATAGATAGATAGTTAGACAGATAGATAGTTAGATAGATAGATGAATATATAGATAGATAGATAGATAAATAGATAGATAGATAGTTAAATATAAATATATAGATAAATAAAAAGCTGATATTTTGTCTATTTTCAGTGTAACAGACATATCCTCTTACGAAACAGCGCTGCAACTCAATAAAATGCTTCAACACAACAATAATGGATATGTAAGTCCTTGTTTTTATATGCGTAGCATCTCTACGAGTATCCGCTTTCCTCATGTACTGACTGACTAAGAAATGTTTTACAATAAATGCCTTTAGAGTCAAAGCTTTAAGAGTATATCATTATACAGGAGGGAAGGGACATTGAGCTGTTTATTTCACTGGTCTTCACAGTTTTATAATAACGTTTTCTTATTCGTTGGCTTCACAACTTTGGGGACTTTTATTGAATTTTGATTGGTTTGTTCAATAAGTTCAGTGTCCAAACGTTTCAACCACTAATTGCAATCTACAGATGGGGTAATTATGTGTTTCATTATTGAGAAGAACTTATAAGGGGGTGCTTTCTATGCTCATTAGGAACTTTGAGAAAACTTGCCTGTCTATCTTTCTATTTGTCACTTATCTATATTTTAACATATCTCAATTGCTTTTAATATCTAATCTTAGAGTACAAATTGCATAAAAGTTTTATAATTAAAACTCTTTTCTTCTTTGATCTCACCCCAGGGAGGGAGAGAACAGTTTAAAATAAATAGATATTCCCATGAATATTTTGAATACTTTTTGCCTTTGGTATCTTACAGATATATTGGGGAAAGGAAAACGTATACAACAAATTTTTTATGGGAGAATATAAATTTATCGACCATTGTATTATCCCTGATCCAAACAAGGATAACAACATCCACGAAAAAAATATACCAATCAACGAACATAAGATGGATATAGATTACGTGAATATTGAGACAGGGAAATTTTTGTCGTCAATTAAAGTGAACATAGTAAAAGTGTCTGACTGATTATGACGTAACAAAAAAAAATAGCCAATGAGAGGCCACTATAAATTTTACCATTGGTCAATAAAGGCCGCTCATTGGCTAATTTTTTTTGTTACGTCATAATCAGTCAGACACTTTTACTGTGTTCAATTAAAGTTGCTAATATTGTCCTCAGATATTGGTCATTACTCTTCTCCATAGCTAGGGGAGAGGATGAGGTAAAGTCATTAACATAAAAGACATTGTACTCGAAAAAGTCTATCTTGAATTTATTGTACGATAGTATGCCATAATTGATATCAATAAAAAAAATCTTAAATAAATCTTTTGATTGCCCATACTTTGTTTAAAGTCTTATTAACAATTTTTTATATAATGATAATGATAAAATAGTTTTTTTTATGTAAAAGTAACAGGATGTTCGTCTGTTTTTAGCTTAAGATATCTCTACTCTCTGGACCAATATTGTATAGCTTCTCATGAAAAAATAACCGCCACCTCTTTTTATCACTAAAACTTCAATTGAAGGGTCGACTCTAGTACATCATAAAAAGTTATGTGTAAAATTAATGTAAAAAAACTCTTTTTAGAAAATTAATCTAAAATTAATTAAAAATCAAACAAACATTACAAATGTTAATAATAAATCATATTGGATAATTATATTATTTTATAATTTTCCTAAAATTATAAAAATAGTTTTCCCCTAAAGTTTTCAGCAAGCACAGAACCCCCAATTTCAAAATTACTTGGACATAAAGGGAGAAGGGGTGTTTTTTATGACTGACCTAACTGTACGGCCTATGGAGTCGATGCTACACTTTACCCAATATAACCTAACCTAACCTGCCTTAAAGTAAAACAAAAACACAAAAAAATTGCCTTTAAGAATTTTCAAGTTATTTCAATAATAAGAGGAGTGGGTTTAAGTGCTCAAATAAACACTCGGGGTAAATTGCCAACAATTTTTATAGAAGAAACAATAATTTTTATCTAAGGAATGTCTTAGCAAAAAATAAAATTAAATGATGGAAAAAATACTTTTTTTATTTTCAATTTTTATTAAAAACAATGATATTAAAATACAGTTAAATTTAAAACAACAATATTTGTAATTTTTCATTTGATTTTTTTGTATTTTTTCATCCTATATCAAATTCATTTTTCTATTTTTGTTTTTTATGTAAAAGAACTGTCTTTTAGAATATAAATCTTCCAAAAATTTAATAAAAAGGCATAGAGTTATGTATGAGTGTTTACTCTTTAGTCGTGTTAGAATTTAAACGTTTATGGACGAGGTAGTATGTTTATATATTATTAGATTGTAACGAAAGATCTCTTTAATCGCTGGACAGATATGGTTTCTATATTTGAGAAGTTATAGGTGTCAGAAATTTAGTTTAAGGGGCTGTTTACCTTGTAAAATTAAATAACTTTGTACACTAATATTTAGCGAAGGTAAATGTTCTGCAATTAAAGGGTTATCCAACCCTAAAGCGTCTAGAAGTTAAGCTTAACAATAAAATAGATTGAAATGTCTAAATATCTGGGAAGGGAGCGGTCATTGGACTGTATATTGTACTGGTACTCAGGATAAAAAAGTTTTGCCACTTTTATAAATCTAATTGATTGGTACAACTTAGCAGTATCCATACTTTTCAACTACTATTTTTTACATACAGAAAGATTGTTATTGTGTATCTTTATTTGGGAGGTTGAACATTTTATCGTCCATTGTCTTATCCCAGCCAAATATACAAAACCTTGCTATGAATGTACCATTCACGTTTTTAAACCTTACATAAACAAACTAAAATTAAAACTTATATTATAAAATTACAAATTAAGGTTTTTGCAAAGGCTTCTTTTTTAAAGATATTTTTGTATTTAATGCTCTTAAAGAATATGTATTTTTTGAACAATCTATTATATTTGACTGTAAATTACACTGGTACCCAAAGTTTTATAACCACAGTATCGTATTTACAAAGACTTTTGGTACTTAATTTTTAATTGTTTGGTTACCAACTAACAATGTCCATTTTTTTAAAATAATTTAATCTACTAAAGAGGTAATTTTGTTTATTCTCATTGGGGATGTACAATGTTTTATTTTCCATTATCTCATCCCTTAAGATCCCTGTTATATTCGGAAAATATTACCTAAAAAAGGAAAAGCGATTGAAACTCAAGCGATTTCATAAGAAGTGTATAAGTACGTAGGGAAAAATATGAGATTTTTAAAAGCGAAGCTTTTCTATAATTAGGGTCGGTCCGTCCGTACGTCCGAGACGGATAGCTTTTTTTTGTTAATTTAGGCATGTTAGCACTGTTCGATTTTAAACTCTGCATGGTGATTCCTGTAGTAGTTAGGTACGATTTAGAAGGCGTAGCAACTCTAGAATTATTACCACAATGTTTGTACGTCCATTTTAAACATGTTGATTTTTCTACTTTTTTAACAACAAATTTCTATGTGATCTAATTATCCGATTGATCTGGTTTTTAGTATATTGATTCCTGAGACAACAAAGTACAATATTATAAGCTAAGCAACTCTATAATCAAATATAAAAATTGTGAGTATGTCCATAAACATTATCCTTTAACTTTAACAAGCAGTTTTTTCAACAAATTTATTTACAATTTTGCTTCGACTCTTATTATTGAGTTCTGACATTATACAAGTGTTAATGTCCGTTTGTCCTACCGTTTTAGTGCTTCGCTTTTGTGGATGTTGTCATCCTTGTTTATCTAGAATCTACATGTTTCAAACTATTTTCCAGGGATAAGACAATGGTCGATTAATTGATATACATCACCAATGAGAAAACAAAGTTATCCCTTATTTAGATGAGAATTATACGTTGAAAAGTTTGGACTTTTCTAGTTTAGAAACAGCTAATAAAAGTACCCAAAGGTAAAAATTGGGATACTAGTGTAATTTACGTCCAATGCCTCCTTCCCTCCCTGATTGATAGGACAATACTAGTTATTTCTTTCATCGTATTATAAACGGCTTTCCGCGGATATAGAATGTACAATTATAAGATTAAAACAAGTTTTTTTAGCCCCGTGGTGCCGAAGGCACCGGCTAAAAAAACTGGTTTTAATTTTATTATTGTACATTTCTATATTCGTAGAAAACTGGATATAATACGATGCTAGACATAGTTTTTTCGTATGGATGAGAACCGGTTCGAATGAATACGAGAAAAGTAATTATAGATTATAATGAAACGCGACTTATAAATATCATCATCCTTGTTCATTTAATTTTATTAATTTTCATGAAGAACGTTTAGGTAAGCAAACTTTATAATTAATTAAATTTCTCGTATTCATTCGAATCCGGTGGATAGGAACCGGTTCTCATCCATACGAAAAAACTATGTCTAGCATCGTATTATATCCAGCTTTCTACGAATATAGAAATGTACAATCATAAGATTAAAACTAGTTTTTTTAGCCGGTGACTTCGTCACCTCGGGGCTAAAAAAAACTAGTTTTAATCTCATAATTGTACATTCTATATCCGCGGAAAGCCGTTTATAATACGATGCGAGAAATAACCATTCTAATTCTGAAAACATTACTGCACGTTTAATTGGAAAGGTAATCTTTATAGTGTATGGTCTAATTTTTAAATCTAAATTTTGAACTTGTTATTGATGCGCTGCTTTTCAGAGGGAGGGGATACTGGACTTTAAATTCCAAAAGGTACCAAAAGATTTTGAATTTTTTTTTATTATTAAGTGATCTTAAAACTTTGGGTACCTTTACTGAATCTTGATTAACTGACTAGAGCTATCAGTGACCAAAACGTTTATAGCTAAAGAAGATCAATTATTCTATGATTTTAATTAATTGTCTTATCCCTTAGGTCCATGTGGGTTAAAACAAACTATTGAAATTTCATTTTAACAGATAAAAGTGATCATTGAGAAAAGACATAACTCTATAAAATATTATTTTTTTCTATGATCTTTTGGGTAAACACTGTCTACTAGAACAAGGATAATTTCTCAAAAGAAGTTGTATCAACTTTTTTGCTTTTTATTTAAGATAGCTAGCCGGTCCTTTCAGTAAGTAGTAGATGTAAAATTTTTCATAGAATTCAGATATGCAATCGGTTTTTTTGTAGACCTCTTATTTTTTAAGTAATTTAAGTTTTTTTAAAAAATAATTAAGTCGGTTTTAAGGTACTAAAACGCAACAAAATAAAAGAAGAAAATAGCCAGTATAAACAAAAATAGTAAGATCTTTAATTTGACACCTTACTTTTAAAATTCTGTTGAGTAATTGTTGAAAAAATCAATTTTTTTAACCTCGGTTTAATCAAAACATTAAACCTAAATATTTTCTCATACAGACATAAAAAATATGGGTTCATATATACCATTAGAATGAGAAAAATAATATGAATCCATTGTAAGCAAAATTGAAAAAGTTTTAAAAAATTGTAATAAAAAATTGAAAAAATAAAAAAGTTATTTTAAGAATTGTAACTACTAAACTAGCCAATCACAAATCGCAAAAATTGACGAATCGGGAAGCTTAATCTATAAAATTAACCTATAGAATTGCCAGAAAAAAAGGAGAACGTTCATACAATATATACAATAGATACTACAATAAATATAGTGATATTAAAGAACATGTAAAGAATGAAAAATTATGAACAAATATGCATCAGTCTGTTTATAAACTTCAAAACAATGCAATTAAAAATACATTATTGTTTCTTGTGTTTAAAAAATATCTGCTACATTGCATTGTCTTTTGTTTAGGTTATGTTCAGGTTTGGTTCAAGCTAACCCTTTAAAGCCGAAAATTATGATTCTTAAAACAAACTTATTTTTTTTTATTATAGTTTTATAAAACTTTTTCAATTTTGCTTAGAATAGATTCGTAATATTTTTCTGATTCTAAAGGTATATATGAACCCATGTTTTTTATGTCTGTTTGAGAAAATATTTAGGTCTAAAGTTTTTATTAAACCGAGGTTAAAAAAATAGATTTTTTCAATAATTACTCAACAGAATTTTAAAAGTAAGGTGTCAAATTAAAGATCTTACTATTTTTGTTCATACTGGCCATTTTCTTCTTTTATTTTGTTTTGTTTTAGAACCTTAAAACCGACTTAATTATTTTTTTTAAAAACTTAAATTACATAAAAAATAAGAGGTCTACAAAAAAAACGATTGCATATCTGAATTCTATGAAAAATTTTACATCTACTACTTACTGAAAGGACCGGCTAGCTATCTTAAATAAAAAGCAAAAAAGTTGATACAACTTCTTTACCAAAATATAAAGAGTTTGCGCGTGTTCTAGAACTTAATATCTAATCAACTAAAAGGTTATATATTATATCCCTTTTCTTAGCCTTTTCTCCATGAAAAATATAGGTTATATCCAAATAACAAGAAAAAAACTAAATATAAAAAGGATTACCACATCTATCGTTTTCTGATAGATACCAGACAGAATATATTGTTTTTTTGGAGGGTTGGGGGCTAAAAAAAGCTTTTCAAAGCAAAGATACTCTATAACCAATCAAGCCCTCATGCAAAGTAACAGAATGTTTTTCTGTCTGTGTGCGAAGTATCTTGCTAACCACTGGACCAATATGGCTTTCATTTTGCAGTAAGAAGCTTCGTATTGATGAAGGAAAGGTTTAAAACTATTTTGGGGGCAGGTACCTCCATCATATAACATTACTTTGTTTTTGTGCTTTGCTACTTATGGGTGTTGTCATGTCATCTTTATTAATTTGAAAAACAGTGTTTTTTTTTAATTTGTTTTAATATTTACGTCTATTTATATAAGATATAGAAAACGTTTCTTTTATTTAAAAGAAATTCAACAAATTATAACATCTCCATCACCCCTAATTTAGATTTATTTTTAGGGGGACATATAAAATTAATTGAAATATTCAAATATACAACATCCTATATTTCAAGTGAAGTCCCTATCATTCCGTTCAATTCAAGGGAGTTAATTATATAGTTGCTGCGTGCATGGCCACTCTAAAAACTTTTGCACTTAACACATAGTTAAAGTGGTTTAAGTATAAAAGAATTTTCAAAGTTTTACATTCTTGCTGTATTCTTGTAGTAGAAGGATCTTGGTTTAACTCTATTCAAGGTGGGGGGTGGGGGGTAGGTGCGGTGTACAACGCTTTTTGCCTTTCATTAAAATTGTGTAAATTATAGAGTGACTAAAAATCACATTCTCTATGCCTTTTTTTGCTCCAAAAACAAAGTAACATTGATAAAAAAAATTACAAAAGTCGTTTTTTACCTTAGAAAGGCCATTGCCATTTTCCTGAATTTTAAAAATGACCATTTTTGTTTTTTCCGAGATTTATGAGATATTTGGGGGGAGGGGGGCAATTAACCCACCACTACCCCTATAATAGAGTTAAGTAAGGGTATATTATGTCTTTTCAGGAATGTTAATGGAAAAGATAAATGACAATGCACAATAAAATGATGTAAAACCCCCCAAAAAAACATTAAATTTTAAATAGATTAAGTTTCAACATACAAACTTATTCAAATCCATGACTTTGATTGTGCTTAGCTGCTTATGAATGTTGTTATCCTTGTTTTTTTCACAATTTGTTGCTCGCAGGGATCAAGCATATCATTTTATTCAAAACTTTGGGTAATTTTATTGATTTTTGATTGGTTTCTTCCATACTAGTTATGGTCAAGCTTTCAACCTATAAAAAATCAGAAGGGGTAATTTTGTTTATCATCATTTGCGATGTATATATATAGATTTGTCATTATTTGTCTTATCCCTTAAAATCACTGAATGGGTGTATGTTCGAGTGTAGATAGCATTCTCTTCAATTATTTTCCAATAGTATCAAAAAATTGCGGTCTTGGAAATGAAACAACTGGCAAAAATCAGGAATCTAAAGGGATAAGACAATAGTCGATAAATTGATGTACATTGTACATCCCCAATGATGATACACAAAATTACCCCTTTTGTAGTTTAGGATACGTTTGGACACCCAACTAAATGAACCAACCGCTAAAACTTCACTAAAGTCCCCAAAGTTATTAAGCCAAGGAATAAGAAAACGTTATTATAAAACTTTGGGGACAAATAACAGCCCATGTCCCCTTTCTCCCTGGGCAACTTTGCATCAAGTGTTCTCTAGCAGTCAATGAGTTCGAGTCAGACCTTGTAAGGCCAAAAGTATTATGCTGTATGCTGTATATTTAGTTGAAAAATTTGGACACTTCAAGTTTGGAGCATACTAATCGAAATTCTATAAAAGCAACTAAAGTGTTAGAGCCAACGTAATAAGTGAATATAAAACTTTGGGTACCAGTATACTTAACACAATCAATTTAGAAAAAATAAATTGACTCATTAATAGGCCCAATTTATTTATAATTACTGTGGTCTACGCCCTATTTGCGATTTCTCTTAGGAGGTTAGTGGTTCTCTCTCCAAAAGGGTTTCTTTGGTCTAATTTGGCAGTTGCTCTATTTCCATGATAAAGAGAACATTGCAATTATATATAGAATCATTTTTTACATCAAACACACTTTCTTACTCTCTCAAAAAAATGTACATAGAATAAGATAATAGAATAATACTGAAATTTTTATTTTTTAACCATAATTAAATTTCTCGTATTCATTCGAATCCGGTGGATAGGAACCGGTTCTCATCAATACATCCATGTCTAGCATCGTATTATATCCAGCTTTCTACGAATATAAAAATGTACAATCATAAGATTAAAACCAGTTTTTTTCAGCCTCAGGGCTAAAAAAAACTAGTTTTAATCTCATAATTGTACGTTTTATATCCGCGGAAAGCCGTTTATAATACGATGCGAGAAATAACTATTAAACACTTAATTTTATTCACTGGCTTAAAAGCGTAGGATGCTTTTATTAAATCTTGTTGGGTGGGTTCAAACTAGCAGTTTTAAACCAATAATTGTAATCTTAAGAAGGGGTAATTTTGTTTATCAATAGGGATGCACATTAATTTACCGTTCCTTGTCTTATCCCTTAAGATCCCTGCTATCAAGATACATTGCATTATTGCGTTTGTTTTCTAATATTTTTATTCTATGAAAAAAATGGTCACAAATGCGTAAAATAAGAAATTCATTGCAAGAGAGAGGGATGATAACATCCATAAAAGCGAAGCCCTAAAATCAGACGGTAGGACAAACGAACATTAACACATAATCAGTGACAGTCCAAATAAAATTGTATTATTGCTATATTGCGTAAATATGGGATACTGTTTGAAAATGGACTTACATTTTTAGTTTTTAAAAGCGAAGCTTTTTTTATAGATATATGTACCTGTCTATGAATATTTTTTTCATAGAAGACTAGATGGATTTGGAACTGATTATCATTCGTTGGATTAGAACCGGTTTTTAGCCTTACTGAAAATTCATGCATAGCATCGTATTAATTACAGACAATTTCTCACGAATAATAAAATAAAAATTATATATTTAAAACGAGTTTTGTAAGACTGGGCCGTCAGCCACATGGGGCTAACAAAACTTGTTTTAATCTTATTTTTTTTATTTTAATTTCCGCGGAAAGATGTCCATTATACGGATTGATAAATAACTATTCTTCCATTTATTCTTGGAAATTTTTAATTCTGGAATTGAGCATTATATAAAAATACTGAATATTGGGAATAACCCCTCTTTTCTCTGGTGGACATTTTGATACCCCCACTCGCCGTTTCTCTACTTACTTTCTTAAAAGAATAGTAATTTCTCGCATCGTATTATAAAAAGCTTTCCGCGGTTATAGAATGTACAATTATAAGATTTAAACCATTTTTTTAGCCCCGAGGTGCCGTATGGATGAGAACCGGTTCCTATCCACCGGATTCGAATGAATACGAGAAATAATTTTATCGTATATAAACTCTTATCAGATCATTTAAAAAAACAAAAGTTACCATTCTAAGAAAAGTTATGCAAAGCAATAAAAGAAAAAAAGCACCCCTTCCTCACACAACCCCCTCATCGCACAAAAAATATCAATAAATCCGCCAACCCCCCCCCCCCCTCTCTCAAAAAAAAGTTACTGCTAAGTTAGGGTTTTTTACGGGGTTAAAGTTGGTTCTCCACATGTACATAATAAAAATTATAAAACAAAATGAATGAAAAAAGTCACGTAGAAAATGTTTTATTTTTTTCTATTCTTAGAAGAATATCTGTTTTTTATTTAAATGTCAGATTATCTATAATTTTCATAATGATGACAAATAAAATTTGTGTATCATCATTGGGAAAATACATCAATTATCAGTCATTGTCTTATCCTTTTAGATCCCTGAAAATATTTTAACTCTTCTTTTGAAAAAGAATTTGAATATAAGGATTCTTCACTAAAAAAAACATTTGACATAGTTTTATCTGCTCTTTCTGTACATTGACAAGGAAAATTATGTTCAAAATACGCGAATTGAAACAAACAAATATATTATCAATATATATATATATCTATCTATCTATCTATCCATCTAAATATCTATCTATTTATCTATCTATCTATCTATCTATCTATCTATCTATCTATCTATCTATCTATCTATCTATCTATCTATCTATCTATCTATTTAACTATCTATCCATCTATCTATCTATCCATCTATCTATCCATCTATCTATCCATCTATCTATCCATCTATCTATCCATCTATCTATCCATCTATCTATCCATCTATCTATCCATCTATCTATCCATCTATCTATCCATCTATCTTTCCATCTATCTATCCATCTATCTATCCATCTATCTATCCATCTATCTATCCATCTATCTATCCATCTATCTATCAATCCATCTATCCATCTATCCATCCATCTATCTATCCATCTATCTATCCATCTATCTATCCATCTATCTATCCATCTATCTATCCATCTATCTATCAATCCATCTATCCATCCATCTATCTATCCATCTATCTATCCATCTATCTATCCATTTATCTATCCATCTATCTATCCATTTATCTATCCATATATCTATCCATCTATCTATCCATCTATCTATCCATTTATCTATCCATATATCTATCCATCTATCTATCTATCTATCCATCTATCTATCTATATATCTATCTATCCATCTATCTATCCATAAACTATATTAATTCTTTTCTTTTATTCAAATCAATGACTCTAAAGGACATGACAATGGAAAATAGATTGATGACAAACAAAACTACCCCTAATGTAAATGATTAGTGGAAAAGTTTAGACACGGCTAGTTTGTATAAACCAATCAGGAAGTCATAAAAAGATTTAAAAGATTCCTTATTATCTTTAATACAAAGTAGAATGATGTCTGTTTGTTTGTCCATCCGCCTGTCTGTCTGTCCCTTAAGATCTGTAACCTCTGAACCAATTAGATTCTACTCTTCAGGGAATTTACCTACTGGTCTTGTGGTGGATTTCGGCTATTTTCTTGGGGGTTGGGACACCCCCAATCCCCCCAAAACCAAAAACATTTTAAAAAGAATTTTTTTGCATATGTTTTGCGAATTCGCCATTTATGCGAAAATTGGCGACTCATTCGCAATTCTTTTCAGCTGGGTAGGCGCGAAAATTGGGGAAATAATGTTTCCCACGATAGGCACGTACATAATTTTTTTTAAATTACCTCTTGGGGAAAAGCCCCTAGAGGCTAGGGGTGAACCACTAGTAATTTATAGAGTAGCTTCGCTACTAAAACTTTATTTTAAATGCACGTAATGAAACTTTTATCTGTAAATCAGATTTCAATTAAAACTTTTTTTTAAGTTTTAGAGAAAAAATTTTGATAGTATGTTACCAAAAATCATATCTATCAAAAAAAGGTTATTAACATTTTGTAAAAATAAATAGACATTTAACGAGATAAGCAAATCATGAATTTTTAAAAATCCGTCACTCACTAAACTCATCGAGTAGCTGCGATACTAAACTAAATATTTAGATCTAAAGCAGTTCACGGTAAAATGCCCGAACATCGTGTTAATTGGCATAAGAAGGTCTATAAATAATCTTTAATAGCAAAGCTTCAATGATGCCCAGGGAAATTTCACAAAAGAAAAAAAACTCCAAAAATAGGTCCCTTTTTCGACATTAATGTGTACTGCGAGATAACTGTGCACTATTGATTTATTACTATTCCAGAATTTTTGTAGGCCTTCTCGTGTTTATTGAAATTTTGTGCGAGAATAATCTATTCGTTCCACCGTTTGGCCGTTAGCAGCCTTTAAAGTTTTTTTTTAGATTTTTGGAGATTATAGTTGCCTGAGTATTGTACCGTGAACTGCACTAGATCAAAATAGTTGAACTAAAGTTTAACATATGTCAAATAAGATCTCAAAGTTTGATCAAAATATGTTGGCGACTAGAATTAAAATTCTTACTTTTTTTGAAAACTTATGATAAACTTTATTTGATATTTTGCTTCAAACTTTTCTTCCCTATAAGAATATTATAAAACTATTTTTTAAGCAAAGCCTTTAAATATTTATGGTCGGTTCGTTCTTCCCTTGGTTTATTTAAAGAATATGGTAGGGGGGGGGGGGGGTGGTCGGGTTGAGTAACCTCCCAAAAATAGTTTTAAACCTTCCAAAAACCCACAAAAGCTACATTGCAAAGAACAGCCATTGCGGTTCAGTGGTTAGCGTACACACACAGATCCTGTTACTTTTATATAATAATATTTTTGGAATAATAAGTGTCATGTATTTACGAAATATTTAAACCTAATTACATTTAATTTGTATATTTACATCCTTGTCTTTCTTAATTAGGATTAGAGCATATTTTTTTCAAATTATTGATTTGTACCTCAATCTATTGTCCATTGTCTTATCCCTCTAAGATCCCTAAATTACAGGACACGCACGAGAATGTCGCTATTCCAATAATTCTGGTGGGCAACAAGAACGACCTCTGGCACCAGCGTCAAGTTGTCACAGACAAGGCTTGTCAGGTGAGCAGATATATTGATAGATAGATGGGAGGTTAAAAGATGTATATATATTTTTAAAAAAAAAATACTTGCGGCTACGCCCCTAGAGGCACTAAGGGAAGGGGAGGGTTGATACCGAAAATCCAATTTTTAGAGTTTTTAAAAGAAAGTAAAAAAAAATTGATTTTGGTTTTGAAAAGGAAAATTGGTGGTACTTTCTGCAAAAATATTTATAAACCTTTCCAGGACCTATCCTAGTGAAAAGCTATCCTGTAAAGAAGAACCATATTGGTTCAGCGACTAGCGAGATCCTTCGGTACAGTCAGACTGACTGACAGACTGGCAGTCAGATATATATCGCGTTACTTTTATATATGGATAGATAGATAAATTTTTGATTGATAGATTTATTCATTACTTGTTTATTTGATGAAACGATTGATGCACTGATAAATAGAGTAAAAGTTTTATATAGCTCAATAGATGAATAGATTCATTGTTTGATTTTCACAAAAAAAAATATTTATAGGAAGCAAAAGACGAAGGATTTGCCAATTATTTTGAAATTTCTGTGAAAGAGAGTTTAGATCAGGTAAGAATATAATTTTCTCGTATTCATTCGAATCCGGTGGATAGGAACCGGTTCTCATCCATACGAAAAAAAACTATGTCTAGCATCGTATTATATCCAGCTTTCTACGAATATAAAAATGTACAATCATAAGATTAAAACCAGTTTTTTTAGCCCGTACCTTTGGCACCTCGGGGCTAAAAAACTGGTTTTAATCTTATAATTGTACATTCTATATCCGCGGATATCTGTTTATAATACGATGCGAGAAATAACTATTTCAGTATGGCTTCGAAACCGATTAATATCCGCTGGATTAAAACTGATTATCAGCCACACTGTTAAAAATATTTTTTTTTTTTTAGCATCAGATAATACTATATATTCTTCACATTAATGTATAGTATCAATCAGTACGTTATAGGAAAAAAACCTTATTACAATACAAAGAAGATTCCAATACTGTATTGAGCAATACTTAGTGTTCTATGGAGTAACATGTAGTACTAAATAATGTATTTGTCTGTATAGTATTATCCAATACGCTCTTTGGAATAATATTCAATACGGTAGAAGTAAGTTTTTAATACTCTCCTTTGCAATTTTTGATATCCTCTATCATAAGTTTTGATACTTTGTAGAGTATGAAACTGTTTTACTTTGGGTGAAAGATCATTTTATAATATATGATTATTATATGTACATATACATTTTGTTATATCAACAAACATACCAAGCAGAGCAATAAAACATTAATTTAAATGTAAATTTAGTAAAAAAATGACTTTAAAGATGTTTAGGACTAAACATGATCCATAAAAATAAAAACTATGGTCAGTCATAATTACAAAAATCAAAACTATAAATCTGAGCATAAATAGTAACATTTCATCTTTGTCTAAAACGACCAAGCAGAAACACTTCCATGAGAGGTATGCACCAATGGTGTCTGTTTTAATTATTCTGTACAGTACAGTCTATCAAATAGTACTATTTTAATAAACATTTCTGTACCGTATTTTCCAGTATTCTAGAGCGTATCAATCGATACTAAAAAAATGTATGGGTTCTGTATAGTAATAATTATTGTGTTATATAGTATTACATAGTGTTATATATTAATTATATAGTTGTAGCGTACTTATGGTTCCAATACTCTCCAGAGTATCAATTGATACTAAATAAAAAAATTATTTTTAACAGTGCATACTAAAAATTATGTACAGCATCGTATTACAGACATTTTCCTACAAATATTAAAATAAAAATCGTAAAATAATTACCAGTTTTGTTAGCCCGGGCCCTCCGATAGAGATAAGACTATGGCCGATAAATTGACTTACATCTTTCAACTTAATAAAACAAATAATCAAAATTCAATAAAAGTCCCCAAAGTTGTTAAGAAAACGTTATTACTAAACTTTGGGGACTAGTGTAATATACTGTCGTCAAATGTACCCTCCCTTCCGGGAATATAAATAACTCCCATTCCTTCCGAACCTTTAAAAACTTTTTATATTTTTGACCCATAATTTTTTGCGTCTCTTATTAAAGAACGGATTTTTGTAAGATTTAAGATTAGAATATATTCTTTTTTAAATATTGAAATTTTAATAAAATTGTTAAAAAGAAATTTTTTATTATCTATGACATCACAATTCCACAAATGCAGAGTATTACATTTTTATTAGCGCAGCTACTCTATAATTTGGAGGGTACGTTCTTACGTTATTGAAGTCTACATTATAGTAAGTTAAGTAAATGTTTTTTTTTAAAGCGAAGCCTTTCTATAATTAGGGTCGGTCCGTACGTCCGTTCGTCCGAGATAGTTAGCTTTTATGCGTTAATTTAGGCATGTTAGAATTATCCTATCGATTTCAAACTTTGCATGGTGATTCCTGTAGTAGTTAGGTATGATTTAGAAAGCGTATCAATTCTATAATCGTTACCAGAATGTCCGTACGTCCACTTTAAACATGTTGATTTTTTTACTTTTTTAATAACAATTTTTTATGTGATAAAATCATCCGATTAGTCTGATTTTTTTACTACTGATTCCTATTACAATAAGGTACAATATTATGAGCGAAGCATATCTATAATCAAGTATTAAAAATGTCAGTATGTCCTTTAACAGAATTCTGTATTTAAGAAGTTTTGCAACAAACCTACATATAATTTTGTCAAACCTTATATTTTCATATTTTGTATATTCAGTTCTGACACTCAACAAAAGTTAATGTTCGTCTGTCATATCGTTTTAGAGCTTCGCTTTTATGGATGTTGTCATCCTTGTTTCAATTTTAAAAGGATGACATTGATTTTTGGTGAATTTTTATTTGTTAATGCATTTCAATTCCTAAGAGAATTCGTACTTTAAAGGTTAAAATATTGGACACTACTTCAAGATAAAAAAGATAGGGTATAGTCCCTTTGGTAACATCGCACCTTATGGGGCGATTCTTCGTATTTTTCACAGTAGCTATTCTCCTATTTCTAGCCCCTGCGGGGCCAATTACCTGACCCTGTGGGGCAATCACCTAACCCAATATAACCTAACCTAAAATAACCTATAAAAAGCCATTTTAAAAATACGACGAATCGCCCCATATAGGGCGATGTTACGAAAGGGACTCTTCCCAAAAGATATAAAATATTTGATTTTGAACCTGAATTTGTATTATTTTAGGTTCGGATAGTGTTTGAGGAGGCTATACGACGTGGATGTGCTACAAAACGACAAAGGTACATCAAATTTATATTAATTAGACGTAGTTTGACTTTACTAAAGCATTTGATAGTGGATTTAGCAATGCTTTCTTTGTTGGTTGAAATCTAATAACATGCACATAATTAAAAGACTAAGGTAAATATCTATCTATTTGTTGATTTACAACGCTTTCTTTTCATGTGTCCTGGATTTTTATTTATGTATATTAATTATACGTAGTTTGACTTTTGTAAAGCATTTGATAGTGGATTTAGCAATGCTTTTTGTTGGTTGAAATCTAATAACATGCACGTAATTAAAAGAGAAAAGTATATATCTCTATTTGTTAATTTACAACGCTTTCTTTTCATGTGTCCTATGTTTTTATGTATGTAACAATTAGATGTAGTTTGACTTTTGTAAAGCATTTGATAGTGGGTTTATCAATGCTTTTTGGTTGGTTGTTAATTTACATCCCTTTCTTTTCATGTAACCTAGATTTTTTATTTTTATGTTAATTATACGAAGTTTGACTTTACAAAAAGCATTTGATATTGGTTTAGCAATATTTTTAGTTGAAAATCTAATACAGTTCAAGAAATAAAAAATCCATCTACTTATCTATCTATCTAAATACATAAATATCTGTTTTCTAAATACCTAACAATCTGTTTTTTATCTAAACACCTTAGTATCTTTCTAAATACTTAACTACATATCTATCTAGATATTTAAATATCTAATCACATAACTATCTATTTATCTATCTAAATATCTAACTAACTATCTATCTATCTAGCTTGGGGGCACCGTGGAAAGAAAATATGACTCTTTCTAAAGAAACAATCTATATATCTATCTAACTATCTATCTATATAAATTCCTAACTATCTATCTATCTAGCCTGGGTCACCGAGGAAAGAAAATGCTGGTTAAAGCCAACTCCACAGATATGGATCTTTCTGAAGAAACTAGCCCGGAGGCAGAAGAGGTGATTTAGAATCCAATCTTTTCAACCAATAATTTCAATTTGCAGGAGGGGAATTGTGTTGATAGTTATTGAGGATGTTTAGCATTTTATCGTTCATCGCCTTGTCCCTTAAGATCCCAGGTTTTAAATTGTAAATAACATCATATTAATTACTAGCGGATACGCCCCTAGAAGCCTCTAGGGGCACTTAAGGTAGGAAGAGAAAAGTCGACCTCTTCCCATTTTTAATTTGAGTTTCAAAAGATTTTAAAAAGTTTTTTTGGGGGGTAGGGGGTTGAAGACACCATCTCCAAAAATAGTTTAAAACCTTCCCAGGACATATAAGAAGCTTCACTGTAAAGGATAACAATATCGGTTCATCGGTTAGTGAGATCCTTTGGGACAGACAAAAAACGCTTACTACTTTATATAATAGGACTTTGTATTATAGATATATGGCATATAGTCGGGGAGTGTGACTTGTTTAACTTAATCTGACCTACCCCTTTGGCAGTTTTAGAGGGGTATATCTTAAGGGTTTAGACACCTATGAAGAGGGGTGAGCCCCGAAGGGGGTGTAAACAAAATAAAAATATTTTGGTTATTAGTATTTTAATTTTAGTCTTTTCAACTAAATAATTAACAAAACTATAAAATGACAAAAGTTAAATATTCAGATTTTGTCAAATTTGACAGATTAACAATATTAAATTAAAATATTTTAGTTATCAAATATTTAATGTAATTTAAATTTTAGAGTGTACGACCAAGCATTCTTCAAACTATCAAAAAGAAAATCACAAGTAAGTAAATTCCAAATAATGTCAATGTATTTAAACTAAGGCTCAGTAGCCGCGCGTCAGCCACATGTAAGCCTCAGTGAAATCATCATATTATAATTTTGAAATTCAGCTGGATGTGTAAACCTGTTCCTTAACATACAATACATCTTTGAAGAATTTTTTTTTCTTGTACACAGGCGGGTTTAAATTGAGGCGCGGCTGTCGAGCATTGATTTAAACGATAACGTATCAATTGATATATGAAAATATTACATTATAACTTAAAATACAAAAAAAATAAGTAATATTCAGAAATAAGGTATAACCAACAATCAAAATAAATTTTAAATAATATTTGGGGGGCAAATGGAGAGGTCATCAATTTTACGATGTGTTGCCCCTCGACAAACGACAGCAGAAAAAACGCGTATAGGTTTCGTGATTTTTCCGAATTAATTTCGTTATTTGTATAAGCTGAGTAAAATTGCACATACGGGAACATGTTTTCAATTTACCCTGTTAAAATAGTGCCCACATGGCAAAATTTGTAAAATAACTTCTTCGTATCTTTATCCGTCATTTGTCGGTCATTTGTCTCCATCCATGATTTGTTGTACTTTGCTACTTATGGATGTTATAATCCTTGTTTATAATCTAAAAATAATTTCAGGTCCCAAAAATTCGTTGACGTCACGAAGTGTCAGCTTCATGGAGGACCCAGAGGATTCAGGTACAACAACTATTGAGAGATAGGTAGATAAGTAAGGAGATAGATATTAAGATAAATAAGGAGATAGATAGATAGTGAAATAGATAAATAGGTACGTTGACGTCACGAAGTGTCAGCTTTATGGAGGATCCAGGGGACTCAGGTAAAACAAGTATTGATAGATATATAGTTAGATAGATAGTGAGAAACATAGATAGATAGATAGATACCTTGACGCCACGAAGTGGGAGGTTTGAGATACACTTGCCCCAAAGAGTTGTAAACCTTTCTTGGACGTATGAAAAGCTTCACTGTAAAGGAAAACCTATCAGCCCAGCAGTTGAATATTTTTTTTCTGGGTGCAATTTGTTTTAAGATGGTTGGGGTACAAATTATCCCTGGACCTATAAGAAGCCTAACTGTATAGGAGAACCATGTCGGTTCAACGGTTAGAAAGATCTTCAGCTAATACACACACAGACAGACATCCTTTTACTTTTATATAAGGATCTGTAATTCAACAATATCCAACTTAATTTTAATTTTTAAAAATTTATTTAGAATATAGAAGAAATCGTTCCTACACTTACTCTGGAAAATTTCAACTTTCAAAAAGGTAAATTCTGATTTCTTTAAAACGTGTTTTATAAAGCTTAGCTTCTCTTACTAAATACTAGCATATTCACCCCTGGCGGCCTCTATGGAACTTGAAAGGGAGGCGACTACCCTCCTTAGGTAGATTTTACTCGGGAAGTTCCCTCCCCTAGAAAAAAAACATTTTCTGAATTTATAATGAGCTACAGACAGACAAACATACAATCTGTTACTTTTACAATCTAAACTCTTATGTCAGACATACATGTTTTTATCAAATCAGGGACAAGGGAATCATATTCTGTCAAACAACTCTAAAGGAAAACTTCCCCCACAACCCCCTTCCCCTTTTCCTTCCCTTTTTTCCCACCCCAATTCCCTTACAAAAACAAACTATATTCCCAGATATCCCCTAAGGTTTCGTGATTTTTTTTGTAGAATTGTTGGTTAGGCTGGCTACCCCTGTTATCAAATAAAACAATAATACAATTGAATTCAATATTAATTTTAAAACTTTTTAGAACACGAAAGTTATCAGTTTTCGAGGTATCTTCAACATCATAGAGAGACAGATATGAAAGAAAATTACATGAAAAAATATAAAAAATCGAGTTTAACTTTTTAAATATGTATATTTTTCTTGATTTCAACATTGTATACTTTGTAACAAAGCTACTCTAAAATTAATTCCGTTGGTCTGTATGTCTAACATAAATATAACTTTCTTTACTCCAGATCAATTGTCTTAAAGTGAAACATACAGCTGGCTAAAATAGGGATACTCCTTATCAACCCCTTTTATCCCATCCTGGAAGAACGAACTGGCCAATAAATGAGGTCCGTATTAGAAACATAAATTGACGACAAATCTTCCCCTGTCAATATATCCACGTATTCTATTTGTGCACATAATTGCAGAGAGAGAGAGAGGGGACAACGGGACACTAGTCCCTAAAGTTTTATAATAACGTTTTCTTATTCGTTGACTTAAGAACTCTGGGGACTTTTGTGAATTTGGATTGGTTGGTTTATTAAGTTGAGTGTTCAATCGTTTCAACCACTAATTTCAATCTACAAAACGGGTAGTTTTGTGTATATGTATGAGCTTCGCTAATATTGGACGTACATGCTCTTGTTTATTTTAAATCATTTATATTTTGTTATCTAAAAAACTGATACTTGAAACAATGTTGTATATTTTATCGAGTTATATAAAAACAAAGATGACAAAATCCATAAGTAGATAAGCTTTTGAATAAATAAATGAGAAAAAATTCAGTAGCTCTGAGCTTCGCTTAAATAAACAAATAAAAAATATTCTTAAACAAGGATGATAATATCCATAAATAGACGGACGGACAGGCGGGCATTTCAAAATATAGAGTAACTTTGTCAATATATATTATTTTAATATTTGTAAATATCTGAATTTTTTAACTTCAGGAAAATCAAAATAATTAAAATATTTTTTCAACATGTCTTTTTTTAAAATAAAATTTAATTTTAAAATTATTTTAATAAAAAATATGTACTTATGTATGTTATTATTTACATTTAACTTATATATAAAATTATTGTAACAATATTTAATGTTGTAGAATTAACAAAATTGTGATATGTAAATATAAATTTTATATTAAAATTTTTCTTTTTTTAAAAGCGAAGCTTTTTCTATGATTAGGGTCAGTCCGTACAGGAAGTGTAGCAACTCGTATAATCGTTACCATTAATTATTATGCAAAGTACATCTTTATGAATGTAAACTTCGTGGTTGAAGAGTTTGAAAACTTTTAGTTTGATCAGTCGAATCTAGATTTAATAAGGAACCGATTGAGTTCTCCATCTTATGGAAGCTTCTTATATACCCATAGATTGATTTAGGCTATTTAATTTTTTCATATAAGTTTTGGGTTTCTTGGAATTTTCTACTTTCCTTGCTCCATCGCATACAGAACTCATAGATGAAAAAATTGAGTAAAATTTTTGGATATTTTTATATGATTTTGGAAGATTTATTAGAAAACAATTTTAGTAATTTTGTTTGGTCATAACCATAGGTTTGTAAATTATCCCTTATTTTCACAGGAATCCTAAGGTAAAGTTTAGAATATAAAGGCAGCTCTAAAATGCCTTTATAAAGGATCTTAGATATCCACGGGGGGATGTAAAGAATGTCCCATGTAGAAAAGCTTTGCTTTTTATATCTCAAGTGACTTGTATACTAAAGGTTTCGTGATTAACTGAACTGTAAAAAAGAATATATAAATTCAAAATCAAAACAAAAAATTTAGATAGTTGAATAATTAAATAGATAGATAGAGAGATTTTAACAGGAAAAATTAATTTTATCATTGAAAAGTAACTACAAATGTTTAATAAATACAAATAGATAGATAGATAGTTACTTAGATAGAAAGATAGATAAATTGAGAGATAGATAGATAGATAGAAGGAAGAGGAAATAATCCTTTTATCTTCTACAAGTAAATACAAAGGTTTAGTAAATAGTTAGGAAATTAAATAAATCCAGGGACAATGGACAATTTATGCTCATATAAACGACCCCTTAAATAGTGGATATAAATATTCTTTTTTTCTCCCCGAGGTAGTCATTTTTTTCCCGGTATCATTTTTTTCCCTGAGCATGGGAAAAAACGTGAGAAAAGATATATTTTAGTATAAAGAAATGTTCTATCGGTTTCAAACCTTTTCCATTCAATAGATCTTCACGACTTTGAAACAACTGTCAGACTGATATTTGAAATTCAATCTGTGAAAAAAGATATTCCAGTTTGAATTTTTTGTTTTGAAAATATTTTTTTACATGTATTGACGCCATCTTGGATTTTGAAAAAATTTTTTTGTTAGAAGATTTTTTACAAAATTTTTTTAAAAATAAAATTTTTACAATGAAAAAAATCTTTGAACTTAAATTGACCAATAATTCTAAGATTTTTTCTATTTAATTTGGAAGATTTTTTTTGTTTTAAATTTTAAAGTTTACCTCAGGGAAAAAGTGACTACTTCGGAGGAAAAAATGAAAATTAAAACTAAAATTAAACTACATTTTAGCATAAAAATGAGTTTTTGTTTAAATGAGAATGATATTCATTCCTAAACAAAAAACTGGATAGGAATATGTTCCATGTAGAGAAGTAGCATGATTTCTGTCTGTATGTTGGTAGCTTAAGAGCTTACTAACTGCTATGCCAACTTGACTGTCCTTTACAGCATAGCTTCTTATAGGTCAATGGGTATTTGGGGGGAGGGTACCTCTACCCTCCCAATATAAATAGACCCTAAAAAATTACATTCTAAATATATTTAACTTAAACCAAACTTCGTCATCACTAAAGACGTTAAAAGTTGCACCTTCTGCTGCAAATTCAGATGCGTGCGTCATTAATTTTTGGAGTAATGACTTGGCCCTTAACAGACAGAATTCATCACCATACACAGCAAGCATTTTCAGACAAAGATCATGCAATTAAAGGGTTAGTTGGAATGTTTATTCTTCTGTTTTTTTTTTTCATTTTCAAATCAAAATGTCATTCTTATGAAGGAAAGATAAGAAGACACATTTTAAGAAAAAATGTTTTTTTCGTGCAATTTAAGCTTTTTTAGTTCAAATTTTATGAAGATGCGAAGGGGGTTTGAAGGTTAACCTTTTTATGGAGGGGAGGGGAATCTTTAAACCTCCAAAGATAACTCATCCCTAGAAAAGTTCCCCATATTTTTATTTATTCTTTATCATTTTTAAAACCGTGATTGATCAACCCCCCTCCCATGCGTTAAAATGCCCCCAGAGGCTTCTAGAGGCATAGCCGCTGATGTGGCATATTTTCTTCAAATTTTTTTTTTAAAGTTTGTGATTGTAACTAATCCAATATCCATGTGAAGTAAATGTTTTTTTCTCTTAAGGAAAATTAGGTAGAAAATAAACAAGAATAATCAACATTCATAAAAAGTCAAAAACAAAAAATCATGAAATGTATATTCCCAGTAAGGCTTCGAAACCGATTTATATCCGCTGGATTAGAACTGGTTTACGAAGCCATACTGAAAAATGATTTTTAAGAAGGATAGCTAACTATAACAAACCCCTTCTAAAAAAAAGCAGGGTGTCTGTCTGTCTGCTCATCTGTGTGTGAGTACCTTAATATCTCACAAACCGTTTGACCGATATGGTTCTCCTTTACACTGATGCTCTTATAGGTCCAGAGAAGGTCTGTGGTACCTGCACTGCACCCTGCCAAGAGAATTCGCCCCTGAAAAATTCCACTATTTTTAAAAAAAAACAAAAATGTAAATCTGGAGAACGACTTCCCACAAGCGTTCCTTTTCCTAAACTAAAATGACCGACGGACGAACTAACTATTTTTAAGAAATTGCACTAATAAAGTTATGAAAAATAGAATAAAAAGATCAATATTAGCTTTGTTATTAAAGTTATAAATAAAATTTAATATTAAATATAAAAAATCGCATAAAGAAAAGCTACTTGACCTAAATCCTTATAATAAAGTAACAGAATATGTGTGTTTACCGAAGGAACTCGCTAACCAGTGAACCGATATGGTTCTTCTTTACAATGTAGCTTCTCATAGGTTCTGGGAGGTAATATAATTTTTTGGGGGAGGATTTTACATTTTTCTTTCATAAACTCAAATAAAAAAATAGACGAAACCCCCCACCATTTCAAGAGCCCTTTAGGGGCGTAGCCGCTCGTATTATAAAAAGAGGTAGGTCTTTTGACTCAAAATTCTGATAACTACTAAACCGTACCCTTTCGAATACAGGCTAGGGTAAAGTATTATTTTGTGCTAAAGATCTTGGAAATTGTTGGTCAGAATGGGTCATACTTTTCAGGGAAGATATAAATAATTTCTAAATGGTTTTAATTAGATTTAACATTTAATAATATTATTTTTTATAATTGACAAAATATTTTCTTAATTTTAATTGATAATGATTAAATAAATAATATATTTATTTTCTAAACTAATAATTATATAATAATACATAGTATATATAGGTTTCTAAAAGGATAAAATTATTAGGATAAAGCTAATTATAATTTCATAGGTTTCTTTCTTCTAGTCCTTTCTTTACTCTTTACTCTTTAATCCAGATTTACTCTGAAACAGATTAATAGTATTAGCTTCCCTCAGTAGGTATGTCTGTCTTTTTTTCTGTCTGTATGTCTGTCTGTATGTCTGTCCGTATGTCTGTCTGTATGTCTGTCTGTATGTCTGTCTGTATGTCTGTCTGTATGTCTGTCTGTATGTCTGTCTGTATGTCTGTCTGTCTGTCTGTCTGTATGTCTGTCTGTCTGTCTGTATGTCTGTCTGTATGTCTGTCTGTATGTCTGTCTGTATGTCTGTCTGTATGTCTGTCTGTATGTCTGTCTGTATGTCTGTCTGTATGTCTGTCTGTATGTCTGTCTGTATGTCTGTCTGTATGTCTGTCTGTATGTCTGTCTGTATGTCTAACTGTATGTCTGTCTGTATGTCTGTATGTATGTTTGTCTGTATTCTGTTTGTATGTCTGTCTGTATGTCTGTCTGTATGTCTGTCTGTATGTCTGTCTGTCTGTCTGTCTGTCTGTCTGTCTGTCTGTCTGTATGTCTGTCTGTATGTCTGTCTGTATGTCTGTCTAAGTGTTTTCCTGTATGGTTACCTTTATGTATGCTTAAATGTATATATGTCTGTCTCTACGTCCTGTCTGTCTGTATGTCTTTCTACAGTCTGTCTAAATGTTTTTATTTTTTACCTTAAATAAAATGGTTATAAATTCTTCATAGTTGATATTTCCATCCCCGTCTATGTCTGCATCATTTATCAATTCCTAGATATGTAGATATATTGATTGATAGATGCATAGATATATAAAAATTTTGATTGATAGATAGATTGTACCTCCGTTTCTTCTGGTGTTAGCGGGTCCCCAATAGATTGCAGTACATGAGACATTTCTAAAACAAAAATAATTCAATAATATTCAAAATCTTTATTTATAGTAGTAAAGCTACGCTATAATAACTTTGTATGTTCGTCTCTTAGACCGATAGTCCCTCCGATATACAGATCTTAGTTTTTGAGAAGATTCCCAGATGTTTTGTGCTTTGCTATTTATAGATGTTGTCATACAAAAATATATGTGAGTTAGTTATAGTATCAAGGACGTCCAGGATTTCGGTTCGTCGAGGCTCGTGGTTTTAATCTTATATTATTTAATTTTAATATCCGCAGAATGATGCCTGTAATTTGATGCGATAAACAACTAATATAACCTTGAGAGGAGAGAAATCCATGGCCTTCACGATCAAATACTCGAAAAGCTTCCCTGACAAATGAAAGTAGGCTATAAATCTTAATAAGCATCTTAAAACAAATACGTTGAATTCTATTTGACCGCAGGGATCTAAAGGGATAACACAATGGCCAGTAAATTGATGTGTATCCCCAATGAAACAAAATTACCCCTATTGTAGATTACAATTTAAACGTTTGAACACTTAACTTTATGAACCAACAAATTAGAATTCAATAAAAATCCCCAAAGTAGTAAGGCCGACGAATAAAAAACGTAGTTATAAAACTTTGGAAACTAGAGTAATAAACAGCCCAGTGTCCCCTGCCTCAAAGGTTATTTATTCTATTAAGTGTAAAAAAAGAAATTATGCTTTTGGCGATAAAGGGATTGTTGCATGAAGTGCTGTACATTTGACAAGTTACAATAATACAATCTAACTAATATAATTTTGTATTACAATAGAAAACAATCAATTAGACACCACCAAAATAGTCATCATGCTGTTTTTTGTGAAAACAGGACAGGTATTTATGTTGCATATTTCAACAAAAAAAAGTATGGTTATAAAGTATTGATATTTTTTAGACTACCTGGTAAAAAAATTTAATTCTTTCAAAAATATGTCCTATTAATGTAGTTAAAACTATTGAAGAGAAAAAAAATATGCAGTTCACTAATTTAAGGTTTAAATGCATTTCGTGCAACTACCCCTTTAAACTTTTCCTTGTGAAATTTCTTGTTTACCTTATTTCTTCCTCTATATCTGCGTCGTGGATCTCTCTAAAACAAATAGATGAATTAATAGATAGATATATAGAGAGTTAGATAGATAGATAATTTGATGGATATCAAAATAGGCATACAAAAATCTTTATCGTGCATTGTCTCATCTCTTATGATCCCTGTATTTTATAAATTAGAAAAAGTATCCACAATTATGAAATACAAAATTACCCCTTCTTTCGATTAACATAATTTCGAACCAGGCAGGTTCTAACTTATGGCACAACATGGTTATAAAACTTTTGACACCGATTTAATTTACAGTCCATTGCAATGTCCCCTCCCGTCTTGATTATTCTACACCCTTTAATTCCTCGGTGCTTGCTTACATGTGAAGACCGGAGCACCGAAAACCCCCCCCCCCCCCGCTTAGTTTTGACAAAAATCAAAAATAAGGGGGGGGTAGTTTTTTAACCCCCCGCTTAGTTTTGACAAAAATCAAAAATAAGGGGGGGGTAGTTTTTAACCCCCCCCTTAATATTGAAGAAAATCAAAAATAAGGGGGGGGGTAGTTTTGCGCAAAATTAAAACCTTTTACTGGCCAAAGTCAATAAATAAGGAAATTATGCCCCAAAACATGAATATCCCTGTAATAAGGTTTCCCCTCTGGTATACTGGATTTTCTTGATTTACCTCACTCAACTTTCTGGCGTGTGTACAGTGAAAAAACTACCCCCCCCCCCCCTTATTTTTGATTTTCTTCAAAATTAAGGGGGGGGTTAAGTCTTTGCCTTGCTGAGCCCTTTTCCTCCTTGCCGTTTTCCAGTCATTAAAAAACTACCCCCCCCCCCCCCTTATTTTTGATTTTTGTCAAAACTAAGCGGGGGGGGGGGGGTTTCGGTGCTCCAGTCTACCACATGTAAGCAAGTACCAATTCCTCTTATTAAATCATATAAAGGCGTGCACAGGACCACCCCACCCCAATAGTTGTTTTAAAGTTTGTGAGGGTGTAGAGGGGTGTAAGAAGTTGGACTGTTTGGGTAGAAATCCTTCTTAATATTGCCAGGGGGGTGGTAACACCCCAACCCCACCCCCTTCTGGTATCTAAAGGGATAATGGCCCATAAATTATTGTTTACTCCCAATGATTATACACAAAATTATATAGCAAATTGAAGCGTTTGGATCTTAAACTTAATGGATCAATTAATTAGGATTCCAGTCCTCAGAGTTGTTGAGCCAACGAACAAGAAAACGTTATCATAAAACTTTGAGGACTAGTGTAATAAACAGCCCAATATCCCCTCCCTCCCTGATGTGTGTACCTTGTCATAAGCCAGACAAATTCATTAAAAGTAATCTGTCCATTACCATCCTACAATAAAAAAAAGGATAAAAACATTACCTAGATTACCTCGTAAGGGCGGGATTGCAGTACCGGACCTTATCGAATTGATGTACTGTCCAGGTCCTGGTCCAGCAATCCAGGAGAACTAAGGATGACTAACGCACCCTTCTCTGTCCAAACACCCAAGGATATTAGGCTAAGTAACATCCATCAGACAACCAACTCTCTGTGATGCACGACCTTTGTCTGAGAAGTCCCAACTGTGCATGGTAACGAGTTGCGCCTGTTTTGGGCCAAGGCATTCCCCCTACTCTAACTATTTATGTCGCGCATCTGACATAGCAGCAGTAGGAACCATTTTTAACGTCTTTTAGTTATGACGCGGTGTCGGCCCGAGATTCGAACCTATCACCTTTCCGACGACGGGCGGATGCGCTACGTGTTGAGCCACGGTCGCGGGTTATATAAAAACATTAACTAAATCCCATCGTATTATAGACAGCAAAAACATTAAAACCAGTATGTTTTATGTCTTTACAAAAAAAATAAATGGCGAAAATCACGAATTAATAATAATATTTAAAAAATACAGTTATCTGTGCTCTAGAAGCTGTTTTGGCCTATAAAGTGTTGGGGACGCTATAGACTGATATTGAAAGACCCAATCGAATGTCGGCTCAGAGTCCCCACCCCGTGAATATACAGTTAATTAACCCCTGTCCTCTCTATTCCTTTACTGTAATCTATAATGAATGGATATACCGTAGCTATTAAGTAGCTACGCTTTTAAGGATCAACAATCTTTATTTGAAGAAATTAACTAACCTGGTCCACAACGTTAATCATCTCCTGAAAGAAATAAAAAGAATATGTTAATAAAATCGATATATTATTACTTGTATGTTGCATCAAGTCAATCTGTTGTTAAGGCAACGAATAAGAAACCTTTATAATAAGACTTTGGGGACTAATGTAATAAATACTCCAATGTCCCCTCCCTACGATTATTTTGACAAACCGGCCGACTTTAACATTTATAAAGTAACTTCGCCTCTGAAAGAATAATTGTCTTTTAATTATAAAAACAATTAACTATAATTTAAGAATGTTTTATTAGAAAATTAAAATTTTGGAAATGAATGAACTTAAATGAAAAGCATTTTTCTATAGATTATTAATTTTATAATTTCTATGTCTATTGATTTATATTTCTTTACAATTCTTTCAAGCATAAATATTATGAATAAAAATTTTTTTTTATAATTAAAGTTCTTTGACATTGTGGTAGTCCGACAGACTGTCGTTTCCTAGAGGAGCTTCGCTCCTAGCCAACTATTGATAAGATATCAGGTGTCTAATCTCCTCCCAACAAATTCCTCAGCAAACCTTCTATTGTTTGACCGGCGGCTTAACACGGTCAAACTGCCAGCAGATAGCAGGGGGAAGGTGTTGCCCCTCCCCCTCCTTTTCCAGCCTACCTACCCTTTTTTGGGGGACATTAAATGGACCTACCCTTCTTCCTCTCAACTGGACAACACTTCCCCATCATCTCTATTCCCTTTTTCTGCCTACCCAATATCTATAATTTGTGTATATAAGCTATGATTTTATAATGTAATATTAGTTCTAAATAAATCTTCAATCTGTAACCACTTGGAGTATTTGTTTGATAGAATCACTAAGGCTAGGGGCTCTTTCGCCGGACTTCGCCAAATAGGACTTGAATCGCTTCACCCCTATTACAACATAACTTAGGCTACATCAGGTAGAGAGATGACATTGGAAAGTATATTATGATGGTACCCAAAATTTTTAGAAAACTTAATCTCATTTGTTGGTGCATTTAAACTTTGGAGACTTTCAGTAAATCTGGTTTGGTTGGTTCAAACAAGTATTGTCTAAAGGGGGTAATTTTGTTAATACTAATTGGAGTTTGTTTCATTTGGTGAATGTAATACCCTTCACGCATAATAGAGACGTTAGAAATGGCACTTACTGCAACTATGTCTGGCACGTGACATTAATTGTTCGAGGAAGGCTAGATGCTTTGGTTTGTGAACAGAGCTGGATCTTTAAATCATTTTAGTGGTGAGCCAGATCGGGGTGAGCCAACTTTCCATCAATGAGAGCACAGCATTTTATGAAATGTCGCGCTGTAATTTGCTGAGATTCGGCGCACCTCGATCTGGCTCACCACTAAAATGATTTAATTATCCAGCTCAGGTTGCAACTCACTACTATGAAGAGTTAGGTCTTCCTTACAAAGGTCGTGCAATCAAAGAGTTTGTTGTCTGTCAGGTTGTCTGACAGACGGACTTACGAACAAATTATAGAAAAATACGTACCCTTAGTTCAAATTCAGTTGGGGTCCAGCCAAATGTTTTCATAACCTAACAAAAATAAAATTTCATATCAAACAAGGATGACTTAATCTATAAGGAGCGACGAACGAAAAATATCATGACATACAAACGGACAAAGTGAAAATAAGAGAAAGATAATAAAAAAGAATATTCCAATATATTTGTTGTCTTTGACGGACTAAGAAAGTTGCATACTGTATGCTCTGTGAAAAGGGATACTTTACAAATTTTATCATCAATCTATCATAAAGATAAGCCGAGAAATTTACATTTCCTTATAGAATAAGAACAAGGACAATTACAAGGACAAATGGAGCGAAGCTGAAGAATAAAAATGTGAAATTTGAACAAAATATCTATAAAGGTTAGGACGTAAATCACATGAAAGTGGAGAGGAAGAGAGCAAGGAATAGTAAGGGCATTATCGACAGTCAGACATAAGGACAAACATACACAAACATTCATAAAGTAGCTTGACTACAAAAGAAATAACTATAAGAGTTTTTTTGTGGGGGGTGTTGAGCATTTTTTACACTTGTGATATAACATAGTTTTAAACCTTCGCAGGACCTATGAGAGGCTACAAGCGGTTAGCGAGATCCTTTCATACACACAGACAGACATAAAGACATCTTGTTACTTTTCTTGTGTTTTACCTGTCCCAACTCTAGGGTTGTTATTGACCCGCCTCCATCCCTAGAAAAAAAGGAATTAATCAACAGGGAAATGTAGGGATCTTAAGGGATAAGACAAAATATCATAAATTAATCTATGAGAGACAAAAATACCCTTTAAGTTTATTATGATTATAAGCTGAGCTGGATCTTTATATCATTTTAGTGGTGAGCCAGATTGGGGTAAGCCAACTTTCCACCAATGAGAGCACAGCATTTTATGAAATGCCGCGCTGTGATTGGCTGAAATTCGGCGCACCCCGATCAACCAATGCGAGATTGTGCGTAAAAAACTTTTTGTATAATTGTGGATGTAAACATGATCCCTTGGGGGGGGGGGGGGTGCATCAACACTGTGGGGCTACCCTGTACCTAATACAACTTAACCTAACCTAGCCTAAAGTAACTATTAACACCAGACAAAAAGTAACCCCCCACCAAAAGTATTTTTAAAATTTATTTCAAACTAAAGGAAGGAGAAAGGTTTTTTGCTCCACTTAGAGAGAAACAGCAGTTGTCATGTCCTTAATAATTACCTGTCAAAATAAGAAAAAATGTCTTTGTATTCTTGCAAGGTTTGTGACGGCAGGGTTTCAATCATCTAAAATAGGTTCTATTTAGTATCTATACATCTTTAGTTCTGAGCCTCAATGAAAATCATGTTTAGTATTTAACAAAAAAATATAGAATTAAAAATGTCTATAATATGATGCGATAAATAACTAGTAGCTATCTTTCTATCTATCTTACTATGCATCTATCTATCTCACTATACATCTATCTATCTGTATAAAACCATTGATATTCCCTAATTATCTATCTATCTTACTATCTATATATATTATATATATAGGAACAAAATATTTTGAATTGGGCAATTTTGAAATTGATTCTACTCCTCAAGGCATTTCCTGGGAGCACCATGAAGCCATAGTTCTGATGCAATGAATTTTTGACCACCATAACAGTATTTTCTTAATCCGGGACACTGTAATATCTATCTATCTATCTATCTCTCTATCTATCTATCTCACTATTTATATCACTGTGTATGTATCTATCTCGCCCTTCTTTTTAATGGTCTCCCTATCTTGGTTGTCTTCCTTATATATCTATCTAAGTGTGCATCCCACTGTTTATCTATCTATCTCACTATATATCTATCTATCTCACCCTCTGTGCAATGGTCTCCCTATCTTTGTTGTCTTCCCTATATATCTATCTATCTGTACATCCCACTGTTTATCAATCTATCTCACTATATATCTAACTATCTCACCCTCTGTCCAATGGTCTCTCTATCTTGGTTGTCTTCCTTATATATCTATCTAACTGTGCATCCTACTGTTTATCAATCTATCTCACTATATATCTAACTTTCTCACCCTCTGTCCAATGGTTTCCCTATCTTTGTTGTCTTCCCTATATATCTATCTATCTGTGCATCCCACTGTTTATCTATCTATCTCACTATATATCTATCTATCTGTGCATCCCACTGTTTATCAATCTATCTCACTATATATCTATCTATCTGTGCATCCCACTGTTTATCAATCTATCTCACTATATATCTAACTATCTCACCCTCTGTCTAATGGTCTCCCTATCTTTGTTGTCTTCCCTATATATCTATCTATCTGTGCATCCCACTGTTTATCTAACTGTCTCACTATATATCTAACTATCTCACCCTCTGTCCAATAGTCTCCCTATCTTGGTGGTCTTCCCTATATATCTATCTAACTGTGCATCCCACTGTTTATCAATCTATCTCACTATATATCTAACTATCTCACCCTCTGTCCAATGGTTTCCCTATCTTGGTTGTCTTCCCTATATATCTATCTATCTGTGCATCCCACTGTTTATCTAACTGTCTCACTATATATCTAACTATCTCACCCTCTGTCCAATAGTCTCCCTATCTTGGTGGTCTTCCCTATATATCTATCTAACTGTGCATCCCACTGTTTATTAATCTATCTCACTATATATCTAACTATCTCACCCTCTGTCCAATGGTTTCCCTATCTTGGTTGTCTTCCCTATATATCTATCTATCTGTACATCCCCCTGTTTATCTATCTATCTCACTATATATCTAACTATCTCACCCTCTGTCCAATGGTTTCCCTATCTTGGTTGTCTTCCCTATATATCTATCTAACTGTACATCCCACTGTTTATCTAACTATCTCACTATATATCTAACTATCTCACCCTCTGTCTAATGGTCTCCCTATCTTGGTTGTCTTCCCTATATATCTATCTAAGTGTGCATCCCACTGTTTATCAATCTATCACACTATATATCTAACTATCTCACCCTGTGTCCAATGGTCTCCCTATCTTGGTTGTCTTCCTTATATATCTATCTATCTGTACATCCCACTGTTTATCTAACTATCTCACTATATATCTAACTATCTCACCCTCTGTCCAATGCAGGTCTCCCTATCTTGGTTGTCTTCCTTATATATCTATCTATCTGTGCATCCCACTGTTTATCTAACTATCTCACTATATATCTATCTATCTCACCCTCTGTGCAATGGTCTCCCTATCTTGGTTGTCTTCCCTAGATATCTATCTATCTGTGCATCCCACTGTTTATCTATCTATCTCACTATATATCTATCTATCTCACCCTCTGTCCAATGGTCTCCCTATCCTGATCTTCCCCATCATCTTCCTCCATCATTGGTCTGAAAAGGAAAACATTTTAACCCTTGCCAGGTGGGATCTAAAGTGATAAGACAATGACCGATAAATTGATGTACATTGTACAGTGTGTTTTTTTTATGAGAACTTTTTTGAAAGCAATTTTACCTCACTTATAGTTATCAGAATTTAATGATTAATGGCTTATTTTTTTCGTTTTTTAAGGCAATTAATAGAACAACAAAAAAATATTTCAGTTTTTATTTAAAAAGTTTTCTTAAAAAATGGATTTTCTGTAGTCGACTTTGGGGGGCCAGTACTCCCTCCCTGGTTGAGATATGACCTTTAAACTTTGATATGTTCTAGTACATGTCCCTAATAGTATCTGTATACATTTTTAGCTCTATATCTTAACTTTGAAGTGTTTAGCAGCCATTCTTGCAAAAGGTTGATTATTTGAGCATAAGAAAAATGCGCTAAAACCATTTTTAGATGTTGACACCTAAGTTTTGAATTTTAGATTTTACTGTACTTTTTAAATAAAAACTGAAATATTTTTTTGTTGTTCTATTAATTGCCTTAAAAAACAAAGAAAATAAGCCATTAATCATTAAATTCTGATAACTATAAGTGGGGTAAAATTGCTTTCAAAAACGTTTTCATAAAAAAAAAACACTGTACATCCCACAATTACAATACAGTAAATACTGTAAATTTCAATTAGTGGTTGAAAGGTTTGGACACTCAACTAATTCAAATTCAATTAAAGTTCCCAAAGTTGTTAGGCCAACGAATAATACAACGTTATTTATAGGCACTTTAAAGTATTATTTTCTCGTTCAAACATGTTTAAAATATACACGTGGTACTAAAATTATAAATTTTAACTTTTTCAGTAAAAGTTTAAAGAATACATATTTTTAGAAAACAATAAAATGAAAGATGCATTCAAAAAGATTTTTTTATTTGTTTAATATCAGACAAATATTAATTTTGAATAAACACCCACGCCCAAAATACTTAAAAACAAGGATGCTAACATCCATAAAAGTGAAGCTCTGAAACGTTGGGACAAAAGAACATTAACACTTGTAGAGTGTGAAACTGAATATAAATTTATAAAAGTCTAAACAAAATTGTAAGTAAATTTGTTGAAAAACTTCTTAAATACCTGATAAAGTTTAAGGACATCCTTATATATTAGGACTTAATTTTAGAGATGCTTATAATATTCTTCATTGATGGACCCGAAATCAGTATTCCAAAAATCAGATCAATCGGATAGTTACATCACATAGAAAATAAAAAAAAAAAGTTGCTACGCTTTCTAAATCGTACCTACCTACTACAGGAATCACAATGCAAAGTAAAAAATCGTTAACATGCCTAAACTGAAGAAAAAAGCTATCCGGTCCGATCGTACCTTCAGACTGACCTTAATTATAGAAAAGCATCGTTTTTTTAAGTGTAGGTTAACAAAATACTGTTTTTTTCAAAGTTCATCAATCAGTGTGGGTTTTAAAAATACTGGTAGGAAAGGAACACCATACTGTAAATTGAACAAGCCTCCAAAGTTTAAAAAACATATGATCTCCTTCATTGGCGGAAAAAATTTTGTGGACATCATTATCAAATAAACATGTTATTTACTAAGTATATTTGCGATAACTTTTATTTAATAGATTCTTCCAAGTTTTAACATTTACAAAATGGCTTGCTTTATTGCTTCAAGATCAATGTCAGATCTATATAGGAAATAAATGTCTATAAATGAGCTCAAGTTTTCCACAGAATAAATGTTTAAAACTTATATTTCTCTGATAATCCATTATAAACTCTCATTGGCCAGAACGATAAGACCCATTATTTTACTTTATTAAAAATAAATTCATTTTTTTCATTTCATGTTGCTATTTACATTATATTGAAGAATTTAATTTCTAATCATAAACAAGAAAATTTAGATTTATAATATAGAAAATTTAAGAAAACTCTGTTTTAAAAGAATTTGATTGTGGCGACACCCTTTGTGTGTTCAAATATTAAAAGTAAAATATTAATCATCTTAACCCTTTGGTAATGGTAATGTGAGAAAAAATAAAATTGAAAAATCTTTTTGAAATCATTCAAATTATTAAATATTTACTTCTTTCTTTTATATAGTAATAGCGGGGGAGGAAAATTGATTTATTGAGAAATAGATAAATAGATATGTACTTATAGAAAACTAGCTAATAGCGAGATTATAGTTATATCGAGCCAAACTCTAGTTTTTTAATATCATTGCTATCTGATTGGCAAAAATGGGCCGTATTTCTCATTGGCTGTTGCATATGGCTTAGGCTATTGGTTGGCTAAAGAATGTGTCTTTGTCTTCTGATTTGTTAAAAAAAACTTATGTTCTCCATATCTGATTTGGTGTTGGATTCGGCTTTGCCTTCTTATTGGTTAAAAATGGTCTTCCTTATTTATGATTGGTTGTTGTGTGTGTCTTTAACTGTTGATTCGCCTGCTGATTGGCTATGGATGTACTTTGCCTTCTGATGGGCTAAAGATCTAATTTGTCTTCTGATTGGGTAAGAAATTGGTCTTTCTCATTTATAATTGGCTGTTGCATGTGCCTTTGATTGTTGATTGCTTTGATTCTCTACAGGTGTACTTTACCTACTCATTGGCTAAAAATTGGCTGTACTCATTTCTGATTAGCTGTTGCAGGAAGATTTGCTGCTGATTGGCTAAAGATGTGTCTGAATTCGTATTGATTAAATACTCAGTCAATCTTTAATTAAACATTACCTTATTCTAGCTGCTTGATATGAATGGATCGCAGCTTCTCTGTTCTCCTCCTTTTCAAAATCCTTACAACTGCAGCAATTCATTCTAATCATGGGATAGCAGTGCTGGTTTTAGACTCTTTGGGGCTTTAGTTAAGAACTCTTAATAAAATTACCTGTTATACCAAATTCACTGGTTAAATTAAACGTCTCTTATGATAATTACACCTCCATATTGTACAATTGTACACTTTTTATATTTTGTTTCACTAAATGGATAAAACTATATCTTTATACCTAGTACAATAACACTGTTAATAACAAATCAAACCCTGTCCAAAACAGGAATAAAATACCCAACTTTCACATTCTCTTTTATGTTCACTTTCCCTATTTTGTATTGGGTCTTTCAGATCAGCTAATAGCATCGGAAACATAGTCTTTACAAATAAAAGCAATTTGCTAGCAGACGAAAAGGGTCTTCAACACTTTTGGCAGTTAGTAGTCTATATCATACATCTATACTTTTTCATTCACACTATTAAGAAGTTACTTTCTAAATATTTAACATGGTTTATTAAACACACTAATAAAAACCTGTATTTTAAATATAGAACATGGTGTATTGAACACACTATTAATAACCCACTTTGTAAATAGAGAACATGGTTTATGAAACACACTATCAAAGGCCTGATTTATACATATAAAACATGGTTTATAAAGCACAAACTATTAATAACCTGTTTTGTAAATATAGATATAGAACATAGTTTATGAAACACACTATTAAAAGCCTCCTTCGTAAAAGTAGATCATGGTTTATGAAACACACTAATTACCTAACATGGTTCAAAAACTTCGGAAATAAATAGCAAGGTTTATGAAACATGCTATTAATAACCTGCTTTGTAAATAGGGAATAAGTTATATGATACACACTATTAATAACCTGTTTTAACAATATAGTAAATGGGTTATGAAAATACTATAAATAACCCGTTTTGTAAATAGAGAACATTGTTTATGAAACACACTAACAATTACTAGTTTTGTAACTATCAAACAAGGTTTATGAAACACAGTAATAATAACCTGCTTTGTTAATAAAGAACATGGTTTATGAAACACACTAATAACCTGCCTTGTAAATATCAAACATGGTTTATGAAACACACCAGAGGTGGATTCTTAAAAAAAATCACATAAAAAATCTACAAAAATTAAATAAAATCCTATGTTCACAACACTTTTATGATTTTGTTTAATTTTTGTAGATTTTTAATGTGATTTTAGTGGATTTTTTACGAAAACAATTTTGCCCCTCTAAGCGATTTAGTTTTAGATTAGGGGCATATTTTTTTTAAGAATCCACCTCAGCTTTGTAAAATGAAATAAGGTTTATTAAACACACTTTTTTCTAACAAAGTCCTACCTCTCTGATATCCTAGACTGAACTATATTTAACTATTTCTTCCAATAAATACTATTTATAGACTCTATGGGATAAGTTCTATTCATTGAAATAATTTTGTAAATCCTATAATAAAAGTAATAAGATGTTTGTCTATAGCTAAGGATCTCACTAACTGCTGAACCAATTTGGTTCTCCTTTACAGTGTTAAACATACCCAATAATGATGATCAATATTACCATTTTTAAGATACAAATAACTATAGTTTGGACACTGAAAATTCTAATTATCATCCAAATAATCAAGATTTGATAAAAGTACCTAAAATTTTGACCCAACGAATGATTTGGGTACCTTCCTTCCTGGCTTACACCACAATCCTAAAAGAATGGTCCTATTGACATTAAATGAGTAAAATCTCTTAGATATACTTAGTCTGATGTTACTTGCTACTGCTACTGTCGCACAAACGTATGGCTGCTAACCAAAGTAACCGTCCCATAATCAATTTGATCAAAGTTAGAGTGATATATTGATGTACTCACAAAAAGGTTTAAATTTCCATAAAAATTCTATATTTTTAAGGCCTGCAGAAAGATGTTTTGCAGTTGTCTTCAGTTGAGTAAAGGCTTGTAGAGCACAGACAACTTAAATATCCTTGTTTTTTTTAGATAAGGGGTTATTCCTTAGTTTCTTTTATTACTTAAAGACAGGTTAAGTTAGGTTACATTGGGTTAGTGACAACTGGGTAGCCATGCAGGGTAAGGGCCTATCGCAGGACTTGGTGTTTTAAGGGAAAACACGGATATTTTTTATTACAATTTTCAGTGAAGCTTTGTAATTTTACTTGTGGCTTTTATCCCAATCAAATTTTTCTCTTAAATTTATTTTTTTTAAATAGGATTAGAGGATTATTAAAAGATTTGCTAAAAGTAAATTTTAGCAGTTTTGTATAATTTTTGTTGACCATCAATTTTTTATAACTTTTCATGATTTTCAGTTTCTTAGATCTCTCTGTCCAGTGTCTGACTTGTACTATTTTATTTGTTTTTATATAAACAAGGATGACAGCATCCATAAAAGCGAAGCACTAAAACGGTTGGACAAACGGACATTAACACTTGTATAGTGTCAGAACTGAATAATCAGAATAAAAATATATAAGAGTCGAAGCAAAATTCTCAACAAATTTTATGAAATACTGCTTAATACAAGATAATGGTTATGGACATACCTACATTTTTAGGACTTAATTATAAAGTTGATTCGCTTATAACATTATACTTTGTTGTCCCAGGAATTAATATACCAAAAATCAGATCAATTGGATGATTAGATCACATAAAAATTTGTTGTTAAAAAAGAAGAAAAAAAACATGTTTAAAATAGACGTACGGACATTTTGGTAATGTTTATAGAGTTGCTACGCTTTCTAAATCGTACCTAACTACTAAAGGAATCACCATGCAAAGTTTGAAATCGATAGGACAATTCTAAAATGCTTAAATTAACGGAAAAAAGCTATCCGTTACGGACGGACCGACCCTAATTATAGAAAAGCTTCGCTTTAAAAAAAAATAGGATGTCTTTATGTCTCTCTGTATGTACTTAAAGAGTTTGGTAACAGCCCCCAAGATAAACCACTAAAAGTATCCTCTACGCCACCTCAAACAACCTATGCACTCCAAAAAATTAATTCGAATTAACGATTTTATTTCAATTAAATTGATAAACTTTCTTGTCTAATTTTAATTTCAGATGATTGAAATAAATATTAGAAATATATTCTATTATATAAAGCAGTAGTTTTCTTTTGTTGTCCAATAAGATCTCAATAACCCCTGAACTTATAGAGATCTTCAGTTGTGTGAAAAATTATATTGATCAAGGGATGGTTTTAGGCTAGGCTATGAGCGTAGCCGCTAGTTTTATTTATAAAAGCATATGTAATATGTCTAAGTATAATTTTAACTGTCCTAACCCATTTATTTAATCTATTTATCTTTCCATTAACCAATCAACTTTAAATTTAATTTAACTTTAAGTTACATTTACCTTGGGATTACAGGGATAGGAGCATGGAAGTTAAATTTAATCTTTCACTCGATTTTTTAATTTTTGATATTTTGAACTTATTTAGTGCCTTGGTCTCTTGCATCTAGGGAATCTTAATTTGAAGAAAATAGCTTCAAACCTTCACATGTCAAGTAAGAAAGATAACCATAAAGTAGAGCACGATTGGTTAAGCGGTAACCGAGATATCCAGCTACAGACGGATGGATACACAGACATCTTTTTACTTTAGTTTATACTAGCGGCTTCGCTACTTACTTATAATTACATCTTCTATTACTTACCCAGCAGAACGGATCGCAAATTTTCGCACCTACCCAGCAGGAAAACATTTTCTCGATTAAATAACGAATTTGAAAAATTCGTAAAAGAAATAGTCTAATGTGTTCTCAAGAAAATTACTACTGGTGCTGCTCATAGTCTAATGTGTTCTCAAGAAAATTGTTTTTTGTTGGGGGGGGGGGGGGAGAATTTTCATTTTTTGGGGGGTTAAGTGTGTCCCACCCCCCCCCCCCCCCCCCAAGAAAATAGCTTAAAATCACCACAGGACCAATAGGTAGATACCCTGAAGAGTAGAATCCGATTGGTTCAGTGGTTACCGAGATCTTAAGGGACGGACAGACAGACGGTCAGACGGTCAGACGGACAGACAGACATCAAGCTACTTTGTATTATAGATATTTAAATTTCCAGTTTAAAATAAAAGGCGATTCGACTCACAAAGGTTACAGAATTCTACACAAAACATAACATACAGACTGACGAACAGAAAAAAATGTAAAATAGCTGCGCTGTAAAAGATTAGGCAATATTAAGCCAAAAGATGTTAAGCCAAATTCAAGAAAACGTTATTATAAAACTTTGGGGACTAGTTTAATAAACAGCCCTCTTCAAAATGTCCCCCTCACTCCCTGATTTCTTACAATGATCTGTTTTCAATATTTTATGTTGGACTCATCAGGGAGGGAGGGGACATTGGGTTGTTTGTTACAAGGGTCCCCAAAGTTTTATAAGTTTTCTTATATGTTAGCTCAACAACTTTGGGAACATTTGTTAAATTTTTGTTGGTTTGCTCATTATGTTCAATTTGAAAACGTTCGAACCACTAATCATGTACAGAAGGGGTCATTTTGGTTATCATCATTGTGGATGTATTTCAATTTACCGGCCATTGTCTTATCCCTTTTAGATCCCTGGAACTCACCCTTCTTCAACATGAAAAGACATCGTCCAAAACAGGAAATAGTTTTCTGTAGCGAAGATAATATACAACTAGCTATCTATTTTTCTAATCCAGATTCAAAACACGTACAGCTAGTATTATTAGTGCTAACTTCGTTTTACATATTTTGTTATTAAAAAGAAAGTAATATAGGAAAAGTTTGTCATCTAGTTACTAGTTATTTTCACAAATTGCTATTATTTAAAACTGATATTAAACAGTTTTGTTAAAACGCCATCATGAAACCCTGACAATATTTTTCTATACATCATTCAAAAGTATGTCAATACAAGTAGATTATTATCCAGGGGAGTTTTTTTCAGGGATCTAAGGGGATAAGACAATAGCCGATAAATTGATGTACATCCCTAGTGATGATATACAAATTTATCCCTTCTGTAGATTACAATTATTGGATGAAACGTTTTGACACTAACTTAAATGAATGAATCAATCAAAATTCAAAGTACCCAAAGTTGTTAATCCAACGAATAATGACACGTTATTTTAAAACATTGGGGCATATCATAATAAACAGCCTAATGTCCCCTCCCTCCCAGGATTATATTACTATCTAAGAACAATTATAAGTAGATTTGTTTTTAAATAATTTGTGCTAGTTTGACTTTTTTAAAGCATTCAATTAACAAAATATTGAATAGCATGGACAAGGTGATATTGAACTGTAAATTATACTGGTGCCCATTCATTGACTTTAAAAATGAGTTTTTTTATTCAATATTAAATGGTTGGCCTACACTAGGCATGTCCAAACTTTTCAATAAGTAATTTTATCATCTTTGGAGATGCACAATATTTTTTCGTCCATTGTCTTATACCTTTAAATCCCTTAAATTTATAACTCATGATTCATATTCATTTGACTCATAGACAAATAAAAAAATCACACTCCCCAATTTTTTTAAGTTTTCCTTTTTAAAACTATATTAAAAATAGATTGTTTGAATTCAACACCCCCTGACCTCAAGTTACCCCAGAGGTCTCTAGCTGCTAGTAAACGATGAATTAATATCCAACGCTGTTTGAATTTACCAGTTTTACAAAATCAAAACGTTGTCCTATTACAGCTTATTAATAATTATAATAAATAAAAATTTATATGGCATTTTAACTACTTTTATACACAAACTGTTGTCTTAACTTTTTCATGCTTATCGAAAAGACGAAAAGTTTTTACTACTGAATAATAAATGATTTTGGATGGCTTGGAGGAATAAGGGATGGAACAATCGACGATAGATCATACCTACATAATATTTTATCTAAAATTCTATCTTTGATAACTTTAGCTTGACTTAATAAAGAGAGGTGCTTTCCCTTAAGGTGCCATGCGAGCATAGAATCCTCAAAAAAAACGTAAAAACGAAAATAAGGGGTGTGTAGTATAGTTTCGTTCCTTATGCTTTACCACTGCGATGGGCCATAACCCTGTAAAGCCTATAACTAAACATTACAAAAAAAAAATATAAGTATTCTGTCTGTACCAAAGAATATCCCTTAAATGTATATCTATTTTAAAGGGAGCGTAACACCACACTCCCAAGAGAAATTGTCCCCTAGATAAGAAATTTTGCAAGGTTATTGACCTGACCGCAACTGGAGTAGAAAATATTTTATACAATAATAGTTATTTCTCGCATCTGGTTTTAATCTTATGATTGTACATTTTTATATTCGTAGAAAGCTGGATATAATACGAAACTATAGTTTTTTTCGTATGGATGAGAACCGGTTCTTATCCACCGGATTCGAATGAATATGAGAAAATATTTTATACCATAAATTACATTAAAGTGCCACTACGGGCCTCTAGGGGCGTATCCGCTAGGCATTGTAAATATTCGTACACATTATAACTATAAAGTATATTCGCTACATAATTCCAACAATCAATATAAATGCTCTATAAACAGAAGGATTAATAGACACGATAATAATTATTAATCAAAAACAAGTATGACAACATCCATAAAACAGGCTTCGCCTATAGCATTGTTCTTCGTAGTTCTATGAATCAGTATTCCAAATAGATGAATAGGATAATTATATCAATAAAAAAATGTTGTCAAAAAGTAAAAAATCAACAGGTTTTACGTACGGATATTCTGGTCACGATTATAGATTTGCTACGCTTTCTAAATCGTACCTAGCTGTTATAGGATTAATATTGCATAGCTTGAAATCTAGGGGAAAATTCTAATACGCTTAAATTAAAGAGCTAAGCGTTACTGACGGACCGACCCATATTATAGAAAAGCTTCGTTTTTAATGCCGTTTTCTTATTCGTTGGTTAAACAACTATGAGGACTTTTTAGTGAATTTTGATTGTTTGGTTCCTTGAGTGGAGTGTCCAAACAAACTAATAATTGTAATCAAGGGTAATTTTGTGTAGCATCATTGGAGATACACATCACTTTATCTACCATTACCTTACCCCTGTATAGAGTAGCTGAACAACTCACAATGATCTTTATAGTTTAGTAGTCAAGTATTTACTGATATATATAACCACAAGGAAGCTTACAGGGAGGAAGGGGATATTGGACTGTAAATTATACTGATACCCAAAGTTTTATAACCACCTTATTTCATTTGCTAGCTCAAAAACTGTGTACTTACAATATAAATTCGTTAATTATAATTAAAAGTTAAGTGTCAAAACTTTTCAACCAAAAGTTTTAATGTATATATAAGGGATAATATTGTTTATTAAAATTAAAATTAATTTAAAATAAATTAAAATAAATTTAACGTCCACTGTCCTATCCTTAAAATCCCTGGAAACAACAGAATGTAATATTAATACAAAATGGTTTTAAAACATTTTTCTGGAAGGGGCAGTTTGGGAATAAAAACCGATTAACATCCGCTTGATTAGAACCGGTTCTATGCCATACTAAAAAAGTATTACAGACAATTTTCTACGAATATCTAAATAAAAATTATAAAATTAATACCAGTTTTGTTAACAAAGGCCCTTATACCAGCGTAGCTAACAAAACTGGTTTTAATCTTATTTTTCATTTTAATATGTACGGTGCGCTGTCTATAATACGATGCAATAATTTAAGTTAAGTATTTGGATATGCAGATGCTATTGTTTGTGAGTTACTTAAACTCTTTTAAATTTTATACTAAAAACGTTAAGAATTGTACCTACTGGCGCTATGTCTGTCGCAAGACACTAATTGAAAGAGAATGGGGATTGCCTTGTCTCGAAAATCCTTTTGTACGTTTTGAAGACTCCAAGGCAAAGAACGCACAATCAACAGGTTGTTTGATACTCAACTTAATATACTAAATAAGAGCAACTGTTTAAGTTTAAAACTTCCCTAAATAGTACAACTATTTCTGACCAGCAGTTTCCGAGATCTTTATAGGGATATTTTCTTGGATATTTAGTAAATTTTTTTTGTTCATGATTTAAAACTAATTTTTTTGTTCTTTCTGTATAATACTTTACTCTTCTCTACAAACAAAAATAATTGCTGCGCTACTTATGTATATGAATATTTTATCCATAAATAGCACCTTCAAAATATCTATCTTTTGTGTAATTTATATTTCTGATTGGTCAGCACCAGCTAAGCATCTAGTTTTATCACAGAGAAAAATGGAAAAGTAATAAGATGTTTATCTGTGTGTATTTAGCAAAAGATCTCACAAACCACTGAAACGATATGTTAGATAGTTGGTTGGATAAGAATTTTTTAATGAGACTTTGATAGTATTATAATCAAATAATTAATGTAGTTTTGACCTAACCAATACGTTTGATTTTTATTAAACAATTGAGAACTTAAATGTGAGAATAGTTTAAATATTTCTTTAATAGAATATTATCTATTTAATTACCATTGAACTACGGTATTTTTGCCTGTCGGAAATGGGAGGTGGGTAAGTTGACCCTCCACTTTTCATTTTAGTTTTAAAAGAAAAAGTAAAAAAATAGTAGGGGCAGGGTTGATATTTTTTCTTTGGATGATTTCTCTTGGGATGAATATAGTTAAACCAAAGCGTTAGAAAGTATCATGTGTGACGTCATAAAAATGTGTCTAGAAAGAAGGGATGGGAAGAGAATTGGGAAAACAAACCCATAAAAAAATCTTAGGAACTATGAGAAGCTACCCTGTAAAGAAGAATCGTAACGGTTCAGTGGTTAGCGAGATGCTTCGATACAGACAAACAAACAGACATCCTGTTACTTTGTGAGGAAATCTTATATCGGCCTATTCCTACATTACTGAGTTCTATACTAGAGAAACCTTTCATATGCTCTCTCATATAAGTGTTAACCATGGCATAATCTTTTATTCTGCTAGTCCTACCTCCCCAACCCCGTTTTGGTAGCGCAAGCTACTCTGTAACTAAGGCCCTCTCTGTTCGTCTAAGCAAGCTCATAAAAAGTTGATTTTTTTTTATCACAATTTAATATTTTGTAATAGTCCCTTTCGTGACATCGCCTCTTAATTTTTCTCCTAATTATACCCCCAGAGGGGGCTTCTAACCATGCGGGGCGAATTGTCTAACCCTGCGGGACAATCACCTAACCTAAAATAAACCTACCTAAAGCTACTGTGAAAATATGAAAAGAGCTAACCGTTAAAGACGAAACGAACCTAATTGTAGAAAAGATTCACTTTTATAAATTATTGTCAAGGAAGCCAAATAAAAGTAAATGCATAACATATGTGATAATGATAAAAAACAATAATTTTTTATCGTTTTCCACTTAAACCGCGACTTTAGCCTATTTGATTTGTAAACGCCCCCCCTCCCCTTTCCTTCCTCTTAAGGTTTCCTACTGAATTTAAAAAAATAGTTTTGGGTTTATCTTGATATATCTCTTATAGTTTCCGATAGAGTATAGGAAGGATGGGAGGGGGGGGAGGTGGGGGAGGGCGGTAATAATTTCAGGAGCCTTATGGAATAAGGTAAAAATTAAGATTTTCTATAAATTTATATTTTGATATTTATAATATAAAATTTACATAAAGATAAACATTTTCTGCAAAAAAAAATTTTCTTCTAGCTTCAAAAATAAGAAAATAAAGGGTGAAGGAAGCGAAAATTTATTTACTTAAGGTCGGGAATTCATTATCAAACACAAAAATTTGTAGCCTTCTAGCTCTAATAGGAACTGAGATAATAGGGGAGGGGGGCGTTAAATGCCCCCCCCCCCCCCCCGACCGATTAAGTTGCGGCAAGGCGCCCGACTGTTAAGGGTTAATTAATAAGAGGGTGGGGGACTTTTATATAATAGCTAAGCACATTTAGGGAAATCTACTACATAACTATTAGTTGGATAAATGTAAAATGGATATAAAATACCTCGTAAAATCATCTAGGTTAAATCCATAGAAAATTGTATTACTTTTTGATCAAACTAGCGGCTTCGCCTCTAGCCTCTAGGGGCTTTGCTCCAAGAGGTTTAATCAAACAAATTTTTCGTAATTTAGATTTAAAAGAAAAATAAAATAAAAAATTTTTTTTGGGGGGGCGGAAGTCGACCCCACTATTTTAATTTTAGTTTTAAAAAGAAATTTTTTTTGGGGGGGGGATTTTTCATTTTTTGGGGGTGTTGGGGGTGTCCCACCCCCCAAAAAAATAATTATAAACCTTCCCGGGACCCATGAGAAGCTACCCTGTAAAGGAGAACCCGATCGGTTCAGCGGTTAGCGAGATCCTTCGCTACAAACAGACAGACAAACAAACAGACAAACAAACAGACAGACAGACAAACAGACAGACAGACATCGTTCTACTTTGTATTATAGATGATAAACAATAATTTTCATTATAAGTTAGGTTTTTAGTTGTTTTTCTTTAAAGATCCTAGGGACCTCAGGAACCCCAGTGATCTAAAGGGATAAGTCAATTGCCGATAAAATGATGTATTTCCCCAGTAATAACACACAAAAATACTCCTGCTGTATATCAAAATTAGTGGTTCAAACGTTTGAACTCTCAAATTAATGGATCAACCAATCAAAATTCACTAACGTTCCCAAAGTTGTTAAGCCAACGAATAAGATAATGTCAATAAAAAACTTTGGGGACTATTGTATTAAACAATCCATTGCCCGTTCATTCTAATTTTTTTAATAAATTGAAAATAAGAAGGGATAGTTTTGTTTCTTTATGCCTAACCCCTCCGGGGGGCCATCTCCCTGCAAGGCCAGCCTGTACCCAATAAAACCTAACTTACATATAAACACTTTCACACGAAAACTTTTAATTTAACATTTTGAATTCAATTAAAAATAAGGAGGACAGGGGTTCTATGCTTTACTATGTACTCCGAGGGAAACCACACGTTTTATTTATCAAAGATTATTTCTCTGTATATTTTTAGATATTGGCGACTCTGTTCTATGATTAATTTAAATGCCAGACGTTTGTTAGCTTCAGACATAAATACACATAATTGGTATAGAATAATTGTTTTCAATCACTATGTAGAAATAAATACCCAGGGAGGAAGAGGACATTTGGTGATATATTTATATCTATGGTTCTAGTTTCCAGGTAGGTTTATGGCTATTTTGGTGGAGTGGGAGTACCTCATTAGTAATTACTCCTGTGAAAAAAAACACTTCCCTAATTTTCTTTCAATTTTCTTTTACTTACAGGTCTCTAGGGGCGTAGCCATTAATAATATATTTTCTATTATATAAAGTGGTAAGGTTTTTGTATTAATAAAACCACAACAATAATATGCTTGTTTATTTTATTAATTCAAGGGATAAGATAATTGACGATAAATTGATGTACATTCCCAATGATGATAAACATGTTACCCTTCTATAGACTCAAAGTATTGGTTCATTGGTTTGGACACTTCTAGTTTGGAAGTAACCAATTATAATTCTAAAAAAATGTTTTTAAGTCAACTAATAAGAAAACTTAATTGTAAAACATTGCACAGTTATGGAATCTCGGCGAAAAAGATTTTTTTATCCAATCTTGACAAGTGAGGTATTTTTGGAAAGAGGAATATATATAGAAAACGCCTATGAAAATTAGAAAATCCGCAGAAATCATATTTGCAAGTTATTTGCAAAAATCTGCAATGTTAATTTGCAAAATTAATTTCATGCTTTAAATGACTTATTTAGAAAAAATCTTTTTATGAAATGTGTTTATTTATAAGTTTAGAACATACTTAGGGCAAAAAAAATTTCTTTAGTGTTACTTTTTTCACCTTATATATGAAAAAAGCAGTTTCTCACATTTTATGATAAAAAAAGGTATAGGAACAAAAAATATGTTTTTTCTTGATGTAAACACAATAATTGGCATAAAATCTATCATCCTAAATGTAAAAATGAGATATAGAATCCTTTTTAGAGCAAAAATAGTGCAAAAAGTAACCAAGACATTTTTGCAAAGTATGAAAATCTGAAGAAAATAGTTCTTTTTGATTTTGATATACATACCAGATAAATGTATATAAAATTAGTGATCAAAAACTATAAAACAAGTTAAATTTTTTTCAACCCTATCATTGATTTAAATGAACTTTTAGGTTTACTTATTACCAAAGTAGCACATAAAAACTCTTTTTTTTAAGTTATCAAACAAAATAAATTCAAATCAACAATTAGGCGTTTTTTATAATGCAGTAGACCATTTTGTAGTTGTTTTTTTTGGCATTTATTATATTTAATTACATCATAAAAAGAGTTTTTATGCACTACTTCGGTAATTCTTATACCTAAAAGTGCAATTTAATCAATGACAGTGTTGAAAAAACTTATAACATGTTTTATAGTTTTTAATCACTAATTTTATATACATTTATCTGGTATGTATATCAAAAGCAAAAAGAACTATTTTCTTCAGATTTTCATACTTTGCAAAAATGTCTTGGTTACTTTTTGCACTATATTAGCTCTAAAAAGGATTCTATATCTCATTTTTACATTTAGGATGATAGATTTTATGCCAATAATTGTGTTTACATCAAGAAAAATCATATTTTTTGTTCCTATACCTTTTTTTATCATAAAATGTGAGAAACTGCTTTTTTCATATATAAGGTGAAAAAAGTAACACTAAAGATATTTTTTTTCCCCTAAGTATGTTCTAAACTTATAAATAAACACATTTCATGAAAAGATTTTTTCTAAATAAGTCATTTAAGGCATGAAATTAATTTTGCAAATTAGCATTGCAGATTTTTGCAAATAACTTGCAAATATGATTTCTGCGGATTTTCTAATTTTCATAGGCGTTTTCTATATATATTCCTCTTTCCAAAAATACCTCACTTGTCAAGATTGGATAAAAAAATCTTTGTGGTTGAGATTCCATAACTGTGATTGGGTATTAGTTCAATTAAAGTCCAATGTCCCCTCCCTCCCTGTTTAATGGCTACAATGTTGTTCACAGTAGGACTAATAAATCTTTACTAAACTCCCAATGTCCCCTCCCTCCCTGATCAATGGCTACAATCTTGTTCCCAGAAGGACTAATAAATCTTTACTAAACTCCCAATGTCCCCTCCCTCCCTGATCAATGGCTACAATGTTGTTCACAGTAGGACTAATAAATCTTTACTAAACTCCCAATGTCCCCTTCCTCCCTGATCAATGGCTACAGTCTTGTTCCCAGAAGGACTAATAAATCTTTACTAAACTCCCAATATCCCCTCCCTCCCTGATCAATGGCTACAATGTTGTTCACAGTAGGACTAATAAATCTTTACTAAACTCCCAATGTCCCCTCCCTCCCTGATCAATGGCTACAATGTTGTTCACAGTAGGACTAATAAATCTTTACTAAACTCCCAATGTCCCCTCCCTCCCTGATCAATGGCTACAATGTTGTTCACAGAAGGACTAATAAATCTTTACTAAACTCCCAATGTACCCTCCCTCCCTGTATAATGGCTACAATGTTGTTCACTGTAGGACTAATAAATCTTTACTAAACTCCCAATGGCCAACCTTCCCTCGATATAATTTAAGAATTCATAGCAAATAAAGAAGACTAATATTAGGCATTAGGAATTAGGACGTTATGTAATATTTATAAATATTATAGGATAATATTAGTATAATTTTTTTATCAGTATAATTTTTTATTAGATTAGAAGATAATCAGTTTTTGATTTAAGAGCAACATCTAGTCATCAAACAAATTAACTAGTTTTATTGATTATAAATTCTACATAATCATCGAACTAGCGGCTACTTCCCTAAAGGCATCTAGAGGCACATAATAATGGGCGATTTATCTTGGGAGGGTGGTTGTACTTCCCAGAACCTATGTAAAGCTACCACGTAAAGCAGAACCATATCGGTTCAGCTAAATCATTTGGTAGAAACAAATAGAATGACAGACATCCTGTTACTTTATTATGTGGATAAGACAATGGACAATACATGAAGAAAAACAAATTTACACCTAATCTAGAGTAAAATCATCGGTTGAAAAGTATTCACACTACAAGTTTGGAGTCTAATAATAGGATAACATTGCAGTAAAACTTTGGTTACCAGTATGATTAACAGACCAGTGCATAATTGAAGAGTAGATGAGTTACTAAGTAGCACAATGTACAAATTATTAGTGTCCTGACTAGACGATGAAATAAAGCATTCATGGATTTTTTCAAACTCGGCATGGGCCACTTGGCTATGTCCCCGTCTCAACCATTTCAGGGTGTTCAAACGATGCTACGAAAATAATTAACTAAAAATCTAAATATGTTGATATCGTTGTTTTATGCAAATAAACTTTTATTAATTGTTGTATATTTTCTTTCAATCCAATTTTAGTCTATGAAATATTAAAATTATTATTCCCACTTAATCCTGGGAATGTTACCTTTTTTAAGGCCACCACCCTCAAAAAAGAAATCGTCTTTAGAAAAAATGACACAATTTAAAAAAAATAAACTAAAATTGAAAGTAGGAGGGGAAAGGGGGGGGTGGTTGACCCCTAACCCCAAACTATAAAGTGCCCATAGAGTTCTCTCAGGCCGTAGCCGCTAGTATTTTAGGAAGTAGAGTAACTAATTGTGCTTTATTGGTTATTGGTTGTATCAAATAAATACAAAGTTATATCTCTAGAGTCCCAGGCCTATGCTTTCCTATTAAACTTTCTCAAACTAATAATAGAGTTATATTAGAGTCCCAGGTCTATGCTTTCCTATTAAACTTTCTCAAACTAATAATAGAGTTATATTAGAGTCCAAAGTCTATGCTTTTTCTATTGAACTTTCTCAAACTAATGATAGGGTTATATTAGAGTCCCAGGTCTATCAGTGGCGTGCGAAGCACTTTGTCTAGGGGGGGGCATTTTGAAGATTTTGTAAAATTTTGCCCCCCCCTAAGTTATTTATTTATTATATTTCTTGATCTTTTTTTTTGGAAACTGGGATAGTTTTGCTTTTTGTAGGGTAGGGGGCAAAAAGGGGCATTTTTGTTGACCAGGGGGAGGCAAAATGGAGCATTTTTTAACATTTAGGGGGGGGGCAGGGGGGGCGGTTGCAAGGGGGGGGGGCAGGGGGGGGGGTTTGGTCGCTAGGGGGGGGAGGCGATTGCCCCAACTGCCCCCTTCGGTTCGCACGCCACTGAGGTCTATGTTTTCCTATTAAACTTTCTCAAACTAATATTAGAGTTATATTAGAGTCCAAGGTCTATGCTTTCCTATTAAACTTTTTAAAACTAATATTAGAGTTACATTAGAGTCACAGATTTATGCTTTCCTATTAAAATTTATTAAATTAATATTAGAGTTATATTAGAGTCCTAGGTCTATGCTTTACTATTCAACTTTCTCAAACTAGTAATAGAGTTATATTAGATCACCATGTCTAAAACTATCCCATTAGACTGCCTAAAAATAATAATAGAAGTTAATTAGAACTCCTTATTTTATGAAAATGGGATGAAGAAGCTTAGCTTTCTTAAAACATTGTCATCTGACTCCTAACTATGATAACTCTGAATCTTTATCTCTAATATATCAAATCAATTCTATCTAGAGTATATTCTATAATATCAAAGTTTATACAATAAATAAATTTAGTTGAACATACTAGCTAGTTAAAACAATATTTCTTTAATCTGAGTTTAAACTATGATAACTCTATAATAATATCTCTATTATATAAAACCAAGTTAGAATTCTATCCTGAGTATATTCTGTAATATCGAAGTTTATACAATACATACAAAATTAGACATTAGCACAAGTAGAATTTAAACAAATATAATCATTGTATAACAAAGTAATTTGCTTTATGAAACCGTAGATTTTTTATCGCATCGTATTATAGACAGCTTTCCGCGGATATAAAAAATGTACAATGATAAGATTAAAACCCGTTTTGTTAGCATCGAGATGCCTACCGCACGGTCTAACAAAACTGGTTTTAATGTTATGATTGTAGATTTTTATATTCGTAGAAAACTGGATATAATACGATACAATACATGATTTTTCAGTGTGGCTGAGAACTGGTTCTTATCCAGGGGATATTGATCGGTTTAATTCGAGGTCGCACTGGAAATAAATTTACTATTTCTAAAATACTTATATAAAAGTGATTGGATTTTGTTAGTGTGTCCGTGTGTACCAAAGCACGTCGCTAACCACTTGATCGATATGGTTCTCCTTTCCATGAAAGGTTTTTACTATTTAGTGGATGATTTACCCCCTACCTCTTAAGAGAAAAATACCCCTACCCCACCAAAAAATTGCTATTACTTTTTCTAAAAAAAAATAAAATGTTAAATAAATGATCGACTCCCCTCCCTCCTTCTCCCCTTCCCTCAAGTACCCCTAGAGGCCTTTATTGGAGTAGCCGCTGACATATATAGATAAAGGCTGTAAAAAAAATCATTCTTAATACAAAAACACCGTATTCTATACCTTTACCTACAAGTATTTCTAAAGTGTCTACATAAATTTTAAAAAACAGCACTTAAAAACGCTAACTTATGTCTTTAATGTACTGTGACTTTACCAGAATAAATTTTCATAGAAATCCTTCTAAAATTGGATATAACCTTTCCAACTAAAAGGATTGCGTAAATAATATAAATATTAAACAGCATGTATCACAAATGACGTCCAAATCATTATAATATCCTAACCCTTAAGAGTCTAAAACCAGCTGCAACCTGCTTGGAGACCTGCGAATAACATTCTTTGTGTAGTGTAATGTGTAGTATAACTTTGAATGTATGTACTGCTTGTAGGTGAAATTTGACTAACACGAGAGATGGAAGGAGGGGGGGGGGGGGAAATACAGAAATAGATTTTAGACAGGGATCTAAAGGGATAAGACAAGGCCGTTAAATTCATGTACCTCTCAAATGATGATACACAAAATTATCCCTTCTGTAGATTGTAATTAGTGGTTGAAACGTTTGGCCAATTAACTTAATGAACCAACCAATAAAATTCAATAATAGGAATCCAAAGTTATTGAGCCAGCGAATAAAAAAAAACGTTACCATATACTTTGGGGACCCGTGTAGTAAACAGCCCATTGTCCCCTCCCTCCCTGGATTTTAGAACTTATCAGACACACGGAAAAATATTCTTAATTCAAATGGTCTCTATTTGTAACTATTTAGGGATCTTAATTGAGGAATCCTTAATTAGAATTAAGGAACCTAGTAATAGTGTCTAACTTTTTATCTTTGTGACGTAACAAGGATGAGAGGGGAGGTGGGAAAGGAAACCCCTAAAAAAGAGATGGATTTTTGTTACGTCACAAAGATAAAAAGTTAGACACTATTACTAGGTTCGAATTAAGATTAAAATCATTGGTTAAAAAGTTTGGACACTGAAGGTTTTTGCAGTTTTTCTAAAAGTACCCAAATTGTTTTGACAACGGACTTTGGACTATACATTTCACAGGAACTTAAATTATCTATTTTATTCGTTGGTGCAAATACTTTTCAACTAATAATTATAATGCAATAAAAGCGTAGTTTATTGATTAATTTTTTTTTGTTAAGAATCCCAAGATCTCGGAAAATGCTAGTTGGAATTGGTTAAACTTTTCAGGGAAGATGTATAATATCAATTGAATGATTATTTTATCAAATTGCTCAAATCATATTTTGTACACCATCGAATAACTGATAATTTTCCGCGAATATGAAAATAAAATCATAAAACTCAATACCAGTTTTGTTAGACCTTGTTATTATATTATAATTTTTCAGTTTAACACATCCACTGTATGCTGTCTATAATACGATGCAATGATTTTCTAAACTGTTTTTCTGAATGTATATTCCATTACAGGTATCCTCCAAAGTATATATCTTTGTTCATTTTATGTTTATTTAAAACTGTTCAATTAATTAGCATTTAAATAGCAAAAGTACAAAATTAAAAACTAAAATTGAAAAATACACCAAATTAATAATTCATTTGGATTTTTAGACTTACAGACTTACACATACAGTGAATCCTTTGGTTGCATATCCTTTTCTTGAAAGTTCTTATTAATCCTATATTTTATGCTAGCGGCTGCGCCCTTAGCAGCTAGAGGCTCTGTATTCAACAGATTTAAAGTATAGATCTTTATTCAGACAACTACCACCCTACGTTAATCAACGACTTATTCGTCTGATTCTAAATTATTTTCTGCTACTTGGCAGTGTTAATATAAGCAACACCATTGGTCGATTTTCAATGACCCAATAGAAAGGTTGCACAAGGTGGTTGCGATGGGGAGATACAACTTTATTTAACTCTTTCTCTCTCTAGTGTTTTACTCTAATCTGATTTCAAGAGGGGCACAAAGATGCTGCTAGAAAAATTGCATAAAACCATTAAAAGACTTAAATCTGAAAATAAAATAGCCTAAAACTATCACGGGACCTATGAAGCTTACCTAAAATAGAAAACCCAATCAGTGCAGTAGTTGTTGAGATCTAAAGCTTCAGACTATATAACTAATTTACATAATAGGATTACTGGATACTTAAAATTATTGGTGGAAAAGTTTGGACACTGCTTGTTTGGATCCAACCAATAAAAATTCAAATAAAGCACCCAACATTTTTAAGAAAACATGGTTATAAAACTTTGGGTACCGTTCAATACACCCCCCCACCCTTCCCTACCTGGTTGCTACTCAATTTAATTAGCTGTTATTTGTGATATTTTATTGTGGTTGGCTCGCTAAGACATGGGGGAAGCAGAGAAAAAGGTAAAGTTTTAAAAACGACGTTTTTTCAGTTTAGAAAATTTTAATTTCGATTAAAACCGTCTCTAATCTAATTAGAATACAGATACTCTTTATCCCTAACTGCTTTATTATTACGAAGCAGCTATTTGCGCCTAATAAAAAATAACGTCATAAAATACAAATGACCAATAATATGCCAGTGTACATTACAATTGGTCAATTACAATGCATACTGGCCTATCATTGGTCATTTGAATTGTATGGCGTAATTTTTTATTAGGCACTACATGCTGCTTCTAAAATTACAAAATGTTTTGCAGTTTTAAAATGAAGACAAAATTTGGCATATTTTTAAACAGATTTATGGGAACGTCGAATAGATGTAGGCCTTTGGGGGAATCTGTTTAATTACGTTCCATCAATATCGCAGTAAGACTTGTATTGAAGCAGCTTATTCAAAAAATGACGTCATACTATACAAATGACAAATGATAGGCCAGTATACATTTTATATACCAATGGTAAAAGAACATTATGACTTTATCCTTATGCAAAAGTAACTGTATGTATATAAATCTAAGTGTGTGTCTATGTAAAGCTTCTCAAAGGTCTAGATAAGGTTGATAACTATTTTGTATTTCGAAACCTCCAAAGAGAAATTACCTTCCCCCCCCCCCCAAAAAAAAAAAAATAAATAATTTTCTATTTAAGACTAAAATTGAAAGTCCTTCCCAAGGACGTCCAAGAAGGGGGTAAAGGGGTTATTACCCTACCCCCCCCCCCCAAACGAAATTGGGGGTGCCCCCAATATTTTTCACTTTACCCCCCCCCCCCCATGTAAAATTTACCCCTACCTTAGGGGTGCCTACGGCACTCCCAACCATTTAGGAGGGGGTATTTACCCCCGCAAACTATTGGGGGGGGGTAATACCCTACCCCCCCCAAAAAAAAAGCTTGGACGCCCCTGGTCGTGGTCCTTCCCTCAAATGTCCTTTGATAAAGTGCAAATCTGTCTCTTTTTTAGGGGTTTACTTTTCCTCTCATCCTTACTTTTTAGACGTATATTTATGCCGTCACACATGACACTTTCCGTATCTCCGATTCCCTTATACGTTGACTATTGCATTCTTGTGTTGATTTGATAATAGCCAAAAAAAATTGTCAGTTTTGTGGAACACCCTGTTTGAAATATCATGCAAAGGTATATATTATATTATCGAGGAAGGGATAGAAAGGCATAAGACAATGGACGATAAATCGTTATACATCCTCAAAATTTCATTATTTTTAGTAAAATCATTGGTTGAAATGTTTTGGACATTACCACCAGTTTGGCACCTTAATAAATAAAAAATCCCTGCCAAAGGTTTTCGAGAAAACGAATAAAAAACTTTGGGTACCAGCATAATTTACAGTCCAATGTCTGCTCCCTCCCTGATGTATATTAAATTATATGTACCATCATTCCAGGTAGAAAGGATAGGTATTTAAAAGAAAAGTAGCAGAGATGCCTCTAGGTTCACTTGAGGAAAAGGGGGGGTGGGGTATAAGTCGCCCATATGCGGTATTCTAGTCCTGATGGGCTACTCTATTCCCAAAATAATATATTCTGCTTTCTTATTTTTAATTTTTTAAAATAAAGTGGGAGAGGGGCTTTTATGTGCTCGATGGGCACAATAAGGGAAAACACCCAAATAGTTCATTTAATTGTAATAACTTTATTTTATTGGATTTGGAAGGCTGAAATTGGTTTTATACCTGGTTTTATAAAATTCTAATTATATCAGGGATCTTAAGGAATAGAATAATGGATATTAAATTAATATACAGGGAGTAAGGGAGGGGACAATGGGCAATTAATTCAATTTAAGAGGGTTCGCTGAAAAGCAATGAAAACCAGATTTATCAAGAAAATTTTACCAAAATTGTAAAGGGATCATGGTAACCTAATTTAGAACAAAATTAGTTCTAAGAAAAAAATCATTTACTTGAAAACTAAATTATCAACACATCATAATGTAGTAAACATTCTGTAATTAATCACTAGAAAAATCTTGTTTAGAACTACCTCAACCCTTCTGATATATTTTTAACTGACCCCTAAACTCAAGCGGTTCTTAGATTATTTAATACATAAATATCACAGTAGAGTTTCTATACATGAAAAGACATTTTCTTGGGAAAAAATATTTGTTAAAACCAGCGATAAATAACAAACTTTTCTGTCTGCATATTCAAAACTAGCTCAGCTAGTTAGCGGGGCATTGATGCGCAAGTCCCCAAAATCAGTAATAATCCGCTGTATTCGTGCACATTCCCTTTAAGCCAGTCCCCAAAGTCTGAGACTCCTTAAAAATTGAATATTCGATCCATTGTCCCCTCCCTTACTCCCTGATTAATATACCTTTTTCAATAATGATAAACATCCTCTGAAGTAAATTATTGGTTATTAAGTTTGGACGATACAAGTTTTAGTACCAACCTAAATTCAATAAAAAGAATCCAAAATTTATTTTGGCAACCAGGTTACTAAGTTTTGGTCCCAAACTTCCCTTAAATTTTTTTTTAAAAAGTGTATACGAAAAAGACATAGTTTGTTTTTTGTTGCTCTCTTTTGACCTTTCCCTATCCCTACCGTTAATAGTCTATATATAACCTGTCCTCTGGACCTATAAATTATATAGATGAGCTACTACTCCAGCTGTCTACGAGATCTTAGACTACATACAAACAGATAAACATTATGCATTTTACGCCAATGATTATTTGAATGCCTTTTGGCTCTTTTATATGAGCGTTTTAGAAGAACGTACGGACATACTTACTCAAAAGTATTTTCACACAAATACTGAAATAGTTTTTGGTGCTTCCCCTCAAAGTGCCTGTCAAGCACTGACCCCCCACCACCCCCCTCTGTCTTTTAAATAGTAGGTGGATAATGACTTAACCCTGTGGGGCTACCCAGTACCCAATTTGACCTAACCTGACCTAAAGTAATAATAAAAAAGTACTACATCCCCCCCCCCTTATTATATATTTTTTTAAGTAAGGGAGGGTGTGTTCTTTACTAAACAAGGCATTTTAAGGGAAAGGATCATTTCAACTATATAATATTTTTGACGCTATTGGCTTATATTCAAAGCCCCAATTGAAAGTAGGGGTTGGGGACACATTCATTTCACCCTTCCCCCTCTAGTGTTAAACTTTAATATATCTCCATATAATTAAGTTAAGGGAGGAAGGGGTTCTAAGCTTAACATGTCATTTAAAGGGAAAATACCATTTTTACTAAAGTACTTTGTCTCTATATAAACGTTTTTTTTATAAAGTAAACAAATATTTTGGAGTGTTTGAGAAAAACAAATATTAAAATATCTATTTTAGAATTTTTTTGATATTTGTCTAAAATATAGCATATCCTAATACATATCCTTTTAAAAGTTGATATAATTTAATTTATACTAAAGTATCTTAGGGGATAAGCTAGGGGGGGGGGGTAAAGGGGTGATTACCCCCCCCCCTCCCAAATGAATTTGGGGGTGCTGTAGGTACCCCCAACATTTTGGATTTTCAATTTTTACCCCCCCCCCCACAAATAAAAAAAATGCCTCTATGAAATAAAGATTACCCCCTTCCCCCAAATAAAAAAGCTTGGACGAATTTTATGTACAGTTGCACCTCCCCCCCCCCCTTCTTTTCTAAATTAAGATAAACTAAATTCTCTACATCCCCAAAGAATAATATCCCCCTCCTGTAGATATTAATTTTGGTTTAACATTCAAGATATTTTTTTTTTGCAAAATGAGAACTAAATTGTGTTTAAATTTATTATTACATAATTGCTTATATTCGGGATAAAAGCACCTTCCTACAAATATTTAGGAATTATTATATAGATGTTTTTCTTATAAAACTGCACCATGTTATTCTATAATTATCATCTATAATACAAAGTAGCTTGATGTCTGTCCGTCTGTCCGTCTGTCCGTCTGTCTGTCTGTCTGTCTGTCTGTCTGTCCCTTAAGATCTCGGTAACCACTGAACCGATCGGATTCTACTCTTCAGGGAATATACCTACTGGTCCTGTGGTGGTTTTAGGCTATTTTCTTGGGGGGTAGGACACCCCAAACCCCCCCAAAAATAAAAAAAATCCAACCCCCAAATTTTTTTTTTTACATTTTTTGTAAAATCTCAGTAACTGCTGATCAAATTGGGCTCTACCCTTCTGGGAATATACATACTGGTCCTCTTGTGGTTTTAAGCTATTTTCTTGGGGGGTGGGACACCCCAACCCCCCAAAAAATAAAAAAATCCCCACTTCCAAAATTTTTATTTTTTTTATTTTTTTTAAAACAAAAACCAGTAATTGGGGTGGGGGAACCCCACTGCAACATGGGGCGAAGCCCCCATGAATCCCCCCCCAAAAAAAAAAAATCAAAATATTTTAATTTTAATTTTTGTGTATGCGAACAACCTAGGTCTAATTTTTACAAATTGAAATTTTTGTGTATACGGCAAACAACCTGGGTTTAATTTGTACAAATTAAAATTTTTGTGCATAAAGCGCACAACCTGGGTTTAATTTTACCACAGAGTAATTAAACAAAGAATATTTTTTTGAATATTTCTATTAAGGAGGGTTGACTTCCCAAAACTATATAGGGCGAAGCCCCTAAAGGCTAGGGGCGAAGCCGCTAGTTCTTAATAATAAATCAATAGGACAAAAATGACATGCTACTATGACTATTTTTAGGAATTATCCGTAAGCTCGTATGGACGGACAGACATATTTTTGACTTATAATTGAAAGACAGACTAACAGACGGAAAACCGGAAAATTAATTTTACTCCCCACTATGAAAAGTTATTTATCGCATCGTATTAATGACAGTTTTCAGCGGACATTAAAATGAAAAATCATAAGATTAAAACCCGTTTTGTTAGTCCATTGTCTTATCCCTGAATATCCCTGCTAAACAAGTTTGTTAATCTAATCTAATCATATGGTGTCAAAATTTGCAAGATAAGATTTTTATCTATAATATAAAGTAGCTTGATGTTTGTCCGTCTGTCCGTCTGTCTGTCCGTCTGTCTGTCTGTCTGTCCCTTAAGATCTTGGTAACCACTGAACAGATCGGATTCTACTCTTCAGGGAATATACCTACTGGTCCTGTGGTGGTTTTAGGCTATTTTCTCGGGGGGTGGGACATGCCTAACCCCCCAAAAAATAAAAAAACCCACCCCCCAAAAATTTTTTTTTACAATTTTAGTAAAATCTCAGTAACTGCTGATCAAATTGGGCTCTAACCTTCTGGGAATATACCTACTGGTCCTCTGGTGGTTTTAAGCTATTTTCATGGGGAGTGGGACACCCCAACCCCCCCAAAAATAAAAAAATACCCACTTCCAAAATTTTTCATTTTTCAAAATTTTTGTAAACAAAAACCAGTTATTGGGGTGGGGGAACCCCACTGCAATATGGGGCGAAGCCCCCATGAATCCTCCCCCCTAAAACAAAAAAAAATTTAAGCCGCTAGTATTTTAAAAAGTGCATCACATAAATCTCTGACTTTCCTATACTATAAAGTGTATGTATGTGTGAGTGTACATATGTCTATTGAGATTTTAATAATAGTAAACTGTGAGACAAATTATTCCTTAAGTTGAGTTTTGGTCTGGGCTGGTTTAAAATATACTTACAATGCAATGTTTTTTAAGCCATATTATTTGGGGGTTGGGAAATTTTATGCAAAAAAACGTATTGGAAGAAGTATCATTTTGAAAATAATGTTTAGGTTTTGTAACAATGACATGTGTTACTGCCCTGGCGCTTTGATTGCTTTAAAAGTTGAAATTCTAATATCCAGTTAGTATTAAATATATCAGTATAGATTAATAAACCTGGATTCAGTGTTGGAGACCTTTTTCATCTGCTAACACATTACTTTTTGCTCTTTAGTAACAACTTGGCTGTGTTAATATTTACCCCTAAAGTTATGCCCAAAAGAATGAAAGAATGAATTAGAAAGAAGTAATGTTAGTCATAATGTTTGTTCAGACTTAGTCATACATTATTACGAATACTATATTATTATGTGATTTTATTGCAGTATGCGAAATTAAATTTTTTGAAATTTAAAATATATGCAAATTCTATTATATGAAGTAGTAAGGATAACTATTTATACTAAATTCTTGCACATTCCCTTTAAGCCAGTACCCAAAGTCTGAGACTCCTAATTATTGAATATTCGATCCATTGTCCCATCCCTTACTTCCTAGCATTAACCCTTTACAGTCGGGCCCCTTGCCGCACCTTAATCGGTCGGGTCTAATTATCTCAGTTCCTATTAGAGCTAGAGGGCTAAATTTTTTTGTGCAAGTCCCCTGTTTGATAATTAATTTCCGACCTTTTATAAGTCTAAGTCAATTTTCGCTTCCTTCACCCTTTTATTTAACAACCTTTGTTTTTAGGTCTTTTTTTATTTTAAAATTTCAAACGGCTGTAATTTTCTTATTTTTGAAGCTAGAAGAAAATTTTTTTCCCAGAAAATGTTTATCTTTATCTAAATTTTACATTAGAAATATCAAAATATAAATTTCAGCGGCCGCAGCTGTACTTGGCAGCTGCCAGCCGCTGCAGTCGGCGGTCGGCGGGAAAACGGCGGCGGATCTTCATGAAATTTTAATACGTTATGTAGACATGTAAGAAAAGCTTAAGTTTAAAATGTGAAGTCTCTAAGTCAAAAATTGCGGCCACAGGAGCCTTTTAAAGATTTCTGGAGACCTGGAGGATCAGGACCTGCAGGATCATACCTGGAACCTGAAATTGACTTGAACACCTGTATTTCATATAAGGATGTACTACTAGAGGATTTTTCAGTATTTTGGTATGATAAAATGCTTTGTTTTAGTCAAAAAAATAATTTTGTTCTTTACCTGGATGACCCTGCCAGGTTTGCTGGCATCCTGTGCCCGCCAGGATGGAGATATTCAAAAAATTCCAACTCTCAGTTATGTGTCATACCCATACTTAAAAAGTCAAGCAGTTTGGGCTCTTTATCTTTTACACACAGAAAATGAGATAGAAAAAACCGGATGGGGGGGCGTTCAACGCCCTCCCCCCCCCCCCCCCCCCGACCGTTAAGGGTTAATTAGCCACATAAGAAATGTAGTCTTTTGTTCCATTTTTTTAGCCAAACGTTGCAGTTAATTGTTGTTATCCACAATTTGACAATTTGAAAAATAGCCAAAAGCCTGCAAAAAAGCAGTCTGACCACAATTATTATGCTCCATAATAAATTGTCAGCTTTCTATCTAAAATAGCAGACGAGGAAAACACATATTCCCAATAGCGTTACAGACTGATGGACAGACGGATGGATTGACGGACGGACTTAAACCCATTCCCACTCGTACATCTACGGTATTATTAAAATATTAGTTACAATATATACCCTATTGTTACACCTCTCCATCTGCCTCTCACATGAAAGCAGGGGTGTGTGTGTTGCTCTTTGTACATTGGACTTTTTTTAATGAATGATTATGAATCATTTAAAACACTTGGGACAGACAGTCTGAGTAACAACAATTTTCACAGAATGTTATATGAATAAATTTATCAAGGAATTGACATAGAATGTGAAAAATTTAAAAATATTAAAGACATTTCTATTCTGTTAACCATTGAGGGGGATATATGGCTATAACTGAGTAAGTAAGACAAATAACTTGAAGTTGTAGAGTTGAAATTTTTATATCAAACCTGGTATGGTCATCCAGGTGAAGAGCAAAACTATTTTAATATTTTAGCCTTTGTATAATAAAAAAATTGTATTATAGATGTACATATATACAGATAACTACCTGCCCAGTTTTTCCAAGGACTCTTTTCATCTGCTATCAAATATTTTTCTGATACTTAGCTGTGTTAATATTCCAGACGGGCCGACACTATTGGTTGATATTCAAAAACTTAATTTATAGTTGGCACAATGTCTTTGGGATGGGGACATACAGTTATTTAACCCCTTTCCCCTCTAGTGTTTTACTCTAATGGTGTAATTATATAGCAGATTTTGTCAGCATGCATTTTAGCGCTGGCTTTCTGCAGTTGATCTCACACACTCTCACAGCCACTTACACAAGGACGCACGCTACACAAACAATTAAACAATCATTTCAACTAAAAAGGAAATACCAAATTTAAAATTTATTACAACAGAAAACATTTCAGAATATTAGTGACAAATAAAAACTTTAATTAATTGTGCATTGAAAGTTATCTTTTTTTAATTTCACCCTAATTGTATCTTCATTATGTTTTTTTTTAAATCTTAGGGTAATTGAAGATTAAAGAATAATTTTTTATTCAAAATGAATGTTAAATTATATTTAACAGTTCGAAGGCTGAACTTGTTTTATAAAAGCAGAAATTAATCTTGGGTTACAGTTTTGTCTAGGGAGTTAAGGAGGGGACAATGGATACAATACTCAATTTTAAGGGGTCTCAAACCTTGGGGACCTGACCAAAGTGTTTGTAAAGGATTTGGCAAGATCATGGGGACTTTGGGGACTAGCGTATATTTGTCGCTTAATCTGTTATGATCCTAGCAGACAAAAATCAATAAAAATTTCTAGCAGACAAAAAAATAATATTATTTGGTCTGGTTTTAACAATTATTTTTTTCATTTCATAGATTGAAACTCTACTCTAACCCTAATATCTAAAATCATTTTTTTCTTGAATTTTGGTAGTAGTTTATAATGTAACTAGCGGCTACGCCCCTAGAGGCCTCTAGTGGCACTTTAAATGTTTTTGTTTGTTAAAGTCTATGTTAATTATTTATGTTACGATACCTACCATATGTTACGTTGAAGTCTCCTTATTTATGTTACGATACCTACCATATGTAACGTTGAAGTCTCCCAATATTAAAAAAATTTTCGATTTTTTTGTCATTTCTCTTGGGAGGGTGGTGGTACCCTCCCCCAAAATAGTTAAAAACCTTCCCAGGATACATGAGAATCTACCCTGTTAAGGAGAACCCGATCGGTTCAGCGGTTAGCGAGATCCTTCGGTACAGACACACAGACAGACAAACATTCTGTTACTTTAGTATAAGGATTATATTATAAGGGATGAGCAAGTTCTAAGGACGATTTTTCAGTGATTAATTACAGAGAATGTTTACTTCATTGTGATGTACTGTTAACCTAATTTTAAGTAAATGTTTTTTCTTGGAACTATTTTTTTAAATTTCATTACCATGAACACTTTACTATTTTATCAAATTTTCTGGTTAAATCTAGTTTTCATTGCCTTTCAGCGAAAACTTTTAAATTGAACTAATTACCCATTGTCCCCTCCCTTACTCCCTGAGTATTATCCTTAAAAAAAGTTAATATATGATTCCATTTTCCTCTCTCTTGGTAATGACATCATCTTGACCAATATGATTTACGTAACATACAGTTTTCAATACAGACGAAACTGGAATTAAAATTAAAATTAACATGATTATAAAAAAGATAAGTATGTCAATATGTTAAAAGAGTAAACCTCCATTCAAGTTTTTCCTCTCTTGAAAGTGTTGAAACTTAACTTTATGATTCAAAACATCATCAAGACTTTAATCTAAAAATAACTAGCCTAAAAATCATCATTGGACCTATGTTAAGCTCCCAAAAATAAAGAAACCATGGTTCAGTAGTAGGGTTGGGCCGGATATTTTTTGGCCGGATAACGGATATCCGGCTGATTTCAAATGCCGAATATCCGGTATCCGGCAAATATCCGGTTATCCGGCCAAATTACCGGATATCCGGCCGGATAACCGGCCAAATTACTACTTATTAAAGCATCAAAAAAGGATATAGTCCCTTTCGTGGCAACGCACCTTAAGGGGCGATTTGTTGTATTTTTAAAATTGGTTATTTTAGGTTAGGTTAGGTTATATTTGGTTAGGTGATTGCCCCACGTTGCCACCAAAGGGACTATACCCGCAAAAAAAATTTCTTCATAAACTGGTGTTTTATATTATACTAGCGTATACAAGGCTGAACTTGTTTTATAAAAGCAGAAATTAATCTTGGGTTACAGTTTTGTCTAGGGAGTTAAGGAGGGGACAATGGATACAATACTCAATTTTAAGGGGTCTCAAACCTTGGGGACCTGACCAAAGTGTTTGTAAAGGATTTGGCAAGATCATGGGGACTTTGGGGACTAGCGTATATTTGTCGCTTAATCTGTTATGATCCTAGCAGACAAAAATCAATAAAAATTTCTAGCAGACAAAAAAATAATATTATTTGGTCTGGTTTTAACAATTATTTTTTTCATTTCATAGATTGAAACTCTACTCTAACCCTAATATCTAAAATCATTTTTTTCTTGAATTTTGGTAGTAGTTTATAATGTAACTAGCGGCTACGCCCCTAGAGGCCTCTAGTGGCACTTTAAATGTTTTTGTTTGTTAAAGTCTATGTTAATTATTTATGTTACGATACCTACCATATGTTACGTTGAAGTCTCCTTATTTATGTTACGATACCTACCATATGTAACGTTGAAGTCTCCCAATATTAAAAAATTTTTCGATTTTTTTGTCATTTCTCTTGGGAGGGTGGTGGTACCCTCCCCCAAAATAGTTAAAAACCTTCCCAGGATACATGAGAATCTACCCTGTTAAGGAGAACCCGATCGGTTCAGCGGTTAGCGAGATCCTTCGGTACAGACACACAGACAGACAAACATTCTGTTACTTTAGTATAAGGATTATATTATAAGGGATGAGCAAGTTCTAAGGACGATTTTTCAGTGATTAATTACAGAGAATGTTTACTTCATTGTGATGTACTGTTAACCTAATTTTAAGTAAATGTTTTTTCTTGGAACTATTTTTTTAAATTTCATTACCATGAACACTTTACTATTTTATCAAATTTTCTGGTTAAATCTAGTTTTCATTGCCTTTCAGCGAAAACTTTTAAATTGAACTAATTACCCATTGTCCCCTCCCTTACTCCCTGAGTATTATCCTTAAAAAAAGTTAATATATGATTCCATTTTCCTCTCTCTTGGTAATGACATCATCTTGACCAATATGATTTACGTAACATACAGTTTTCAATACAGACGAAACTGGAATTAAAATTAAAATTAACATGATTATAAAAAAGATAAGTATGTCAATATGTTAAAAGAGTAAACCTCCATTCAAGTTTTTCCTCTCTTGAAAGTGTTGAAACTTAACTTTATGATTCAAAACATCATCAAGACTTTAATCTAAAAATAACTAGCCTAAAAATCATCATTGGACCTATGTTAAGCTCCCAAAAATAAAGAAACCATGGTTCAGTAGTAGGGTTGGGCCGGATATTTTTTGGCCGGATAACGGATATCCGGCTGATTTCAAATGCCGAATATCCGGTATCCGGCAAATATCCGGTTATCCGGCCAAATTACCGGATATCCGGCCGGATAACCGGCCAAATTACTACTTATTAAAGCATCAAAAAAGGATATAGTCCCTTTCGTGGCAACGCACCTTAAGGGGCGATTTGTTGTATTTTTAAAATTGGTTATTTTAGGTTAGGTTAGGTTATATTTGGTTAGGTGATTGCCCCACGTTGCCACCAAAGGGACTATACCCGCAAAAAAAATTTCTTCATAAACTGGTGTTTTATATTATACTAGCGGTTGCGTCCCTAGTATCTAGGGATGAAAGTGCAGAAAAATAACTTTAAACCTTACAATGACTTTTTTTATAAAAATTAAACAGCCTAAAACCACCCTGGGACCTATAAGAGGCTTCACTCTAAAGGAGAACCATATCGGTTCAGCGGTTAGCAAGATCCTTTGCTACAGACAAAAAAAGCTTACTACTTTATATAATAGGATAAAATTAAGGTTAAAACTTAAAAATTAAGTAACTATTAAATGATCTTTCTTCTTAGCAAATAAATCTAATTAACTATTACTACCCTCAATCTGTAATATCAACCCCTAATGGTTTAAGGATAGGCGGGGAGGTGGCGTTGAATGCCTGCCCCCCCCCCCCCCTCTGTTTTTTTCTCTCCTCTTTTCTGTGTATAAAAGGTAGAGGGCTATAACTGAGTGACTTTCGAAATATGGGTATGACACATAACTGAGAGTTGAAATTTTTTTAATACCTCCTTCCTGGTGGGCACAGCAAGCCAGCAAATCTGGTAGGGTCATTCAGGTAAAAAGTAAAAATATTTTTTTTACTTAAACAAAGCATTTCATGTTATATAATACTAAAATATTCTATATTAGTACATACTCATATGTAATATAGTATATGACATATTACAATTTCATAAAATCCGTTGCCCAGCTGCCAAGTACAGCTGCCACCGCCAAAATTTATGTTTTGAGATTTCTAATATAAATTTTACATAAAGATAAACATATTCAGAAAAAATTGTTCTTCTAGCTTCAATAATAAAAAAAATTACAGCCATTTAAGATAAAAAAAAACAGATATTTTTGTTGTAAAATATAAAAGATAATATTGCCGGATATCTGGCCGGATAGTTTCAATATCCGGTATCCGGCCAGGTATTGAAAATGGCCGGATATCCGGCCACACCGAATATCCGGCCCAACCATATTCAGTAGTTATTGAGATCTTAAAAATCTGACAAAAAAAACCTTACTCCTTATATAAATAATAAGATATATACATACAGTTCAAATAAAAAATATCTCATTGATTTTCAGGAAATATGTAAAATGTTGAGCCAATTTTGACATTGTGGTAAATTTTTCTTATCTGAGGTAAAAAAAAATTGGTGGTTTCCTTCAAAATGCCAAGTCAAGAACATATTCCCGGTCCTTATTTTCAAATAAATTAAAACAAGGATGACAACATCCATATAAGCGAAGCTCTGAAAGGGTATGATAGACAAACATTGACTCTTGTAGAGTGTCATAACTGAATATACAAAATTTGAATACATAAGTTTTGACAAAATTATATGTAAATTTGTTTCAAAACTTTTTAAATACAGAATTCTTTTTAATGACATACTGACATGTTTAGGACTTGCTTATAGACTTGCTTTGCTCAAAAAATGTACCTTATTGTAATAGGAATTAGTAATCCAAAAATCAGATCAATCATATGATTTTATCACATAAAAAATTGTTGTTAAAAAAGTAAAAAAATCAACATGTTTTAAATTGATGTACGGACATTATGGTTACAGTTATAGAGTTGCTACGCTTTCTAAATTGTACCTAACTACTACAGGAATCATTATGCAAAATTTAAAATCAATAGAACAATTTTAACATGCCTAAATTAACGGAAAAAAGCTATCCATTACAGACTGACAGACGGATGGACTGACCAACCCTAATTATAGAAAACCTTTACTTTTAAAAAGGAGGGGGAATATTTCTTTACCTCATGCTATATCTACAACTTATGAAAATATGTATTTTAGTTTAAGAAATGGAAGAAGCTGGCCCAGCATCATATTCTACCTGTACTTGCAACCTTCAATTTGGGGTATATCCATTATCTTCACAAGATTCTCAAACATTGAATTTGAGAAAAGAATTAAGTAACCCAAGTGTAAACTTCAATGGACCTGCAGGAGAAAATCAAAGAATATTAGCTGAAGAAAAGATTGAGGAGATAAAACAGAAAGTAGCTGAATATTATCATGATCCAGAGTGTAAGGTTATTGCAATACCTAATCATTTTGAGCAACCCAAAAAGCCAACAGTGTTGGGAACAGAGGGCAAGGAGAAGCAAGATGCTCAGTTTTTAGATAAATATCTTGAAGATCAATTACATCACAATCTTGTCAATGCAGCAAGAACATTAAAGATGGAAACATGTATAATTAATAACTTTAACTCAGGTGATTGTATACAACAATTAGTTCAAAAGGGAAAAGTTACCAGAGGAAAAGAATTTATGAAAGATTTTAATAAGTATGAGATTAGGATCAAGGAGATATTTGACATTCAAGATATACCTAGGGAAAAACTAGAATTGTGCATAGAAGAACATTTAAAATGGAAAGAAAATAAGCTTGAACTAAAAGATGCAAAAAGCTGGCTATTCAAAAAGGAATGTTTTATAGTTAATGCAAGAGGTTAATTTGAGGGTTGAGAATAATAGTATTTATCTTTTCATTAATATCTTTAGGTGTGGTATTTTTTCTGTGATATGTTAAAATAAGATTAGAAGACAGTGCCATACACAGGGTTTTTAAAGGAAGGTTAGATACAATCCCATCTCATGCCACTGTTTGAAGATAAGTATTACTAAATAAATTGACTTAAGAAATATAAAACATTTGATCTAACAGGTGCTTAGAGATCAAGGAGGCAGTAAGAAAAACAAAATTGAAAATATGCCCTTGTACAAGATTCCTACCTCCAATGTAGAGAAATTTTTTTCCTATCAATACTTTAAATACTGCCTTCAAGAAACTAAAACAGAATGGGATTCTCTAATCATTATTCCAGAACACAGCACAATTATAAACATTGAGGTAAAACTTGGACCTAGAGATAGTGGTGACAAACTTAAACTACTGAAAAACGCTGCAGATCAAACAAAGCAGCATTTTTATTTCATGCAGAAATTGTTTGGAGGCATGCTTTCCGGAGATTGGGTGTTTGTCAAAGCTGCTTGTGTCCCATATTTGACAATTTTTGAAGAATCCACATTTCCTTGCATCAACTGTCAGCAATTCATTCTACAAGAAAAAGATGTTGATGATGTTAGGCATTGGTTGGAAAAGGTATTTCAACACAAGCTTATTAACTCTGATAATTATAATCAGGCAGGATATGAAAAACTTATAGCTGAATTGATATTTCACATTTCAATTAAGGAGTCAAGTAGATTTGATCAACTGATATCTGATCCATTTACCATTAGCAAAGAAGTTGAGAAAGCATTAACAGGAAAGAATAATGGAATATCATTAGAAAACAGTGTTCCTGTGTACATGCTAAATTATGAACAACTGCAAGCTGTAAACTCAACAGCCAAGTTCCTTATCATAGACGGTGACTATGGTACGGGGAAAACATATGTTTTAAAAGAAAGAGCAATAAAGTGTGCCACTGACAATCTTGAAGATAAAATATTTTATATTGATTTAACAACAATAACAAATCTAGTGCGGGAAGTTAGTATTGCATCCACAACATCTGTTATGTTTGAAATGGCTAAGGTAGAGTTTCAATCTTATCCAAATATAAAGGTTGTTTCATTTAGAGATCTTGAAGATATTAGCCCTAGAGAATTACTAAATGGATTAAAAAGGGGAGAAACCAAAGAAATAATCAATACTATAAATAAATTTTTGAGAGACAATCTTTGTGATCACTTATTCATTGATGAAATGATAATTGGAGGAGTTAAATTTCCTTGCATTTTGAAGACAGTTTGCTTGACCCTAAAAGTATATGCAGAGAATGCGGATTACTCTACAACAAATAGGAAAGAGTGGATTGAAACTATGAAGAAAAATCACAATGCTCTTTGTTTTAATCTTACCAAGAACATGCGAAACAGTAACCAAATATTTAAGTTTTCTGAAGCTTTCAACTCACAAATATCTACTAAGCTTCCTGACATTAATGTCATTGGGGGTCACAATTATTACTATCATAATATTTATGATATTTCACCTGGTTTATTAGCCTTTGCAGCAATAAAAAAATATTTCTTACATGAACCACAAGAAGGTGTGGTTGTCTTGACATATACCAAAGAATCTGACAAGGCAATATTTGATTTGTTAAAGAAACACTTTTCCTCAACTAGGCCAGTTGTATCAGACTTTAAAGCATTTCTGACCAAACCTGAAGGAATACTAGTAACAAGTTTGTATAAATTTCAGGGTGCTCAAGCTAGGAACATTATCATAATTGATGATGCAAGAAACGGTAGTTTCTGGATAAGAAAAATGATACTTAGAGCAATGTCCTTTGCAATTGTTATCTCAAGAAAAAATATTTCTACAGGAAATAAATCTGGAGTAATTGAAGATGGAAATTTACATACTGAAAGAATATCTGCAGATTGTCATCACTATCATAACAAAGATAAACATGATATTAGTGCCATTACTATGGCAATATTTGATAAATACAAACTACTTGACCAAGATGAAAGTATTGTGATTGTAACATTCAAAAAAATTTCTAGTGAAATAGTTGAAGAGGCAAATATTAAAGAGTTTCTCAGTTTATCTAGAATAGAAAAAATGATACAAATTGAGGAGAAAATTGAATCAGAAAGCAAAGAGCTTTACAAAGAATTAATGAGATATATTTCTAGAAAATTCAAAACATCTTGGAGCTTCCATGACAATTATGTTATTGAAGATCTAATAAACAAGCCAAGACATATTAATTATATCAATATCAGCCCATTATCAGAATTAGTTTTCAATGAAGCATACAACATTATTATATTTGCTGATAAAAATTTTAATCATAATCATGAATTTGCAGTTTGGGGAAATAATCATTCTTTAAACTACTCAGAAAAAGAGACAAGCAAAGATATTGTTTGGAGTTATAAAAACAGAAATAGATGTGAAGCACGAAGCAGAGATTTAATCTGGGAAGCTCAGCCAAAGTTTGCAATAATTGTTCATGATGGGAGAATAGATACATTTAGCCAACCTGAAGAAGCTCTTAATCTGATTAAGGATGATAACCTACATGAATATATTCCTGACAAATCAAGAAAGAGCACAAAATTTGATTGTTTTTCATTTTCTATTTATATAACTATTTTAATGATAATGTCTATAGGTATAATATATTTTAATTTTATTTAAAATTAAAAATAAATTTACACATTTTTACAAAATATTTAGGAATATTGTCTATGATAAATAGCTATACTTGGTTTATCAGTATGGCTGAGAATCGGTTCTAATCCTGCGGATATCAATTGGTTTAAAAGCCACACTGGAAAAAATTTATGTTTTTATATGGTCTAAAAGCATTCTAGGGGTGCTGAGAAAGAAAAAAAATCAACAAGAAAACACAATAAGTGTTTTATTTTATTAATTAACATTTTGCTCAGAAGGTCATATAATTAAGCAGGTTGATCTACCCCCCCCCCCTGAACTCCTCAAATATCCTAAAACCTTTTCTATTTTAAATGAATAAAATTGATGAGCAATAAATTCAGTTGTCTAGGATATCTTAGAGTACATAGACAGATCTATATATATATACTAGTGGCTTCGCCCCTAGTCTCTAGGGGCTTTGACCCAAGAGGTTTAATCAAACCAATTTTTTGTATTTGAGATTTAAAAGAAATTGGGGGGGGGGGAAGAAATTGACCCCACTATTTTAATGTTAGTTTTAAAAAGAAAAAAAAAGAAATTTTTTTTGAGGGGGGGGGAATTTTTTATTTTTTGGGGGGGTTGGGGGTGTCCCACTCCCCAAGAAAATAGTTATCAACCTTCCCGGGACCTATGAGAAGCTACCCTGTAACTACTTGGTTCAGCGGTTAGCGAGATCCTTAGTACAAACAAACAGACAAACAAACAGACAGACAGACAAACAGACAGACAAACAGACAGATTTCGTTCTACATAGTTTTTGTTGCTTTCCCTCAAAGTGTCGGTCAAGCTCTGACCCCCACCACCCCCCTATGTTTTTTTAAATAGTAGGTGGATGGTGACCTACCCCCTACCCAATTTGACCTAAAATATTTTTTTTAAAGTACTCCCCCCTGCCCAAACCTTAATTTCTATTTTTTTAAGTTAGAAGGTATTTGTTCTATGCTAAACAAGGCATTTTAAGGGAAAATATCATTTCAACTATCTAATATTTTCGACGCTATTGGCTTATATCCAAAGACCCAATTGAAAGTCGAGGTTGGGGACACAGTTATTTCACCCTTCCCCCTCTAGTGTTTTTCTTTAATATATATCCATATATTTTGAATTTATTTAAAATGTAAGTGTGGGGAAAGGGGTTCTTTGCTCAAAAACATTTTAATGGAAAATACTATTTTTACTAAAGTACTTTGTCTCTATTTAAACGTTTTCTTTATAAAGAAAACAAATATTTTGGAGTATTTGAGAAAAACAAATATTAAAATATTTATTTTAGAATTTTTTTTATATTTGTCTAAAATATAGCATAATTATACAATACATATCCTTTTAAAGGCTGATATAATTTTTACTTGGTATCTTATAGGATAGGACCAGTGTTGCGGAGCCGGAGCCGTAGCCGGGAGCCCTGGAGCCGCCATATTTTGGTGGAGCCGTAGCCGGAGCTGGAGCCGTAATTTTCTGGATAAATAAAGAGATTTTTTATAGACTATAATTTGGTAACTCTGTTTTGTCATGTGCAAATGCCCCTTTTAAGTTTTTCAAGTCCATTTTTATCAAAAATTGAACTTTTAAAACCTTGAAAAGTAAAAAATAGCCGTGGGGAAAAAGTCGATTTTTTCTTGATTTTAGGTCGGAGCCGGAGCCGCACCAAAATCAAACGGCTCCGCAACGCTGGATAGGACCATTTTGGCGATAAATCGTATGTTCAGTTGCAACCCCCCCCCCCCATAGCTCTTTCTGTAGATTAAAAATATTGGTTTATCAATTAAGATTTGATAAAGATATCTTAATTTTTTAAGAATCTTGCAAAGTTTGAAATCGATAGAACATGCCCAAATTAACGATAAGCGCTCTACAGACAAAAGGATAGACCAACACTTATTAATAAAAAACATCGTTTATAAAAATTTTGACTTGATTTCTGAATTCTAATTTTCACAACATGGGGAAGATTGATCTATCCTACCTATATTCATAAACCAAGTCAATTCACCAGGGTTTTAAAAGCTAAGGCAATTACCGTTAGATAAATAAATATCCTTAACGTAACATTCTGTAGATTACATTCATTGATGGAAAGCTTGGACAAACGCAGAAGTCCCAAACGCAGGAGTGAACAAACGTGTTAATCACAGAAATATTAGAAATCGAGAAATTGTGTTAATCACAGAAATAATAGAAATCGAGAAAATTGCGTTAATCACAGAAATAAGATCTCCCCTGTAGCATTTTTACATACATAGTACATACTGATATTGCATAACTGTAATATTAACCCTTTACAGTCGGGCTCCTTGCCGCATCTTTGTCGGTCGGGGGGGGGGGGAAGGGGGCGTTTACCGCCTCCCCATTATTATCTCACCTCCTATTAAAGCTAGAGGGCTAAACAAAGTTTGTGCATGTCCCCTGTTTGATAATGAATTTCCGACTATAAGTGAGTCAGATACAAACCTTTGTTTTTAGGTCATTTTTTACCTAAGTGATTATTTTTTCTTTCAGTATAGCTATAGTTTATTGTTCTTTTTACATTTGCTACTTCTCTATGGATCATTAGTTACAGTATTTTTTCTCAAAAACAGCCAACACCCTAAAATAGCAATAAAATCAATTTAGCAAAAAGGTGTGTTTTTTTATTCTTTAAGATCTCGGTAACTAAAGAATGGATAAACTATAATTGTCAGAGAAGATTGGTTTCTTAAATGGGCAGGTATTAAGCTATGAGTAGATAAAAGGCTTAACGATTCCAATATGAATCTTTCGATTTGCTGTATCAAACCGTTTGTACTTTATCTTTATTGTGGGGTAACCACCTAAAAAAATGGGTTGTCCCACAAATAGGAAATAAAAAGGGAGCTTCATCCTTTACGCAAAACTACGCAAAAATAATTTAAAATAATTACCTATTACTTCATGAAAAATTTGATGAAAAACCAACAGATCTATAGTATAGTATATACAGACAACTACCTCCCTTTTCAAAGACCTCTTTCGTCTGCTTCTAAATGATTTTCTGCTGCTTTTCAATGACCCAATAAAAAGCTTGCACAAGGTGGTTGCGATGGGGAGATACAGGTATTTAACCCTTTCTCCCTCTAGTGTTTTAATCTAATATAAAAACCATAATTATATAAAACTTGAATTGGGATATTTTTTGTGTACAACCCTCGTCCCACTTTTGGCCTTGAACCTTTTCTAACCATATATTTGAGAAAGGTGTTCTTGAAAAACAACTAATTTTCATGATTTATAAAAAGATAATACACTTTCTAAGAAAAACGACTAAACACCTAATAGAAATTGTTGATAAGTGATATGGATATTTTAATGGACAAACATCAATTAAAAGTTAGGACTTTCGAACAAAGGTTGATTGAATCTATGTACCCACAAATATTAAAAGAAAACGAAGTAGTGGGTTTCGTCGTATTTTCACAGTAGCTTTTCTCCTATTTCTCTAGCCACCGCGGGGGGCTCTAATCCTCCGGGGGGCAAATTTCCTAACCATGCGGGGCAATCATTAACTTTTACTTAACCTAACCTAACCTAAAATAACCTATCAAAAGCTACTGTGAAAATACGACGACACCCTTTACTTCGTTTTCTTTCAATGATCCAAAAAAATACTAATATATTTGCAACCTTTTTTATAATAACTTTATTTCGACTTTCTTTTTAAAGTTTAAAAAACAATTTAATATCGTTTACAGTTATCTTAGCTATATTTTTCAATTGGTAATATTGTCTGCTACCAAAATAGGTGGTAGTTTAAATTATGCCTACTATTAAGACGGAGCTTTTTTCAATCTGTTTTTTAAAGCTGTCTTTTTTTTAATTAACTTAAATTAAGTGTTCTGCTCATTTGAAAACATAAAGTATTAAGTCGTATTAGCTCTCTTACAATAAAAAAAAAACTCATATTTAATGATTTATTGTCATTTCTATAAATATATTTTTGTTACTTACACTATTTAGAAAGAAGTATTTTAAGTTAAAAATCATTCTTTTACAAATTTTATTTACATTATGTTTGTTGGCTGTTTCTTAATATCTCTCAAACGATGGTTTTTAAAGTTGAGGACTAATTAAGTTATGAAGTATATGTTCATTTGCCATAAAAAGAGTGAGAAAGATAATTCAAAGAAAATTATGAAAATTTATGATGTTATTAAAGAATGATTGACAGACCAACGTATCAAATAAATTATATATCTCATGCTTATTGGTACAGAGAGTCTCAAAAACATCAGCAGTATATATATTAAAAAGCAACCGAGAAAATCACCCCTTCAGCATTACGCATAATAAAAATGTAAAAAAAAGCCAGCTCAATCCAGACCGAAAAATTGGCGCAAAAAAATCCTTGCTTTCATTTCCTTCTTTCCGTGATCACTTTTTGGGGCTTTGGGTCCGGTTTTGAAATTGATATAGTTACTGTAATAACAGTATAGTTAAATGATAGATTGGACCTAAAATAAACTGTTACATTTAACATTTTGATGTCTTGAAGATCCAATTTTGGTAGCTGCGCTTTTAAGGCTAAGGCGCCTTTTTAGCTTCAGTTGTGTTTTGTAAAATGGAGTGGTGTAACATGGTACGGTGGATTCCAATTTTGGTTTGGATAGCCACTTGTTTGGGTAGGTTTTAGGCTAGTTTTTTGTTCCAGTATTCTAATTTAACTTTATAGCAAATCTATTATATCTATAATACAAAGTAGTACGATGTCTATCTGTCCGTCTGTCTGTCTGAAGCTTAAGATCTCAGTAACCACTGAACCGATTGAGCTCTACTTTTCAGGGAATATACCTACTGGTACTGGGATGGTTTTTAGCTATTTTTTTTTGGGGGGGGGGGTAATAAAGATAATTATAAAAAAAAGTTTAGAAGCATTTTTACATTTATGGTCCGTCTGTCCATTCATCCGTCCGTAAAGGATAGCTTGTAACATTAGTTTAGCCGTATAAGAATAGTCCTAGCGATTCCAAATTTGATATGTTGATTCAACGCAGTATTAATAAAACTAATGTTATCATTTTATTGCTGCGCTAATTTTAACTATAATTACTCTTGTAACTAAATAATATTTAATGCAAAGAGCGTCTGTCTGTCCGTCTGTCTCTCCGAATAAAACATTTTGAAACTTATGTAATTGTTTTCTATTTATATTTTCTAAATAAAATTATTATCAAATTAAATTGAAAGGGATGAAATATTGGACGATTAAAAAAAACTTCCAACCAATTCCTAATTGTTTAATTATACTTTTGATGGCTGGTAAATATTTGGGGTATAGATTAATTTAACTGCCATTGTCTTTTCCTCCCTGATAAAACATTGAAGACAAAATATTAATATTTGATTTTCTAAGAACACTAATATTTTAATTAATTATGTTAAAAAATACAGTCTTACATCCTTCTAATGGAGGTTTCGTCCCTAGTCTCTAGTATCATCTTTAATGCAAAGTATAATGATGTCTGTCCGTCTGTCTGTCCGTCCGTCCGTCCGTCCCTTAAGATCTCTGTAACCACTGAACCGATCGGATTCTACTCTTCAGGGAATATACCTACTGGTCCTTTGTTGATTTTAGGCTATTTTCTTGTGGGACACCCCAAACCCAACCCCCAAAAAAAAGATCCCCCCCCCCCCATTTTTTAAAGAATTTGCTGAAGATTTCCTTGGTCCTTTTACGTATTTCGCCTTAATTTTTTTGGATCACCTAGCTCTTGGGGCAAAGCTCCTAGATGCTAGGGGCGAAGTTTCATACTTTAAGTATTCAGATATACATATGTTATTGATTTAGCTAGTTCGTACTCTATATGATTACAAAATAATGAATTCTTACATATATTTTAGTAGCGTAGCTTTTCTACTATTAGGACACGTCTATACGTTCAGTTGACCGACAATTAAGATTAGAAAAATCGATACTTTTGGCCAGAATCATCCCATTGTTTTCAAACTTTTAAACATTAGAATATTATTAAAATTGGTCCACAAAGTCTTATAATCCTAATATTGTAATGTATATTATTAAAAACTATAGGAACTTTTATCAGATCTTAATTATGTTCTAAAAACCACTAGTATCTAAACTTTTTGACCAACGAATTTAATCTACAGAAGATTTTTTGTTCTTCCATTTTTTAAAAACGTAAGTTGTCATTCTTGTTCTTACATATTTCAACTATTTAGATAAAAATCCAATTTATAAAAGTATTTTATTTTCCTAATATGTTTTTGATAGAAAACAATTTTTAATAATATATTTATGAATAAAAATAAATTTTAGTGATTTCCCCCAACGTGCCTAGTCGAACAAAGAACCACCCTAAACCTCTCCTTATTTTTGAGGGGGGGGGGGGGTTACGTTGCTACCTTGAACCCAATATAAACAAACCTAACCCGACTTTAAGTAAAATACAAACCCGAAAACCTACATCATTTTTAAAATAAGTGGGGGGGGGGGATTGTTCTGTGCTTGACTAGGCACTTTGAAGGAAAGGACTAATCTGTATTAGTGTAGGTATTCTATAAATAGGGAAAGTCATATATTTTACAGTACATTAATAACAGGAAATTTATGATCAACTGAAAATTGATTGTCTATTTCTTCCCTAATTTCCGAAGTTGTATAGCAGATAACCCAAAAATTGCAAACCCTCTTTTCAGCTACTCCGGTCAAAGGGAAAAGCTAGGTAATGTATAAACGATTTATACATTATACATTCAAAATTTTTATTTTTCAAATTTTTATTTTTTTTTAATTTTTAAGATTTTTTAGCTAGTAGTAAATATTAGGATAGTATGAGAAAACTATGTACACAATCGGCAACTCTTATTCAGCTGACCAAATTTACATCATTATTTCTAATAAATGTATGAGAATAGATGTATGATCCAGACAACTACCTGTCCTAATTCGCGGAGACCCTTTTCGTCTGCTAAAAAATGTCTTTCTATTGTTTTGCTGGGACTTGGCTTGTTTATATTTCCGATTCTATTAGCTGATTTCAAAGACCAAATACAAAGTGTCCCTATCCTGTGGGCAGAGTTACAATTAGCTCATGCCTCCTCTAATCTTTTACTTTAATGAATATCCTCTTATATAAAGATCTAAAAATCTTGAAAATTTCTGATCTTATTGATTTGCAGATTTCAGAGAATCTTTTTGAGAAATTGGAGATGTACAACAAATTATCGGCCATAGTCTTATCCCTTTAGATTCCTGAGCTTCGTTACTGAAAGCGTGTACTTTAAATTTCAATAGTTTTGACGCAAATAAGTGCATTTAAATGTCAACCATTTTCAAAGCTGTAACCTCATTTACGCAGAATTAGTTGGTTCATTTACTTAAGTTTCCAAACGTTTCTACCACTAATTGTAATCTACAGAAGGGGTAATTTTACGTATCATCATTGGGGAAGTACATTAATTTATCGCCCATTGTCTTATTCCTTGGGACAAAATCCACTACTGTAGCATTTTATTGTCAAGAAGGTGATTGTATCAAATGTTGGCTCAATATAGTTTTAAAACTAAAGACGACAAAAAGAGAATTTACTGCTGCTTTGTCAGGTGGCTGGCTGTAGCAAAATGTTTTTCGAAAAGTAAAAAAAAATACATGTACAAAATATATTCGTGCATGATGGTAATCTTTTTTAAAATGTCATAATTATTAAAGGCAGAAAACTGCATTTTTTTCTTTGTGTGGAAATGACATATTCAATGTTTCTCTTTGAACAGTTCGATCTTTGATTTATGTTAAATTAATTTTCCATGGCAGTATAGTAAACGATAAACAATTGTGTGTTAGTCAAATTACGCGATAAGTGAATTTGTATTATATTTATTAGAGTGTGTTTTAGAATACTTTATTTATAACTAGCGGATACGCCCCTAGAGGCCTCTAGGGGCACTTGAGGAGGAGAGAGTCGAATTTAATAACCCAATTTCTTATTTTAGATTTTAAAAGAAAAAGTAAAAAAAAAAATTAGGGGGGCGAAATTTTTTTTTTGGGGGGTGGGGGTGCCCCTCCCCCTGATTTTTAATTTAAGTTAAAAAAATTTATTTTTTTGGGGGGGGGGGGATTTTTCATTTTTTGGGGGGGTTTGGGGTGTCCTACCCCCAAGAAAATAGTTATAAACCTTCCCGGGTCCTTTGAGAAGCTACCCTGTTAAGGAGAACCCGATCGGTTCAGCGGTTAGTGAGATCCTTCGGTACAGACACACAGATACACAGATACTCAGACACACAGACACACAGACATCCTGTTACTTTAGTATAAGGATTTCTTTTGTTTGATATGGCATTGTTAAAAGCATAGCTTTTTATATAATAAGCTATAATCCAGGCTTTAAAAAGTAAGCATATTAAAACAGAATTCTACATTTAAGCAGTTTGCAACAAATTTACACTTAGATATGTTAAATTCTCATTAAGTTCTAACACTCTACAAGTATAAATGTTTGTTTGTCCTACCATTTCAAAGCTTTGATTTTATGGATGTTGTCATCCTTGTTAACTTATCATATTATATTGTTTCAGAAACAGTAGCTGCTTCAGAAGAAAGAGAAGATCGGCAGTTTGGAATTCTGGGACTTGTTAATCCATTTGGGGTTTTAGGTAATAAATAGATAGATAGATAGATCAATGGATAAATGGATAGATGCATAGATGGATATACAAATGGATAGATTGATCTATCAATGGAATAGACTGTTTGGAATTTTATAAATTGTTAATCCATTTGGAGTTTAAGGTAAGAAATAGATAGATAGGCAGTTATGTAGATTAATGGATAGATAGATAGATGCATAGATGGATATACAAATGGATAGATTGATCGTTTGGAATCCATTTGGGATTTAAGGTAATAGACTGAAGGATAGACAATCTAAAATTCTGGGTGTTTTAGGTAATAGATAAATAGATAGACTAATGAAAGATATTCATAATTTCATGGCGGGTAATAGATAGATTGAAAGATAGATGAATAGACAGTTTGGAATTATTAATCCATTTGGGATTTTAGGTAATAGATAGATAGACTGATGGATAATAATAGGTAAATAGCCAGAGAGTTCACAGTGAAGCTTCTACTAGGTCCAGGGATGGTTTATAACCATTTTGGGGGCAGGGTACAACCCCACTTCCAATAAAAAACAGCCCCTGGAAAATAATAACCAACCACAAGTTCTTTTTGCATTTTTTTTAACTAAAATAAAAAGGGAAGGGTAAACGATATCCCCTCATCCCCCTCCACTCTTCTCTCTAGAGGCCTCTTATCAGGGACGAAGCCCGCTAGTAGGTAGATAGATAAATATATATGGATCATTTTATTTAGGACATGATATTTGCAAATCGAATCACAAAGTGGAAGGAGAATATAGGTACAGTAATAATAATTTTTAGCGAAGCTACTCTATAATTATTGTATGTTTGTCTGTTGTTTAAATGGATATATTATTACTTGGATCTTACACAAGATATACATTTTTATATTAAATTGATTCGCGCAGCGGGCTAAAATAACGATTCCTTCCTTCCACCCCCTTTACCATTACCTCGTAAGAGTGGGATTCTCCTTCGATTTGAGTGATCATCTAGAGAATACAGAGCATCATAATAGTGGACAAATTTGAATTACTATTTTTCTCTATGCGATGAACCCGGTATTAGTGTCTTAGAAATTATCTTAGTGACGTAAAAAAAATAGGATGTGTCGATACTACTAGGATTTTTAAGAATTGTTAATAAAGGCCTGAAATCAAGATTTTTGTGCTTTTAAAAAATATTAAAAATATTTCTAAAAATTCTACATTATTTTTGCTCACTTTTAAAAAACAAAATCAACTTTTTTTTATTTTTTTTTTATAAAATTATCTTTCAAAATTGAAATAAGATCTATCAGCTGATATTGTACTTCTTACATAACTCAAGAGTTGACTTACAATGTGTAAATATTTTATAGATTATTTAGCAAAATAATAAAAAACCTATATGTAATTTCGTGATTAATAATTGGCTTAATCTTACATTAAACATTGAATGTTTTTAAATAATTTTCAAATATTTGCTTTTATAATTATACTTATTGTATAAACACCTCATAAGTTAGCGCAAAATGCTATATATTTTATCACATATGAGCTATTTTTTAAGCCAGCTTTTTAGTCAAACTTTCAAACCAATAACAATTAAATCAAAAGATATTAGGTTAAAACTATATATAAACGAGAGTAAAGAAATAAGATATTGCTCTCAACAACAACAAAAAAGGGTTTTGTCTAGTTTTTGTTAAAAATAACGCATATTTATCATTTTAAATTAAAGCTATCTTTTCAAGATTACATCTATAAAATTCGTCTGTATTTTGTAACTTATACCTGTTACCATGAAAAATCAATTGATTTTCCATAATAATTTTATTTCTATATTAAATTTAGAGACAGCTAATTTTTCTTTAAATATAATGAGATGTTTATCAGAAATTTTTAATTAAGCATAATAATGTATATATAAAAAAGACAATTACGAATAAAAACAAAACAATCAATTATTAGATTATTTATATCAATAAATTTAACGGAATTTGAACGTAATTGTTAAAAAAGCTAGCTTAAACAGTTTTGCCATTAAAAAATAACCTTCTTTATGAATGGTACATTCTAACAAGGGTAATGATATCCAGTAGAGCAACATATTTAACAAATATGTCTTTAAATAATCAGTCTATTTAACAAATATCTTTTTAAAATGCATAAGTTATATTACCTCTCACAAGATTGTTTAGTCCTTTGACACTGTACATAATTATTATTTGATTGATCTATCCTTAATTTTTATTCATATTCAATTTTATTGTTTGTATATAAATATTTAATACCTGTATTATAATACGGTTATTATTTTTTTTTGCTATGTTTTTATAAAATAAATATCTAAGCAAATGTTACCAATTCTTATAATTATCTGGAAATGAAAAGAATTACTTTCATTCGGTTGCTAAAAAGAGGAGAAAAAGAAATGTATTGAGTCAGATAGTAGCCTTAACCTGTACAGCTTTACATTTATTTCATAGATAAATTGAAATTAGATAAAATTATTAATTGATTTTAGATTATTAAACAAGACATGTTAGAATTATCCTATCAATTTCAAACTCTTCATGATGATTCCTATGACAGTTAGGTATAATTTAGAAAGCAACTCTATCATTGTTAACAGAAAGTCAGTACGTCCATTTAAAACATGCTTTGTGTGTTTTTTTGGCTGCTATTGAAGAAAGACAACTGAAATTTTTAGTGAAAATGTCTTTTAAGGGGTGTTTTAATGTATTTTTTTTACAGTAGCTTTTAATGGATTATTTTAGGTTAGGTTAGGTGATTGCCCTGCAGGGTTAGGAAAATGGCCCTGCATGGATAGAGCCCCCCCCCCCCCCGCAGTGGCTAGAAATAGGATAAATTTACTGTGAAAATACCAAGAAACGTCCCTTAAGAGGCATTGTCATGATATATGTGCATCTACTTAACGACTTCCAAAATTTGAGGGTGCCCTCAAGTAATCACTCTTCTCCCCCCCCTGCATCTACTCTATACATTATTTTGTCTGTCTGACTGTCGGTCATGCTTAAAAAACCTTATTGTTGGAGAAATGTTATTTTCACGACTGCTTTTTTAGATAGCCAGCTGTAAGTTTTAGTCAAGATACCTTATATTTATACAGATCTGCTCCATATATTTATTGTCTGTCTGTCTGACAGATATACTTAAAAGGGCAATTTAGTTTTAAAAGAAAAAATTTTTAAAAATGTTGGTGGTTTTTTTTCTAAGCGCGTGAGGGTGCAGGTACCCTATCCTAAAATAGTTATAAACCTTCCCATGACCTATGACCTATGTCTCTGCAAAGGAGAAGCATATTAGTTAGGAAGATCCTTCCATATAAATAGACACACACACACAAACATTCTTTTACTTTGATATAAGGATTAGCATTTTGTTACTGTATCCTATTACTAGCGGCTACGCCTTAGAGGCCTCTTGGGGCACTTGAGGAGGAGAGAGTCCAATTTATTTTTCTAGATTTTAAAAGAAAAAGACAAACAAACAAACAAAGAGACAGACAAACAGACATCCTGTTACTTTATTATATCCTATTATATAAATAAGTAAGCTAAGCTTTTTTTGACTGTAGCAACGGATCTTGTTAACCGCTGAACCTAAAGGGTTCTTCTTTACAGTGAAGCTTATTATAGGTATAGAGAAGTTTATAACTATTTAGGAAGAGGGCTCTCCACTCTCCAAAAAAATAACACCTAGAAAAAAAGTACCATCTCCGCAATTTTACTTCTTTGTTTTAAAACTTAAATTGAAAATTGGAAGAATGAACTTTCCCCCTTACCACTCTAAAAGCTTCTAGTGATGTTACTGCTAGTGATAATATATTATAGTTTTTATCAACATAATATGCGGATTTTAAGAAAAATTTAATCAAATATGCGGACTTTTTTCAACCTTTTTTTGACAATATTTATTAGACATATTAGAATTATACTATTGATTTCAAATTTTGCACGGAAGTATGTCCTTTTACTGTATGCTATATTTACGCAATTTTGCAACAAATTTATGTGCAATTTCATTTAGACTTCAAAATTAATATTCTGCTTATTAAGTTCTGACACTCTAGCTATTGTGCGTTTGTTCTACCTTCTGATTTTTGTGCTTCGTTTTTATGGATGTTGTCATCCTTGTCTAGAAAATACAAATTAATTAATCTATGGTAGAAAGTACAGAGAGTATAAATTATTTCCTACATTTTCTTTATCAATTATCAATTATCAATCACCTCTATTATCCATCTCTTTTTTAGGGGTTACCTTTCCCACCTCCCCTCTAATCCCTCGTTTTTAGTTACGTCACTAAGATGATTTGTAAGACACTAATACCGGGTTCCTATGCGATGCTTGCTAGATTATCTAATTAGCTATAATATAAAGAAAATTTTTTCTCAAATCGCCAAATCTGAGGTCTGAAATTTGCGTCACACATGACCGCTACGACCGTTGTATTATTTTGTCCACTATCAAGCATCATCCGCGTTTAATGGGATGCAATACTCTAAAACTCAAGGATATTAGGTTAAGTAACAACCATCAGACAACCAACCTTTTAATTGCACGACCTTTGTCTGAGAAGTCCTAACTGTGCATGGTAGTGAGTTGTGCCTGTTTATGGGCTAAGCCGTTCCCCCTACTCTTACTAAATATGTCACTCACCTGACATTAGCAGCAGTAGGAACAATTTTTAACGTCTTTAGTTTTCACGCGGTGACGGCCCGAGATTCGAACCTATCACCTTCCCGGCGACGAGCGGATGCGCTACGTGTTAAGCCACGATCGCGGGTTTTCCACCCAATTTACCCAATTCCCTCCCCTACTTCTAGATGAATGAACTGACCCCAAACTTAGTTCCAATGACAGCAAGCTAAATTGACGACAATTTTTCCCCTGTCATAATATCCACGTCTATCCTACATCCATTGTTGTCCAAGAAAAAGAAAAAAATGGATATTAAAAATAACTAATATTATATTTACGTACGTATTTTTAATCATTAAACAAAATATTTTTAAATTATCAAATTTTATAATATTAATGTAATTTATTGGAAATGTTGCAATTTGCGTCATATTGAAAATTAAACAAGGATGACAACAGGCGCAAAAGCAAATAAAAAACAAAAAGACAAACGAACATTCACAAATTAAGATGTATGGCTTAATTATCATAAGAATCACCATTTTAGAAATATAAATATAACCTCCGTAATACAAAAAAATGGGGAAAAATGGATTTCCCGTCGCCCGTAATTTTAAATAATCCTTTAAAAAAATAATCATCCTACTATATAAAGTAGTAAGGTTTTTTTTGCCTGCGGCTTAAGATTTCGATATCTACTGAACCGATTGAGTTTTCCATTTTATGGAATATTTTATAGGTCCCTTGGAGGTTTTACGCTATTTAATTCTTAAATAAGTTTGGTTTTAGGCTATGTTTTCTACTTTCCTTACTCAATCTATAATACAAAGTAGAACGATGTTTGTTTGTCTTTCTGTCTGTCTGTTTGTTTGTAGCGAAGGATCTCGCTAACCGCTGAACCGATCGGGTTCTCCTTTACAGGGTAGCTTCTCATAGGTTCCGGGAAGGTTTATAACTATTTTCTTGGGGGGTGGGACACCCCTAACACTCCCAAAAAATGAAAATACC